>NC_092156.1:45688732-46020954 GCF_045791955.1 Oncorhynchus clarkii lewisi | reverse complement strand
ATGATGTTTGCCCTGCCATGCTGAGCCACCTATTAAATTTGCAGTTTCCTGAAATGAAATGTATTTCTATGTGAAAACTGAAATGGTCTATTCATTCCTGTTCAGTAGACGCTCTTATCCAGAGCAACTTACAGTAGTGAGTTCATACTTTCTCATACTGGTCCCCCCCCCCCCCCATGCTCTACCAACTGAGCCACATCACATAATCACAAACCACTTGAGGTCTCAATGTACTCAGTTACTGTATTGGTCATTGTTTTTCTTCCTGGTGATAGAAAGTCTGCAGGTACAAACCTAGATGCCCAGCCAATGTACAATACAGTAATGTACATTTACAGTATACCACTGTCAGAAAGGGTTGATATCTAACTCACCATCCATCTCAAACACCCCTCTACCTTTCCTGTCTCTCCAAGGGCAATTCCACGATAACAGAATGAGGCTGAGAGAGACTCAGATTTTTCACTTTAATATGTCAAACAAAAACCAATGATTGCGAAGTTAAACAAACCATACAACTCTATGCACAAGGACTACTTTAACAATTTTCACTGAACTCTTTACAAAAACACATTTACTTGAAGAACAGTGCAGATGCAAAGTTTGGTAACAGAATGACAATTTGTGCCGTCATTCTGTTACCAAACTTTGCATGTGCACTGTTCTTTAAGTAAGTGTGTTTTTGTAAAATTTTCTGTGGATAGAGTTAACATTGCGATCATTGGCTTTTGTTTGGTATACATTTTAAAGTGAAACATTTAAAAAATCAGCAACACTCACACACACATGTAAATATTGCCACAAATGCGTACAGTTGGCCTTGCTGTTTAGATTTTTGTTGCCCTTAATGTCTTTTGTTTTTGCATTGTTGCTTTCTGTTGTTGTCCACCTTTGTTTTTCATGTTTTTTAAATATTTTTGTTGGTTGTTGATACATCGGGTGGGTGTTGATTTTGGTTGGGTTGGGACGGTGGGTCGGGGTGGCGATTTGTGAGTGAATGTAATGTAAATGTTGAGGGGCTTCACTGCTGGTAGATTGTATATTTTATATATATAGTACAGGTCAAAGGTTTGGACACCTACTCATTTAAGGGAATGCATTCCAGGTGACCACCTCATGAAGCTAGTGTAATAATAGTGAAGACATCAAAACTATGAAATAGCACATATGGAATCATGTCGTAACCCAAAAAAAAGTGTTTAACAAACAATGTATACGAAATGCTTCAGTCTGGTTTTAGACCCCATCATAGCACTGAGACGGCACTTGTGAAGGTGGTAAATTACATTTTAATGGCATCGGACCGAGGCTCTGCATCTGTCCTCGTGCTCCTAGACCTTAGTGCTGCTTTTGATACCATCGATCACCACATTCTTTTGGAGAGATTGGAAACCCAAATTGGTCTACACGGACAAGTTCTGGCCTGGTTTAGATCTTATCTGTCGGAAAGATATCAGTTTGTCTCTGTGAATGGTTTGTCCTCTGACAAATCAACTGTAAATTTCGGTGTTCCTCAAGGTTCCGTTTTAGGACCACTATTGTTTTCACTATATATTTTACCTCTTGGGGATATTATTCGAAAACATAATGTTAACTTTCACTGCTATGCGGATAACACACAGCTGTACATTTCAATGAAACATGGTGAAGCCCCAAAATTTTCCTTGCTAGAAGCATGTGTTTCAGACATAAGGAAGTGGATGGCTGCAAACTTTCTACTTTTAAACTCGGACAAAACAGAGATGCTTGTTCTAGGTCCCAAGAAACAAAGAGATCTTCTGTTGAATCTGACAATTAATCTTAATAGTTGTACAGTCGTCTCAAATACAACTGTGAAGGACCTCGGCGTTACTCTGGACCCTGATCTTTCTTTTGAAGAACATATCAAGACCATTTCAAGGACAGCTTTTTTCCATCTACGTAACATTGCAAAAATCTGAAACTTTCTGTCCAAAAATGATGCAGAAAAATTAATCCATGCTTTTGTCACTTCTAGGTTAGACTACTGCAATGCTCTACTTTCCGGCTACCCGGAGAAAGCACTAAATAAACTTCAGTTAGTGCTAAATACGGCTGCTAGAATCCTGACTAGAACAAAAACATTTGATCATATTACTCCAGTGCTAGCCTCCCTACACTGGCTTCCTGTCAAAGCAAGGGCTGATTTCAAGGTTTTACTGCTAACCTACAAAGCATTACATGGGCTTGCTCCTACCTATCTCTCTGATTTGGTCCTGCCGTACATACCTACACGTACGCTACGGTCACAAGATGCAGGCCTCCTAATTGTCCCTAGAATTTCTAAGCAAACAGCTGGAGGCAGGGCTTTCTCCTATAGAGCTCCATTTTTATGGAACGGTCTGCCTACCCATGTCAGAGACGCAAACTTGGTCTCAACCTTTAAGTCTTTACTGAAGACTCTTCTCTTCAGTGGGTCATATGATTGAGTGTAGTCTGGCCCAGGAGTGGGAAGGTGAACGGAAAGGCTCTGGAGCAACGAACCGCCCTTGCTGTCTCTGCCTGGCCGGTTCCCCTCTTTCCACTGGGATTCTCTGCCTCTAACCCTATTACAGGGGCTGAGTCACTGGCTTACTGGGGCTCTCTCATGCCGTCCCTGGAAGGGGTGCGTCACCTGAGTGGGTTGATTCACTGATGTGGTCATCCTGTCTGGGTTGGCGCCCCCCCCCCCCCCCCCCTTGGGTTGTGCCATGGCGGAGATCTTTGTGGGCTACACTTGTCTCTTGACCTTGTCTCAGGATGGTAAGTTGGTGGTTGAAGATATCCCTCTAGTGGTGTGGGGGCTGTGCTTTGGCAAAGTGGGTGGGGTTATATCCTTCCTGTTTGGCCCTGTCCGGGGGTGTCCTCGGATGGGGCCACAGTGTCTCCTGACACCTCCTGTCTCAGCCTCCAGTATTTATGCTGCAGTAGTTTATGTGTCGGGGGGCTAGGGTAATTTTGTTATATCTGGAGTACTTCTCCTGTCCTATTCGGTGTCCTGTGTGAATCTAAGTGTGCGTTCTCTAATTCTCTCCTTCTCTCTTTCTTTCTCTCTCTCGGAGAACCTGAGCCCTAGGACCATGCCCCAGGACTACCTGACATGATGACTCCTTGCTGTCCCCAGTCCACCTGGCCGTGCTGCTGCTCCAGTTTCAACTGTTCTGCCTTATTATTATTCGACCATGCTGGTCATTTATGAACATTTGAACATCTTGGCCATGTTCTGTTATAATCTCCACCCGGCACAGCCAGAAGAGGCCACCCCACATATGCTCTCTCTAATTCTCTCTTTCTTTCTCTCTCTCGGAGGACTTGAGCCCTAGGACCATGCCCCAGGACTACCTGACATGATGACTCCTTGCTGTCCCCAGTCCACCTGACCGTGCTGCTGCTCCAGTTTCAACTGTTCTGCCTTATTATTATTCAACCATGCTGGTCATTTATGAACATTTGAACATCTTGGCCATGTTCTGTTATAATCTCCACCCGGCACAGCCAGAAGAGGACTGGCCACCCGACATAGCCTGGTTCCTCTCTAGGTTTCTTCCTAGGTTTTGGCCTTTCTAGGGAGTTTTTCCTAGCCACCGTGCTTCTACACCTGCATTGCTTGCTGTTTGGGGTTTTAGGCTGGGTTTCTGTACAGCACTTTGAGATATCAGCTGATGTACGAAGGGCTATATAAATACATTTGATTTGATTTGATTTAACAAATCTAAATATATTTTATATTTTATATTTTTCAAAGTAGCCACCCTTTGCCTTGATGACAGCTTTGCACACACTCTTCCCATTCTCTCAACCAGCTTCATGAGGTAGTCATCTGGAATGCATTTCAATTAACAGGTGTGCCTTATTTAAAGTGAATTTGTGTCATTTCTTTCCTTAATGCATTTGAGCCAATCGGTTGTGTTGTGTTGTGTCAAGGTAGGGAAGTTACAAAAGATAGCCCTATTTGGTAAAAGACCAAGTCCATTTTATGGCAAAAGCAGCTCAAATAAGCAAAGAGAAACAACAGTCCATCATTACTTTAAGACATGAAGGTCAGGCAATGAGGAAAATTTCAAGAACTTTGAACGTTTCTTCAAGTCCAATCGTAAAAACCATCAAGCGCTATGATGAATCTTGCGCTCATGAGGACCACCACAGGAAAGGAAGACCCAGAGTTACCTCTGCTGCAGAGGATAAGTTCATTAGATTTACCACCCTCTAAAATTGCCATCAGAGTTCAAGTAACAGACACATCTCAACATCAACTGTAAAGAGGAGACTGCGTGAGTCAGGCCTTCATGGTCGAATTGCTGCAAAGAAACCACTGCTAAAGGACACCAATAATAAGAAGAGACATGTTTGGGCCAAAAAACAAGAGCGATGGACATTAGACCGGTGGAAATATGTCCTTTGGTCTGATGAGTACAAATTTGAGATTTTTGTTTCCAACCGCTGTCTTTGTGAGACGCAGAGTAGGTGAACGGATAATCTCCGCTTGTGTAGTTCACACCGTGAAGCATGGAGGTGTGGGGGTGCTTTGCTGCTGACACTTTCAGTGATTTATTTAGAATTCAAGGCACACTTAACCAGCATGGACACCACAGTGTTCTGCAGCATCCCACCATCCTATCTGGTTTGTACTTAGTTGGATTATGATTTGTTTTTCAACAGGACAATGACCCAACACACCTCCAGGCTGTGTAAGGGCTATTTCAAATCAAATCCAAATCAAATTTTATTGGTCAGATACACACAGTTAGCAGATGTTATTGTGAGTGTAGTGAAATGCTTGTGCTTCTCGATCCAACAGTGCAGCAGCATCTAACAGGTAATATCTAACAATTCCACAACAAAACCTAATATCTAACAAATTCCACAACATAACCTAATACACACAACTAGTAAAGGAATGGGATAAGAATATATAAATAAAAGATATATGGATGAGCAGTGACAGAGCGGCTAAGATGCAATAGATAGTGTAGGATACAATATACAGTGTATACACAACCGTTCAAAGGTTTGGGGTCACTTAGAAATGTCCTTGTTTTTGAAAGAAAATCAACTTTTTTGTCCATTAAATGACATAAAATTGATCAGAAATACAGTGTAGACATGTAAATGACTATTGTAGCTGGAAACGGCAGATTTGTTATGGAATATCTATATAGGCGTACAGAGGCCCATTATCAGCAACCATCACTCGTGTGTTCCAATGGCACGTTGTGTTAACTAATTCAAGTTTAGGACTTTAAAAGGCTAATTGATCATTAGAAAACCCTTTTGCAATTATGTTAGCACAGCTGAAAACTGTTGTTCTGATTCAAGAAGCAATAAAACTGGCCTTCTTTAGACTAGTTGAGTATCTGGAGCATCAGCATTTGTGGGTTCGATTACAGGCTCAAATTTGCCAGAAACAAAGTGCTTTCTTCTGAAACTCGTCAGTCTATTCTTGTTCTGAGAAATGGAGGCTATTCCATGCGAAAAATTGCCAAGAAACTGAAAATCTCATACAACGCTGTGTACTACTCCCTTCACAGAACAGCGCAAACTGTCTCTAACCAGAATAGAAAGAGGAGTGGGAGGCCCTGGTGCACAACTGAGCAAGAGGACAAGTACATTAGAGTGTCTAGTTTGAGAAATAGACGCCTCACAAGTCCTCAACTGGCAGCTTCGTTAAATAGTACCCTCAAAACACCATTCTCTACGTCAACAGTGAAGAGGTGACTCCGGGATGCTGGCCTTCTATGCAGAGTTGCAAAGAAAAATCCATATCTCAGGCAGGCCAATAAAAATAAAATATTAACATTGGCAAAAGAACACAGACACTGGACAGAGGAACTCTGCCTAGAAGGCCAGCATCCCGGGGTCGACAAAATCAGGGCAAGAGTTACTTGCCAAAGCGATATCTGGGATTGTAACATACTCTGCTTCACGGAAACATGGCTAGCTTGGGACATGCTGTCGGAGTCAGTACAACCAACAGGATTTTCAGTGCATCGCGCCAACAGGAATAAACATCTCTCCGGTTACAAGAAGGGAGGGGGTGTATGTTTCATGATTTACGACTCATGGTGTAATTGTAACAACATTAAGGTACTCAAGTCCTTTTGTTCACCTGACCTAGAATTCCTCACAATCAAATTCCGACCGTATTATCTCCCAAGAGAACTCTCCTCGGTTATTGTCACACCCGTGTATATCCCCCCTCAAGCGGATACCAAGACGGCCATCAAGGAACTTCACTGGACTTTATGCAAACCGGAAACCATATGTCCTGAGACTGCATTTATTGTAGCTGCGGATTTTAACAAAGCTAATCTGAAAACAAGGCGAGCTAAATTCTAATCAGCATATCGATTGCAGTACACGAGCGATATAACATTCTATTGGATGCAAGAATTTTGTATAATAATTTAAATATAAAAATGATATGTTTTGAATCCTGCGTCGTTTAGCGTATCAGTTCATAAATCTTGTGCCATGGAATCGGTACATCGAAAATCTCTTCCCAACTATTTTGCAATCTATATGGTACAGCTGTTAATGTTTTAGTTCTTAAATAAAAAAATATACCAATTTAATTTATCACAATTTTCTTTAACAAATTTTGGTCTTTAATGCACGGCCGACAGACAAGTTCCTTACTTTTTCCTCGTGCAATGTTTTTCCAATTCTTCAGTGTTTTCGTTACTTAGCCCACAAGAAACTGCAACCACAGTTTGTTTTTTGCTGAAAGGAGTGGAAGTCTGTAAGGTCATCGGCTGCCATATCCCATTTGTGTCAAGTACGAGGAGTTGTGCATTCTTTTATGGGTCTTTGGGCGCAAATGTTGTACTGAACTGTCAGATGACTAACTGTAGCCCGTCTGTTGCTCTGCACACCTAAGTTGACTCCAATGCTTCCCACGGTTGTGTCAAGTTGGCTGGATGTCCTTTGGGTGGTGGACCATTCTTGATACACATGGGAAACTGTTGAGTGTGAAAACCCCAGCACGTTGCAGTTCTTGACACAAACTGGTGGTCCTGGCACCTACTACCATACCCGTACTACTACCCTTTCAAATGCACTTAGTTTTGCCCCTTCATGCTTTAAATGGCACACATACACAATCCATATCTCAATTGTCTCAAGGCTTAAAATCCTTATTTAACCTGTCCCCTCCCCTTTATCTCCAGGAATTGCAGTGGATTTAACAAGTGACATCAATAAGGGATTGTAGCTTTCACCTGGTCAGTCTATGTCATGGAAGATCAAGTGTTCCTAATGTTTTGTACACTCAGTGTACGTCTTGTCCTAGTAGCACCCTCTAGTGGCTGAAAGCCTCATGTGTCTTGTTCTAGTTCTGTGAAACCATAATGCTATGTGCTGTGCCCAGCAGTTGTGTCACTATCATTCAGTGGTGGAAAAAGTACCAAATTGTCAGTAAAGTAAAGATACCTTAATAAAAAATTACTAAAGTGAAAGTATGAATAATTTCAAATTCCTTTATATTAAGCGAACCAGACAGCACCATTTTATTGTATTTTTACAATTTATGGATAGCCACTCCAACACTCAGACATAATTTACAAATTGTGTTTAGTGAGTCAGAGGCAATAGCGATAATCATTGATGTTCTCTTGATAAGCGCCAGAATTTGACAATCTTCTTGTCTTGCTAGCCATTCAAAATGTAATGAGTACTTTTGGGTGTCAGGGAAAATGTATGGAGTAAAAAGTACACTATTTTGTTTAGGAATGTAGTGAAGTTAAAGTAAAAGTTGTCAAAAAATATAAATAGTAAAGTACAGATACCCAAAAAACGACTTAAGTAGTACTTTCAAGTATTTTTACAGAAGTACTTTACACAACTACTATGTTTTGCAAATAAATTAGTATAATTATTTGGGAAAGGGAAAAGGGGATACCTAGTCAGTTGTACAACTGAATGCCTTCAACTGAAATGTGTCTTCCGCATTTAATTAACCCAACCCCTCTGAATCAGAGTGGTGCAGGGGGCTGCCTTAATCAACATCCATGTCTTCAGTGCCCGGGGAACAGTGGGTTAACTGCCTTGCTCAGGGGCAGAATGACAGATTTTTAACTTGTCAGCTCGGGGATTCGATCCAGCAAGATCATTCAGAGTTTGTGACTATTTACCCACGCAACAGAACATTGCAATTGCCAATGCAATTCACTGTATATGGAATAAATATTGAACTGTCAATGCAAATTTTTAAGCTACTACCTAGGGTGTCTACTAACCAAACATGTTTAGTTTTGGAGGGGGACTGTGTTGTAAGGATTGTCGATGGCTTTTTACTCCTTCCCCTCCACAGTACCAAATGCAATACACTCTATTGGACTGTCTGCTAAGTCATAGGAAGTGATACTAATTGAGTGTATGTAAACTTCTGACCCACTGGGAATGTGATGAAAGAAATAAAATCTGAAATAAATCCTTCTCTCTACAATTATTCTGACATTTCACATTCTAAAAAAAAATTGGTGATCCTAACTGACCTAAAACATGATTTTTTTACTCTGATTAAATGTCAAGAATTGTTTAAAACTGAGTTTAAATGAATTTGGCTGTGTTTGTATGTAAACTTCTGACTTCAACTCTATGTGCAGTTTACACGGAGAGTGCATGGAACCAGGAAGCACTGTTCAACATGTTCCTGCATGGTGTCTCTGAGGAGGTTAAGGACGAGCTTGCTGCTCGGAAGTTACCCACGGATCTTGACTCCCTCCTCGCCTTGACCATCTGCATCAATGGCCGATTGCGGAAACGGCGGATGGAGAGGAAATTCGATTTCACTCGCACGTCCAGGGATTCAACCTCACCTCCGAGTCAACAGTCCTGTTGCCGAGAGCACCCGACACTTCCCGACCTTCCTCGAGAGTCACCAAAGACGGCCGAGGCACTGTTTCCCGAGCCTATGCAACTAGGCAGAGCTGGGCTGTCGCCAGCAGAACGGCAACACAGGATCAAGACAAGGAGCTGTCTGTATTGCAGGACTTTTGGTCATTTTGTGTCCTCTTGCCCGGTAAAAGACCAGGCTCAGCGGTAGGAGCAAGTACTCTGGTGGGCCATATGGAGAACTTTTCTGCTTCCCTTACTCACACCCCTTTTTTTGTCATTCTGCTGTGGGGAAACCAGTCCAAATGTCTCTGGGTCCTCATTGACTCTGTGTCCGATGAGTGCTTTTTGGACGCCACACTGGCTTCCGAGCTGAACTCAGCCCCTCTCCATTCCCATAGATGTTAGAGCACTGGACGGGTGCTCTATAGGTCGGGTCACCCATAACACCACTCCCATCAACCTACGTACAGTATGTCAGGGAATCACAGCAAGACCATTAAATTCCTGCTCATCAAGTCCCCCCAGACTCCCATGGTTTTGGGATTCTCCTGGCTCCAGCGACACAATCCCCTCATCAACTAGTCTATCATGGGCTGGAGTCCATTTTGGCACGGCCATTGTCTGAAGTCGGTGCAACCTGCCCCGGGACATCTTCCTGGGGGGCTTGGAAGTTGCTCCGGACCTCTCTGCCATTCCCGCGGAGTACCAGGACCCTCTAGGAGGTGTTCAGCAAGTCCCGGGCCACTTACCTTCTGCCGCATCGCCCGATTGTGGAAGCGACGGGATATGACTGCGGGATTGACCTTTTCCCTAGCATCTGTACTCTCTGTCGGAACCAGAGACCAAGGCTATGGAGACCTACATTGGGGACTCCCTAGCTACAGGGTTTATCTGTCTCTTTTCCTCTCCCGCTGGCGCAGGTTTCTTCCTTGTGGAGAAAAATAACAAGACCCTGCGCCTGTGCATTGACTACTGGGGACTCAATGACATTACTGTTACCGTTATCTGCTACCAGTCATTCGAGCCGCTCCAGGGGGCCACTGTTTTCTCCAAGCTGGATCTACGAAACGCCTACCACCTGGTGCGGATACGAGAGGGGGACGAGTGGAAGACCGCCTTAAACATGGCCAGTGGCCACTACGAATATCTGGTCATGCCCTTTGGCCTAACCAACACCCCAGCCATTTTCCAGGCTCTGGTGAATGATGCTCTCCGTGTGATGCTTAACCGGTTCGTCTTCGTCTACATTGATGACATCCTTGTCTTCTTCCGCTCCTCCCAAGAACACGTGCTCCATGTCCGACAGGTTCTCCAGCGCCTTCTGGAGAACCAGTTGTTCGTTAAAGTGGAAAAGTGTGAGTTCCATCGCTCCACCATTCCCTTTCAGGCTACACCCTCTCTGCTAGTAGTGTCCAGATGGATCCCGAGAAGGTGAGAGCAGTGGAGGATTGGCCTCAGCCTACGTCCAGGGTGCAGCTGCAACGCTTCCTGGGGTTCGCCAACTTTTATTGCTGCAATATCTGGGGTTACACCACCCTGGCCTCCCCCCTGTCTGCAATTACCTCTACCAAGGTTCCGTTCACGTGGTCCTCTGCTGCTGACCGGGCGTTCTGGGACCTTAAAACACCACTTCACCACTGCTCCTATCCTGGTTCACCCGGACCCTTCCCGTCAGTTTGTGGTGGAGGCCGATGCTTCGGATGTCGGAATAGGGGCTGTTGTATCCCAACTTTCTGCTCTGGACCTTAAGCTGCATCCCTGCGCCTTCCCACCGCCTCAATGCCACAGAGAGGAACTACGATGTGGGGAATCTGGAGCTTCTCGCGGGGAAGGAATGGAGGTGATGGTGGGAATAGATGCACTGGCTAGAAGGGGTGGAACATCCATTCATTGTGTGGACCGACCACAAAAACCTGGAGTATCTCTGCACCACCAGGCATCTAAATTCCAGGCAAGCGAGATGGGCTCTGCTGTTTACCTGGTTCAACTTTTCCCTCTCCTACCAACCGGGGTCCAAGAACGTCAAGACGGATGCCCTGTCTCGCCGCTATAACCCCACGGTTACCACCTTGGAGCCTGAGACCATCCTTTCCACCTCGTGCCTGGCGACGGCACTCAGCTGGGGTATAGGGAAACATGTCCGGGAGGCACAGCGGTCCCAGCCAAACTCTGGGGGGGGGGGGCAGATAACCGGATGTTTGTGCCTGACGCTGTCCGCTCCGCGTTCCTGGAGTGGGCCCATTCCTCTAGGCTTGCCTGTCACCCGGGTTCTTGTCGCACCCTGGCCTTTGTGTGACAATGCTTTTGGTGGCCGACAATGGTTCCGTATGTTGCCGCGTTTGTCGCCGCCAGCACGGTCTGTGCACAGAACAAGACTCCTCTGCAAGCTCCGGCTGGTCTTCTCCAACCATTGCCTGTCCCTCACCATCCCTGGTCCCATACCTCCCCTACCACCTGAAGTCAGCAACTTGTATGGGTTGAGTACGCTCGCAAAATCACTTCCTTGCCCTGCCACGGGTTTCTCGCCCTTCGAGTGTTCCTTGGGAAATCAGCCTCTGCTCTTTCCCGAGCAAGAGGAGGAAGTCAGCAATCCTTCTGCCCAGATGTTCATCCACCTCTGTTGCCGTACCTGGAAGAGAGCCCAGGCCACTCTGTTGAAGACCACTTCCAAGTATAGGCGACAAGCAGATTGCCACCTGACCCCTGCTCCATGCTATCGGCTCGGGCAGAGGGTATGGCTCATTACCCGGGACCTGCCCCTCCAGGTGGAGTCCCGTAAACTTTCCCCCGTTTTATCGGCCCGCTACCGATTTAGCTGTCTAAATCGCCGTGACCCCCAACCAACCTCTCCACTCACTGGACCCTTTTGATCACTCGACTGAGCATGCCTCTCCTTCATGTCAATATGCCTTGTCCATTGCTGTTCTGGTTAGTGTTTATTGGCTTATTTCACTGTAGAGCCTCTAGTCTTGCTCATTATACCTTATCCAACCTATTAGTTCCACCACCCACACATGCAATGACATCTCCTGGTTTCAATGATGTTTCTAGAGACAATATCTCTCTCTTCATCACTCAATACCTAGGTTTACCTCCACTGTATTCACATCCTACCTTACCTTTGTCTGTACATTATACCTTGATGCTATTTTATCGCCCCCAGAAACCTCCTTTTACTCTCTGTTCCAGACGTTCTAAACGACCAATTCTTATTGCTTTTAGCCGCACCCTTATTCTACTCCTACTCTGTTCATCTGGCGATGTAGAGGTGAATCCAGGCCCTGCAGTGCCTAGCTCCACTCCTATTCTCCAGGCGCTCTCTTTTGACGACTTATGTAACCGTAATAGCCTTGGTTTCATGCATGTTAACATTAGAAGCCTCCTCCCTAAGTTTGTTCTATTCACTGCTTTAGCACACTCTGCCAACCCGGATGTTCTAGCTGTGTCTGAATCCTGGCTTAGGAAGACCACCAAAAATTCAGACATTTTAATTCCAAACTACAACATTTTCAGACAAGATAGAACTGCCAAAGGGGGCGGTGTTGCAATCTACTGCAAAGATAGCCTGCAGAGTTCTGTCCTACTATCCAGGTCTGTACCCAAACAATTTGAACTTCTACTTTTAAAAATCCACCTCTCTAAAAACAAGTCTCTCACCGTTGCCGCCTGCTATAGACCACCCTCTGCCCCCAGCTGTGCTCTGGACACCATATGTGAACTGATTGCCCCCCATCTATCTACAGAGCTTGTGCTGCTAGGCGACCTAAATTGGAACATGCTTAACACCCCAGCCATCCTACAATCTAAACTTGATGCCCTCAACCTCACACAAATTATCAATGAACCTACCAGGTACCTCCCCAAAGCCTTAAACACGGGCACCCTCATACAGTGCCTTGCGAAAGTATTCGGCCCCCTTGAACTTTGCGACCTTTTGCCACATTTCAGGCTTCAAACATAAAGATATAAAACTGTATTTTTTTGTGAAGAATCAACAACAAGTGGGACACAATCATGAAGTGGAACGACATTTATTGGATATTTCAAACTTTTTTAACAAATCAAAAACTGAAAAATTGGGCGTGCAAAATTATTCAGCCCCCCTAAGTTAATACTTTGTAGCGCCACCTTTTGCTGCGATTACAGCTGTAAGTCGCTTGGGGTATGTCTCTATCAGTTTTGCACATCGAGAGACTGAAATTTTTTCCCATTCCTCCTTGCAAAACAGCTCGAGCTCAGTGAGGTTGGATGGAGCATTTGTGAACAGTAGTTTTCAGTTCTTTCCACAGATTCTCGATTGGATTCAGGTCTGGACTTTGACTTGGCCATTCTAACACCTGGATATGTTTATTTTTGAACCATTCCATTGTAGATTTTGCTTTATGTTTTGGATCATTGTCTTGTTGGAAGACAAATCTCCGTCCCAGTCTCAGGTCTTTTGCAGACTCCATCAGGTTTTCTTCCAGAATGGTCCTGCATTTGGCTCCATCCATCTTCCCATCAATTTTAACCATCTTCCCTGTCCCTGCTGAAGAAAAGCAGGCCCAAACCATGATGCTGCCACCACCATGTTTGACAGTGGGGATGGTGTGTTCAGGGTGATGAGCTGTGTTGCTTTTACGCCAAACATAACGTTTTGCATTGTTGCCAAATAGTTCAATTTTGGTTTCATCTGACCAGAGCACCTTCTTCCACATGTTTGGTGTGTCTCCCAGGTGGCTTGTGGCAAACTTTAAACGACACTTTTTATGGATATCTTTAAGAAATGGCTTTCTTCTTGCCACTCTTCCATAAAGGCCAGATTTGTGCAATATACGACTGATTGTTGTCCTATGGACAGAGTCTCCCACCTCAGCTGTAGATCTCTGCAGTTCATCCAGAGTGATCATGGGCCTCTTGGCTGCATCTCTGATCAGTCTTCTCCTTGTATGAGCTGAAAGTTTAGAGGGACGGCCAGGTCTTGGTAGATTTGCAGTGGTCTGATACTCCTTCCATTTCAATATTATCGCTTGCACAGTGCTCCTTGGGATGTTTAAAGCTTGGGAAATCGTTTTGTATCCAAATCCGGCTTTAAACTTCTTCACAACAGTATCTCGGACCTGCCTGGTGTGTTCCTTGTTCTTCATGATGCTCTCTGCGCTTTTAACGGACCTCTGAGACTATCACAGTGCAGGTGCATTTATACAGAGACTTGATTTCACACAGGTGGATTGTATTTATCATCATTAGTCATTTAGGTCAACATTGGATCATTCAGAGATCCTCACTGAACTTCTGGAGAGAGTTTGCTGCACTGAAAGTAAAGGGGCTGAATAATTTTGCACGCCCAATTTTTCAGTTTTTGATTTGTTAAAAAAGTTTGAAATATCCACTAAATGTCGTTCCACTTCATGATTGTGTCCCACTTGTTGTTGATTCTTCACAAAAAAATGCAGTTTTATATCTTTATGTTTGAAGCCTGAAATGTGGCAAAAGGTCGCAAAGTTCAAGGGGGCCGAATACTTTCGCAAGGCACTGTAGATATCATCCTAACCAACTTGCCCTCTAAATACACCTCTGTTGTTTTCAACCAAGATCTCAGCGATCACTGCCTCATTGCCTGCATCCGTAATGGGTCAGCGGTCAAACGACCTCCACTCATCACTGTAAAACGCTCCCTGAAACACTTCAGCGAGCAGGCCTTTCTAATCGACCTGGCCGGGGTATCCTGGAAGGATATTGATCTCATCCCGTCAGTAGAGGATGCCTGGATATTTTTTTTAAATGCCTTCCTAACCATCTTAAATAAACATGCCCCATTCAAGAAATTTAGTACCAGGAATAGATATAGCCCTTGGTTCTCCCCAGACCTGACTGCCCTTAACCAACAAAAAAACATCCTATGGCGTTCTGCATTAGCATCGAACAGCCCCCGTGATATGCAGCTGTTCAGGGAAGCTAGAAACCATTATACACAGGCAGTTAGAAAAGCCAAGGCTAGCTTTTTCAAGCAGAAATTTGCTTCCTGCAAATCTAACTCAAAAAAGTTCTGGGACACTGTAAAGTCCATGGAGAATAAGAACCCCTCCTCCCAGCTGCCCACTGCACTGAAGATAGGAAACACTGTCACCACTGATAAATCCACCATAATTGAGAATTTCAATAAGCATTTTTCTACGGCTGGCCATGCTTTCCACCTGGCTACTCCTACCCCGGTCAACAGCACTGCACCCCCCACAACAACTCGCCCAAGCCTTCCCCATTTCTCCTTCTCCCAAATCTGCTCAGCTGATGTTCTGAATGAGCTGCAAAATCTGGACCCCTACAAATCAGCCAGGCTAGACAATCTGGACCCTTTCTTTCTAAAATTATCTGCCAAAATTGTTGCCACCCCTATTACTAGCCTGTTCAACCTCTCTTTCGTGTCGTCTGAGATTCCCAAAGATTGTAAAGCAGCTGCGGTCATCCCCCTCTTCAAAGGGGGTGACACTCTTGACCCAAACTGCTACAGACCTATATCTATCCTACCATGCCTTTCTAAGGTCTTCGAAAGCCAAGTCAACAAACAGATTACCGACCATTTCGAATCTCACCATACCTTCTCTGCTATGCAATCTGGTTTCAGAGCTGGTCATGGGTGCACCTCAGCCACGCTCAAGGTCCTAAATGATATCTTAACCGCCATCGATAAGAAACATTACTGTGCAGCCGCATTCATTGATCTGGCCAAGGCTTTCGACTCTGTCAATCACCACATCCTCATCGGCAGACTCGACAGCCTTGGTTTCTCAAATGATTGCCTCGCCTGGTTCACCAACTACTTCTCTGATAGAGTTCAGTGTGTCAAATCGGAGGGTCTGCTGTCCGGACCTCTGGCAGTCTCTATGGGGGTGCCACAGGGTTCAATTCTTGGACCGACTCTCTTCTCTGTATACATCAATGAGATCGCTCTTGCTGCTGGTGAGTCTCTGATCCACCTCTACGCAGACGACACCATTCTGTATACTTATGGCCCTTCTTTGGACACTGTGTTAACAACCCTCCAGGCAAGCTTCAATGCCATACAACTCTCCTTCCGTGGCCTCCAATTGCTCTTAAATACAAGTAAAACTAAATGCATGCTCTTCAACCGATCGCTACCTGTACCTACCCGCCTGTCCAACATTACTACTCTGGACGGCTCCGACTTAGAATACGTGGACAACTACAAATACTTAGGTGTCTGGTTAGACTGTAAACTCTCCTTCCAGACCCATATCAAACATCTCCAATCCAAAGTTAAATCTAGAATTGGCTTCCTATTTCGCAACAAAGCATCCTTCACTCATGCTGCCAAACATACCCTTGTAAAACTGACCATCCTACCAATCCTCGACTTTGGCGATGTCATTTACAAAATAGCCTCCAATACCCTACTCAACAAATTGGATGCAGTCTATCACAGTGCAATCCGTTTTGTCACCAAAGCCCCATATACTACCCACCATTGCGACCTGTACGCTCTCGTTGGCTGGCCCTCGCTTCATACTCATCGCCAAACCCACTGGCTCCATGTCATCTACAAGACCCTGCTAGGTAAAGTCCCCCCTTATCTCAGCTCGCTGGTCACCATTGCATCTCCCACCTGTAGCACACGCTCCAGCAGGTATATCTCTCTAGTCACCCCCAAAACCAATTATTTCTTTGGCCGCCTCTCCTTCCAGTTCTCTGCTGCCAATAACTGGAACGAACTACAAAAATCTCTGAAACTGGAAACACTTATCTCCCTCACTAGCTTTAAGCACCAACTGTCAGAGCAGCTCACAGATTACTGCACCTGTACATAGCCCACCTATAATTTAGCCCAAACAACTACCTCTTTCCCTACTGTATTTAATTTATTTATTTATTTTGCTCCTTTGCACCCCATTATTTTTATTTCTACTTTGCACATTCTCCCATTGCAAATCTACCATTCCAGTGTTTTACTTGCTATATTGTATCTACTTTGCCACCATGGCCTTTTTGCCTTTACCTCCCTTATCTCACCTCATTTGCTCACATCGTATATAGACTTGTTTATACTGTATTATTGACTGTATGTTTGTTTTACTCCATGTGTAACTCTGTGTCGTTGTATGTGTCGAACTGCTTTGCTTTATCTTGGCCAGGTCGCAATTGTAAATGAGAACTTGTTCTCAACTTGCCTACCTGGTTAAATAAAGGTGAAATAAATAAAAATAAATAAAAATCTCTAGAGTCCTTAGCCCCATAGCTGTTCATCTTTTGTTACCCCATAACCTCTGTATTCACCCTACTTTCCATGTGTCTAGGATTAATCCCATGTCTCACAGGCCTTTGTATTCTGTTTCCAGGCCCACCCCTCCTCTCTGTGTCATCGATTGCCATCCGGCGTACACGGTGAGACGCCTCCTGAGTGTTCGACCACGGGGCAGGGGTTTCCAGTACCTGGTTGACTGGGAGGGTTATGGTCCGGAGGAGATGTGCTGGAGACATCCTAGACCCAGCCCTCATCGCCGACTTCCACTGGCACCCCGGTTAACCAGGTATGCGCTCAGATAGGAGGCCAGGTGGTGACCCTAAAGGGGAGGATACTGTCACACCCTGATCTGTTTAACCTGTTTTTGTGATTGTCTCCACCCCCCTCCAGGTGTTGCCCATCTACCCCATTATCCCCTGTGTGTTTATACCTGTGTTCTCTGTTTGTCTGTTGCCAGTTTGTCTTGTTTGTCAAGTCAACCAGCGTTTTTGTATCTCAGCTCCTGCTTTTCCCAGGGTCTCTTTTTCTCACCCTCCTGGTTTTGACCCTTGCCTGTCCTGACTCCGAGCCTGTCTGCCTGATCACTCTGCTTGCCCCTGACACTCTGACCCTAAGCCTGCCTGCCGACTTGTACCTTTGCCCCAACTCTGGATTATTGATCTCTGCCTACCCTGAGCCTGCCTGCCTTCCGGTATGTTTGCCCCACCTCTGGTTTACTGACCACTGCCTGCCTTGACCTGTCTATTGCCTTCCCCTGTTGGATTATTAAACCATTGTTAATTTGACGTTGTCTGCATCTGGGTCTTACCTTCACACCTGATAGTATGTGCATGTGTGTGTACATGTATGTGTGTGTGTGCAGGACTGTCAGTGTAGGTGTGTGTGAGTTTCTGTAGAGACCTGTGGGGGGACGACACAACGCGGAGTGCCTGGTTACAGCCCTTAGCCGTGGTATATTGGGCATACGCCACAAACCCCTGAGGTGCCTTATTGCTATTATAAACTGGTTACCAAGGTAATTAGACCAGTAAATTGTTTTGTTTTTCACACCCATGGTATACCGTCTGATATGCCACGGCTTTCAGTCAATCAGCATTCATGGCTCAAACCACCCGGTTTACAGTGAACCAATAAGGCCTGAGAGGGTGTGGTATATGGCCAGTATACCGTCGCTAAAGGCTGTTCTTAGGCACGACGTAACACAGAGTGCCTGTGTACAGCCCTTATCCGTGGTATATTGGCAATATACCACAAACCACCGAGGTGCCTTATTGCTATTATAAACTGGTTACCAAATTAATTACAGCAGTAAAAATGTATTTTATGTCATTTATTTTTACTGCTTTCAGCCAATCAGCATTCAGGGCTCAAACCACCCAGTTTAGAACACCAGCTATGGCATGTGTTGAATAGTTGTTTCTGTTTGGCTTGAAGGGCATTTTAGAACGCATGGTATATCAGCATGGTAGAATTCAATGGCTATAGTTCATTATTTCATGTTCTATGTTTGAGACGATTTTGAAGGCAAAAGTCTAATTGAAAACATGATTGGCATTGTTCAATTAGATTTTCATAATAGCAAGCCAGGACTGACGGTTTGCTAAACTAGGAAGTCTGTTTGATTAAAAAAAAAAAAACATTTTAGTCATTTAGCAGGCACTCTTATCCAGAGCGATTTACAGGAGGAATTAGGCTTAAGTGCCTTGCGTTTACATCACAGATGTTTCTCTATAAGCCAATATGTAATTTATAGGCCTACAGTTTATTGCTTTCAGGGCTATGGAGTGGGTGAAGTAGAGTGTTGCTATGAATTTAGACGAGTCCTCCATGAAATTACACCATATGTAGATTCTACTGACGCCACCGAGTATTCCCAACCCCACTTTTACATTGACACATGGTATACTTTTTTCTCTATAAACCAGTGTATTGCAATGGGGGCATTTATTTAACTTTGGAAATTAAAAAGAAGAAAAAAATACATTTAATGCAAATTTCACTTAAATATGAATCATAGTTCAAGTTTAGACAATTATTTTTAAAATATCATGAATAAATACATTAATGTAATTACGCGGGGGACTTTTATTATGAACATTTTGTAAATTCTGCGATGGGAAGTCGTTTTTTTATGTCACTGACGAGACGCTGGTAGAAGGATTAGTTACACATATCTTTGTCCAGACTATAACGTTAGCCACCTAATTTTACGAAATACCCGAAAGAGTACTTAAAAGGTATGTTTTGCAGCATTCCCCATTTGTATTTCATGTGGTAGTTGAACTGGATGCATAAACTTTCACCCCGAAACTATCTTGCTAGAAAGCTATGGTTAGCTTCTTCTTGCTAGCTAGTTTCCTGGCTGTGGGCGGCTAGGCAGCATTCTCCAGCGTTGCGTGCTGCTAGCTAACAATAATGTACTTACTTTATAGCTACATGGGGCATACTTGATAGCTAATCTTTATTCATCAAGGGTGAGGAGATATTGGGCTTCGTTATTCAGAGCTAAAGATGCGTAGTTAGCTAGTTAATAACAACTGGCTGTTATTGTGCCGAGGCCTTCGGCCCGTTCGATGTAACTAGCTACAGTAGCTAACGTTAGCTTGCATCTACGTTGTTCTGGGCTGGTAAACATATTATTCTTTCTGTGAGGGACATCAATTGACATCTAGTTAACTATTGAATGATTAAAGATGGTAGAATTTCAGATACAAATGCGAAGGATACTTTCTTCCCAAGCCCCTGCATTAGGGCCTACACTTTATGCCGAATACCACCGTGAAATGCTTACTTACAAGCCCTTCACCAACAATGCCGTTCAAGAAATAGTTAACAAAATATTTACTAAATAAACTAAAGTAAAAAAATGTATAACATAATAAAATGACAACAATAAAGAGGTTATATACCGGGGCTACCGGTACCGAGTCAATTTGCGGGGTTACAGGTTGGTCAAGGTATTTTGTACATGTAGGTTGGGGTAAAGTGACTATGCATAGATAATAAAAAGCAAGTAGCAACAGTGTAAAAACAAATGTTTGGCGGGGTCAATGTAAATAGTCCGGGTGGCCATTTGATGAATTGTTCAGTAGTCGTATAGCTTCGGGGTAGAAGCTGATAAGGAGCCTTTTGGACCTAGACTTGGCGCTCCTGTACCTTCTTGCCGTGCGGTAGCAGAGAGAACAGTCTATGACTTGGGTGACTGGAGTCTTTGACACTTTTTTGGGCTCTTCCTCTGACACTGCCTAGTATATAGGTTGACTTAGACATGTTCATAGGTTACATAATCAGTTGAAATTACTGAACACCATTTTACCCCAATTTCAGAATAAACTTCTCTGTGCCCTGACGGTTTGAGGATGGAGGACAGTGAGGGTCACAGCTCTGCACACCAAGGATCAGGTGATGGCGCGATGAGCACTATGAACTTATATGCCACTCTGGGCCTCTCTCCAGAAGACGTGGATGCTCTGGCCCAGATTCCAGAGAATGAGATCAGTGTGGAGACGTTGCCTTATCTGATAATGAAACTGAAGGCCAGTCGAGCCAAGCAAGAGGAGCAGGGACAGGCCTCCCCAAAGGGAGACAGCTGTCAGGAGGATACAGATGATGGAGACCTTAGCAAACGGGACAGTCCCCCTGCAGTCCCTCGTCGGTCAAACAGCCATATTGACACTGACTATAGGAGAGACACTGACTACAGTCGACCGGGGCGGCGACCACAGCGGACTGAAGCAAGGAGAGGTTCCCGTCACAATAGGCCCCCAATTGAAAAACCATCCGACAGCCAGCAAAAGATTCCTTTCTCCTATCAAGTGGATGATTTTCATGGAGTTGTGCCCAAGGTTTACCCACACACATGCTCTCTATGCTTATGCATGTTGAATTCTAATAAGGTAAGCTTTGTTATATTTCAAAACTCTTGCTGTTGGACTGTTTCTATATCATTTTAATCAGAACACTCAACCTTCCATGATGGCATTAATTTAGCTTAATATGGGTTTGCTTTTTTCACAGACATGGAAGGAACATCTCAATGGATTACGCCATGCGGATGGCTGTCTAGAACTCTCGCATCTGTAAGTGTTTTCATGCAAAGTTGAACATTTAGAAACTGGACTGATACAGTTCACAAAATCAATTGAGATATTTTCTATAACAAGGTTTAATTAAAATTCGTTTTTTATTTTCTGTTTTCTACAGATATCCAGACTGGAATAAACATGATACCCGGAAGGAAATGTGAGGGGCATGAAATTAAGCTTTACGTTGAAAACAGGCATGTCATGATGTAAAATCATTAACTGTTCCTCTTCTTACTTAGCACTGTTTACGTTATCTTCCAGGTCCAACTCCATCCCAAGTAGAGATGCTATTTCACCGCCCAGGAGAACGCCACGTCCTGCTATGCCTTACAAGAGACAACATAGCTCAGACCGCGTAGGAGGTGATAACCCCAGTCCCCTTCCAAAGTCAAGTTTGATCCAGACCAAATAAGGCTCAATTGCAAACCACTTGAAAATAAATACTATCTCCTTTCATGTTTTCATCTTTAGGTGAAGTCTGGTCTGCACCAGAAAGACACCATTTGAAGCCCAAGGTAACGATGCCCCTTTTTGTGGCATTGTTTTCTTATAAATAGAGCTAGATAGATTTAATTCACTTGTTATGATGTTGTTTATTTGCTTAAAGCTGCATACTTGAATGTGTGATATATATTTTGCTTCAGGCTGGCACAAAGGTGGTGGTCACAAAATTTCCCCTTGGCTCTGTTGGTGTTGAAGACTTGATGACTTTGGCCAAGCCATTCGGCACGGTTGTAAAACATCTGGTGTTCCCATGTAAGGTAAGTTACACAAATTGGTAATAAACATTCTAAACTCTTAAACATGCACTATGCAAAAATCGCTCTGCCATTTCCTGGTTGCAAAAATGTGTAATAGTTCACCTAATTTCAGTGAATGCGACTGAACAAGTAAGTATAGTGTAGATAATCATTGTGCCATCTAAACCTCTGTGAAACATATTTTCAATAACCAAAAATAGTATTTTTAGTTGTTTGAAGCTGGAGTACAAAAGTAGAAGACAGGAATCATAGAAATAGCACACACAGAACAGATCTATCGCTTCTTAGACTTGCTTTCAATGAGAATGACAGAGCTATATCTCATTTCTATGTGAATTTGGTTGGGTCGCCCAAAAGGTTACATGTTGCAGCTTTAACATTCTCTCTCTAAAAAAGTTACATCTGTAGTTGAATGTCTATTGGATGATTCGGTGTTGTATTTTTGT
Source organism: Oncorhynchus clarkii lewisi (assembly GCF_045791955.1). NCBI lineage: Eukaryota > Metazoa > Chordata > Actinopteri > Salmoniformes > Salmonidae > Oncorhynchus > Oncorhynchus clarkii. The sequence goes on along the minus strand of NC_092156.1, from coordinate 45,998,591 downwards.
TACAGGGCTTCCTGGAGTTTGATTCTCACAAAGAGGCTGTCAATATGGTGAATCACTTCAGTGTAAACCAAGCTTTCGTGAAGGAAATTAAGTTGAATCTGTACTTGTCACCTATGGTGTGCAGTATTCATGTAAGTGCATCTGCCTCTTAAGAATGTGAGATTCTGTGTTCTTAATCACAGAGATCCCAGTATGAGCTTGTTTTTTCCTTTAGCCGCCAAGGTTGGATGAACCACCAGAAAAACGGCCGACCAAACAAGCTACCAATACAGTGGTTTGTTTTTCCCACCTACCACCTGGGAAGGAAAGAGAATCAGAGATTCTTGATCTCGCCAAGATGTTTGGGGATGTGCGGCATTCAACATTTTCAAGTGACCAGGTAAGGTTCGGGCAATATGGAATTGATGTGTGATCAATCAAATTCTGCAAATCTCTGGTGATTTCAAATAGACAACAATTATTAAAACAATATAACGATGCAGTATCTATTTATTTTGTATGGCTAGGTAAATTCATCACCAAAACCTCCATTATGCAGCACCTTCTCTAGCTTTGTCTATAGAATTCTCCCTTATTCATCTGCAGGCCCTGATTGAGATGGTAGATTGGAAGGATGCTGACATTATGGTGAAGTACTACCACTCCAACCCCCTAAAGATCAGTGGAAAGAGTGTCAAAGTAATCTTGTCATCGTCAATGAAGCGCCTGAGGTAAGTAAGAGTTCTTCACCTGTGGCCATGGCAGCCATACCCAATTTTCCTGTAGGACTCATCAGGATGTTTGTCAGGGAAGTTTACCTCAATGTTTTTTGCCTTGTAGAGAAAGTCCTGACTCCACCACATCCAGAAGAGCAGATTCTAGTAAAGGCCGCAGCAGCAGACACAAGAGCGAGGAGACTAGCAAGACCTCAAACGCCACGAACAAAGAGAAACCCACTACAGGCAAACAACCTGCTGAGAAAGTGTTGGAACAAGGAGAAGGTCAACAAAGCACCTCAGAGGAGGTCAAGGAAGTGGTCAAGCAGGACATTGAGGAGGTGGTCAAGAAGGAGGACGTTAATTTGGAAAACAAAGATCTGGACGAAGAGATTATCCAGGTGGAAGCTAAACAAAGCTTGTTAGATGACGAGGTTGGTGCTGGTGTTGATACTAAAGACCCTGCTCCTTCCAAAAGTGCCTCTATGGTGGCTGATTCTAAAGATAAGGGGGAACCCGAAATCTCTGAACTTTTGGCAGACGATACCTTGGAGGATTCTGACGTAAAGGCTGCCGATGATCCAGCTCTGTGTGATGCTGACGTCTCAATGGAGAACAAGATGGAACAGGAGAGCTTTCAAGAAGATGTAAGAAATTGTCATTCATATTTGTGACTGGAACTAACAAAGAAAGGCTTATTGTTAGGGATGCACCGATATTACATTTTTGGCCGATACCAATATTGGATATTTTCCTTGCCAAAGAAAACTAGACCGATATAAAAAATAAAAATAGCGGCCTTTTAAGCATTCTAGTACAGTTAAGTAGTTTAAACACACACACACTGACCAAAAAGTTTTTGGGGGGCATTTACGTATGTCCCCATTTACTAGCAAAACATAATCAAAATCTATTTCTTTCACTTACTTTGCTGTTTTCGTTGTTAATTTGTTCAGTCTCAACCAGGATCTCATCATACATGTCAAGCAGTGAAGTTTCAGCTCTGTCTGTCCGTGGCCTCTCTTCCTCGGTGCGCACTGTCACTGTGTCCATTTCCATCTTGTCCAGCTGTGTCTATAAGATTTCATGTAAACCCTGTTTCTTGTCTGCATCGAAGTAGCGGTCCTTGTACTTAGCATCGTGCATGGTGGCGACACAGTAGAGGCTCATAGAGAATGCCACCGAATCGCTTGTTCACAGCCTCTAGTAGAGTACTTTTCCAAGTTAACCCGACAGACAGTCTGTGTTGGCATTTTTGTTGAGCAGGCGTTTCAATGCCGTGACAAGGTTTCACGTCTGCTGTAGTTGCAGTTGAGCTTATTTCTCGAGTCAGTTGTTCGAATGGAGCTAGGAGTGTTCATGTTTCAAACACGTTCTCAAATGCCATTGAAATGGCAGCAGTGATGGTATCAGAACCAGCACATTCTTGAGCATGCAATACGGCTTTCCTCAATAGGAAATCCTCATCGACCCACTGTGCTGTCAGACTCCTAATGCTCATGGGGCTGGCATCGCTGGTCCAAATGTCAGTCGTGAAGCTAATACCAGTGACACCCGTAGCAAGTAGCTCATGACTGAGTTTCGAGAATACTGTGTAACTCCGGTAGGACAACATCTGGAAAAATAGAGCCTACTTTGAAGTGCGTACTTGTGCTCGACCAGTCGGCGAAAGCCAACATTATCCACGACAGCGAACAGTTGATTGTCAAGGGCAATGAATTCCATGATCTTGGTATTAATATATTTCGCCTTTGAGATGTCTCACTGAAATGTTCTTACTCTTTCAAATGACTGCTGGACTTGTTGACTGCTTGATCCACACAGCAGACATTGTAGACTAGATTAGGAATGCTGTGTTGCACATGTAGCGCAATATTTTTTGTGGTGTCATTACCTCATCTATCTATGTTATATAGGTATGCACGTCAGCTTTGACATCGGTTTTGCACATCTGCGTTTAACTAGACATTGGGCCAACGTTTGTTTTTAGCTAATATCGGCCGATTCCGATATGCTTACCGATATATCGTGCATCCCTAATTATTGTTCCCAGAATTGAAAATAAATTCATGTTAAGTAACCAAGATGTGGGTTCCTAGTAGAGGTCGACAGATTATGATTTTTTTCAACGCCGATACCGATTATTGAAGGACCAAAAAAAAAGTAAAAGTGCAATATTTGCAATGTAAAAAAGCTTACGTTTAAGTTCCTTGCTCAGAAGATGAGAACATATGAAAGCTTGTGGTTCCTTTTAACAGGAGTCTTCAATATTCCCAGGTAAGAAGTTTTAGGTTGTAGTTATTATAGGACAATTTCTCTCTATATGATTTGTATTTCATATACCTTTGACTATTGGATGTTCTTATAGGCACTTTAGTATTGCCAGTGTAACAGTATAGCTTCCGTCCCTCTCCTCGCCCCTACCTGGGCTCGAACCAGGAACACATCGACAACAGCAACCCTCGAAGCAGCGTTACCCATCGCTCCACAAAATCCGCTGCAATTGTAGAGCAAGGGGAACAACCACTCCAAGTCTCAGAGCGAGTGACGTTTGAAACGCTATTAGCGCGCAGCCCGCTAACTAGCTAGCCATTTCACATCGGTTACACCAGCCTAGTCTCGGGAGATGATAGGCTTGAAGTCATAAACAGCTCAATGCTTGAAGCACAGCGACGAGCTGCTGGCAAAACGCACGGAAGTGCTGTTTGAATGAATGCTTACGAGCCTGCTGGTGCCTACCATCGCTCAGTCAGACTGCTATATCAAATCATAGAATTAATTATAACATAATAACATACAGAAATACGAGACTTAGGTCATTAATATGGTCAAATCCGGAAACTATCATCTTGAAAACAAGACGTTTATTCTTTCAGTGAAATACGGAACCGTTCCGTATTTTATCTAACGGGTGGCATCCATAAGTCTAAATATTCCTGTTACATTGCACAACCTTCAATGTTATGTCATAATTATGTAAATTCTGGCAAATTAGGCAGCTCAAACTGTTTCATATACCTGCGTGCAATGAACGCAAGAGAAGTGACACAATTACACCTGGTTAATATTGCCTGCTAACCTGGATTTATTTTAGCAAAATATGCAGGTTTAAAAATATATACTTCTGTGTATTGATTTAAAAAAAGGCATTGATGTTTATGGTTCGGTACAGTCGTGCAATGATTGTGCTTTTTTCGCAAATGCGCTTTTGTTAAATCATCCCCTGTTTGGCGAAGTTGGCTGTCTTTGTTAGGGAAGAAATAGTCTTCACAGAGTTCGCAACGAGCCAGGTTAGCAGGCAATATTAACTAAATATGCAGGTTTAAAAATATATACTTGTGTATTGCTTTTTAAAAAGACATTGATGTTTATGGGTAGGTACACATTGGAGCAAGACAGTCCTTTTTTTGCGAATACTCAACGCATCGATTATATGCAACGCAGGACACGCTAGATAAACTAGTAATATCATCAACCATGTGAAGTTAACTAGTGATTATGATTGATTGTTTTTTATAAGATAAGTTTAATGCTAGCTAGCGACTTACCTTGGCTTCTTACTGCATTCGCGTAACAGGCAGGCTCCTCGTGGAGTGCAATGTAAAGCAGGTGGTTAGAGCATTGGACTAGTTAACTGTAAGGTTGCAAGATTGAATCCCCGAGCTGACAAGGTAAAAAAAATCTGTCGTTCTGCCCCTGAACAAGGCAGTTAACCCACCATTCCAAGGCTGTCATTAAAAATATGAATTTGTTCTTAACTGACTTGCCGAGTTAAATAAAGGATAAATAAAGGTGTAAAATATATATATATATCGGTGTCCAAAAATACCGATTTACAATTGTTATAAACTTGAAAACGGCCCTAATTAATCGGCCAATCCGACCTCTAGTTCCTAGCAATGGGATCTTAAAGGTGTGCTTCAACTCTTCAATTTGGTTGAAGTTCTGAGACCATTCCTGAGAATGTAGTTTGGTTGAGTCATGGATTGTTGGAATATTGAGTTTTCCTTGTACCATAACACGCTATGTACAGGGCCTTCTAAAAATATTCACACCCCTTGACTTATTCCACATTTTGTTTTTAGAGCCTGAATAAAAAATGAATTGCATTGATTTCCTCACCCATCTACACACAATATGCATTATGACAAAGTGAAAACATGTTTTTAGAAACGTTTGCAAATGCATTGAAAAATGTAATACAGATATCTAATTTATGTAAGTATTCACACCCCTGAAGTCAATACATGTTAGAATCACATTTGGCAGTGATTACAGCAGTGAGTCTTTCTGGGTAAGTCTAAGAGATTTTCACAACTGGATTGTACAATATTTGCACACAATTCTTTAAACTCTGTCAAGTCGGCCTTGTGTTATAGGTTATTGTCCTGCTGAAAGGTGAATTTCTCCCAGTGTCTTGTAAAGCAGACTGAACCAGGTTTTCCTCTAGGATTTTGCCTGTGCTTAGCTCTAATCAATCTCTCTCCATCCTTAAACTCCCTAGAACTTACCGATGACAAGCATACCCATAACATGAAGCATCTAGTACTTTGCTTGAAAGTGTGAAGTGGGGCTCAGTGATGTGTTGTTGACCCAAACATGTCGCTTTGTATTCAGGATATAAAGTTAATTTCTTTGCCTTATTGCAAACAGGATGCATGTTTTGGAATATTTTTACTCTGTACTGGCTTCCTCCTTTTCCCTCGTCGTTTAGCTTAGTATTGTGGAGTAACTACAATGTTGATCCATCCTCAGTTTTCTCCTATCACAGCCATTAAATTCTTAACTGTTTTATAGTCACCATTGGCCTCATGGTGAAATCCCTGAGCGATTTCCTTCCTCTCTAAGTTAGGAAGGATGGCAGTATATTTGTAGTGACTAGGTGTATTGATACGCCATCCAAAGTGTATTTAATAACTTCACAATGCTCAAAGGGATATTCCATGTGTTTTTTTTTTAATCTACCAATTGGTGCCCTTATTTGCGAGGCATTGGATAACCTTCCTGGCCTTTGTTTGAAATTCACTGCTCGACTGAGGACCTTACAGATAATTGTATGTTCAGCACTATTATTGCACCGAGTAAAGTCCATGCAACTTATGTGACTTGTTAAGCACATTGTTACTCCTGAACTTATTTAGGCTTGCCAAAACAAAAAGGTTGAATTCTTATTGGACACGACATTTCTGTTTTTAATTAGTAAAAATAAATTCTAAAACCATAATTTCACTTTGACATTGGGTATTGTGTGTAGGCCAGTGACACACAATCTAAACGTAATCCATTTTAAATTCAGGCTAACGCAACAATGTGGAAAAAGTCTAGGGGTGTGAATACTTTCTGAAGGCACTGTATGTATGCTATATGATTTGCTCAGGGGCTATTAATTCCATCAGTTTTATGAGTGCCCTACAAATCAGATGGAGATCAGCTTTGAAGGATCTCCTTACATGGTTTAATATCAAAGGTTATAGAGCCATCTCTGTACAAGCTCCAATTGTTTCCTGAATTCCTAGACTGACAGTAATCCAGAACAGGCACTTAATCGCTCAAGTCAGCCAAGCATTGTAGATGTATGGATCAGTTGACATGCTTATATGTTCAGCCCTAACATGTTTAAAACCAGGACAGACCAAGAGGTTTGAATGACTTTGCATATTTAAGATGTCAATGTAATTTGTAAAAGTGCAGCCACAGAGTTCACTTCCTAGCTTTGTGACATGGATCTTTATCATAGTTCAAGACTATTGAATACAATTTTACATACTTTTATGTTCAGTGTTTGAGCATCTTTTGACAGTTTCCCATTGCAACTTCACAAGTATTTTTCATGAGATTAGATATGATTCTGGTGCGGCACTGTGGAACTTGAAACTCAAATTCTTTAACTTATTGATGTTGTGGACTTATTTCCAACAGGACAATATGGATGACATGGATTTCCCTGAGAATATGGATGACTTCGTTACGTTGGATGAACTTGACGACAGTACTGGAGGGGACACGCCGCTGGGTAAGCAATGAATGATGCAAAACATTCTTACTTGGCAGCAATGGACAAAAACAATTATTACAGTTGTCTAGCCTGTGTAGATAATCTCCAGATAATTTATAGTAATAATTACTTTTTGTTTTTATTTGCAGAGTCAAAGGATGCTTCATGGGTTGGTATTCCTCCATATTGAGTAGTTGGAATGTGTCAAACGTGTAGAAAAGTTGTTTTTATTGATAGTCGGTTAAAATTGTTTTCTACAGGATGGAAAAGTTGTCCAAATTAGCCCAATTAGAAAGGGCTATGGAAACATGGCGGTGGCCCTATTGAAACTGGCAGAGAGGGCAAACGTGAAAGTTGTCAACCATGCCATATCCTTCCTCACACAGGAGGTAAGTTCATAATTATGTTACTTGCAGATATGTTATTTGGGGATCAGTGTATTTTATTTTGTATGGCGACAGTGGTGAATAATTTGACATTCATGTAGTTTGGCATACAGGAAGGAGTTTACTCAACACCTGATTTGTGCACGCATTTGCTGTCGTAGTTTGTATGACATTGAGAATTTCCTATATTTTCAGGCATGGTTAGAGCTTGAAACTACTGAGGAAGTACGTGAAATGGTGAAATTCTACAAAGGAAAAGGACAGTTGTTGAGGAAACATGTCAATGTTAGCATGTGCTTTTCACAGAAAAAGTTGGAGGTGGGTTTGGTGTCTTAAATGGTGTAGTATCTATGCTTTAAATTGTTTGTTTTTCCTCATCAATCTACTCACAATACCCCATAATGACAAAGAAAAAACTTGATTTTAAAAATATTTTTGCAAATTTATTACAAATAAAACACTGAAATATCACATTTACGTAAGTATTCAGACCCTTTACTCAGTACTTTGTTGAAGCACTTTTGGCTGCTATTTCAGCTCTGAGTTTTGGGGAGTTTCTCCCATTCTTCTCTGCAGATCCTCTCAAGCGTTGCCATGTTGGATGGGGAGCGTCGCTGCACAGCTATTTCAGGTCTCCAGAGATGTTAGTCCATGCTGAAGTCCATGCTTTGGCTGGGCCACTCAAAGATATTCAGAGACTTGTCCCGAAGCCACTCCTGCATTGTCTTGGCTGTGTGCTTAGGGTCGTTGTCCTGTTGGAAGTTGAACCTTCACCCCAGTCTGTGGTCCTGAGCACTTTGGAGCAGGTTTTCATCAATGATCTCTGTACTTTGCTCTGTTCATCTTTGCCTTGATCCTGACTAGTCACCCAGTGCCTGCCGCTGAAGAACATCCCCACAGCATGATGCTGCCACCACCATGCTTCACCGTAGGGATTATGCCAGGTTTGCTTCTGAGGTGACGCTTGGCATTCAGGCCAAAGAGTTCCATCTTGGTTTCATCAGACCAGAGAATCTTGTTTCTCATGGTCTGAGAATCATTTAGGTGCTTTTTGCAAACCAAGTGGGCTGTCAAGCGCCTTTTGCCGAGGAGTGGCTTCTGTCTGGCCACTCTACCATAAAGGCCTGATTGGTGGAGTGCTGCATAGATGGTTGTCCTTCTGGAAGGTTCTTCCATCTCCACAGAGGAACTCTTGAGCTCTGTCAGAGTGGCAATTGGGTTCTTGCAAGGCCTTTCTCCCCCATTGCTCAGTTTGGCTATGCGGCCAGCTCTCGGAAGAGTCTTGGTGGTTCCAAACTTATTCCATTTAAGAATGGTGGAGGCCGGGGCAGTGTTTAAGGGCGCTGTACTGCAGCGCCAGCTGTGCCATCAGAGACTCTGGGTTCGCGCCCAGGCTCTGTCGTAGCCGGCTGCGACCGGGAAGTCCGTGGGGCGACGCACAATTGGCCTAGCGTCGTCCGGGTTAGGGAGGGCTCGGCCGGTAGGGATGTCCTTGTCTCATCGCGCACCAGCGACTCCTGTGGCGGGCCGGGCGCAGTGCGCGCTAACCAAGATTGCCAGGTGCACGGTGTTTCCTTCGACTCATTGGTGCGGCTGGCTTCTGGGTTGGATGCGCGCTGTGTTAAGAAGCAGTGCGGCTTGGTTGGGTTGTGTATCGGAGGACGCATGACTTTCAACCTTCATCTCTCCCGAGCCCGTACGGGAGTTGTAGCGATGAGACAAGATAGTAGCTACTAAAAAAAAACAATTGGATACCACGAAAAAGGGGTCAAATTTAAAATATATATATATATATAAAAGAGAATGGCGGAGGCCACTGTGTCCTTGGGGACATTCAATGCTTTAGAAATGTTTTGGTACACTTGTCCAGATCTGTGCGTCGACACAATCCTTTCTGAGCTCTACAGACAATTCCTTCGACCTCGTGGCTTGGTTTTTGCTCTGACATGCACTGTCAACTCTGGGACCTTACATTAACAGGTGTGTGCCTTTCCAATCATGTCCAATCATGTTTCTACATCTCAAGGATGATGAATGGAAACAGGATGCACCTGAGTGTTTTTTATATTTCTATTTTTTATATTTCTATTTATTTATATTTTTTACATTTCTAAAAACCTGTTTTTGCTTTGTCATTATGGGGTATTGTGTGTAGATTGAGAAAAAATAATTTAATCAATTTTAGAATACGGCTGTAATGTAACAAAATGTGGAAAAAGTCTAGGGGTCTGAATACTTTCCGAATGCACTGTATTATAATTATAACTACACACCTCACATAATACACATCTTATTGTGACAAATATTGACTGTGTAATTTGACTTTGTTTCTGTCAATGCAGAGTCCTAGTGGGAGATCCATCTACATTTGTATGCTTCCACTCCAGAAGTACTCTGACGTCTCTCTTTTACGACTTGCCCAACCTTTTGGCAAAATCACTGGCTACAATTTGAACTGGCCTCATGGAAAGGTAAAGTATCACCGGCCTATTTTTTTAAAGGTGAATGTCGTTTGTTTTTCTGTTGATGTAGGACTCACCCATGCATGTTTTTCTTTCTCCTTTCAGTGTTATATCCAGTTGGAGAGCGTGGAAGCCGCTCAGAAAATGGTGAAGTACTTCCAACGTCCACACAAGTTCTATGGGACTCTGTTAAGAGTCAGTTTGTGCAAAAAGGGAGACTCACTAATATACTGGTAAATAATTTTCAATGACCCCTAAGAATATGCAGTAGATGCTAATGATAGTTAGACTAAATGGAATTTGAAGAATGCTAGTATCCAGTCTGTCGACGCCAGTTTAATTGATTGGAATCTATTGGAAGAATATACAGCTAATGAAATAATCTGATAAAGAAAGGTGTGATCTATGGTTCAACTGGACTGTATGAGGGCTGTGTCTAAGTACACTTTCATGATATAGTACTCCATGACATATTCTGCCCTCCTGATACAGGAAGCCTCCAGTCAAATATGAGCTGTGGTTGGCCAGTCAGAAAGACAGAAGATCAAGAGATCATCATGGAGATGAAAAGACTAATGGCCAGTCAACCAAAAGCCCCTATCCAGAGGTTATTGCTATGTTTTTGTTTCCTTAATCTAAACAAGGTGAAAACATTGCCTTGTTGGTTAAATGCTTGCTGAATAGTTATGCATTTAATTTTGGCATGTCCGTGAACAATTCTTTTACAGTTACTGGTTATTCAAGAAGTAATCAGTTAATGCACTTCACACCGAGAAGAGGGATATTTCTTGGTGTTAGTCTCTCAGGCTAAGTAGAACGAATGAGTGAAAGACGTGATTGTTTTTGTATGGCCAGGATGTCCAGAGCCCTGTGTCTGACAGTGAGAGGGTCTGTGGGGACCCTAAAGGTGAAGAAGTCAGTGGTGTGGAAGCTATCCCAGAGGGAGAGGAGAAAAAGCAGGAGGAACCTCTGGGTCCTTATCAACCTGACAACCCTGTTGGTAAGAGGCTAGAGAAAAAAATGACTTTTTTTTATTTTTATTAACGGGTGACGGGGATCTGGTAAATAACTTTTAGTGCCATATCAGTGAGAACACAAACATGTTTTTTTCTCTCATTTTACTTGCAGGGTTAGACTATCTGGTGCCAAGGACTGGATTCTTCTGCAAGCTGTGCAACGTCTTCTACACCAATGAGAAAACAGCCAAATCAGTCCACTGTAGCAGTGAGGAACATTATCTGAACCTTAAGGTAATTCTCAACTATGACAAGTCAGTCTTATGAATCATACTTTGTGGTGTATTTGTAAGAAAATGTTTTTGACCTTGGAGACCAGAATACATTCAACTGTCAAATGTTAATTGTAAATAACTCATCAATGTATCACCTATGCCTTTGGAATCTCAACCAAATAGAACGATATGGGACTTTTTAGGGGATCCGTTTTCAGCTGGAGTTATGGTTTAACATAGTTAATGGATTGACAATGCACACTGATTTTCTTGATTTTTTTTCAGAGAAAGATGGATAAAGAAACAGACCTCGGCTGATTGAGAGGATTGTCGTCCACCTGTGGTCTTCCCAGAGGAAGGCCGTTTTAGTATACATGTTTCTGTCCAGTTTGTTTAACATTCCAGGCTTTTCTGTTACTGTTGACAACAGTTACTCATTTAAAATAAATTAATACAGCCTATTTACGAAATGTAGTCCCCTTCTGTGGTTATGAATAGTACCTGGATTTAGTTTCCTCTTATTGAATAAACAAACGTTTGACTTATTCTTTGACTTCTGGAAATACTTTTGACACCTTATGGCAAACATTTACTCCTACAGAACCTACATACCTTTAACATATTTGACAGAGGCATATGGTTGTTATAATGGTCAACTGTCATTTATCAATGACATGGACATGTGGACAGCATCAGCTGGAACTACATCCCAGAATTTGCCATAACCCAGAGAACCATTTAATGCTTGAAAGAGAGCAGAGGTGGCTAAGAAGATTCACCCAGTCTGTGGCAAGGAGCAGCACATCACTTGAGGAAAGGACAAATGGGGGAGATTGTTTGGTTTAAAACATGAATGATTTAAGCCATATAGGCCTAGATGCTTTTGAATGATAAACCAATGGGAGAGTTCAGCAAATGTTTTCTGTAACATTTTACATTTCGCATAGTAAACACGAGGCTATAAAAGTTGCACACTTTATATACAAGCTCCCAGTAATTTATTGGTGTGGTGGTTAATTTCTGTATTATCAAATGAGGATAGACAAAACTTATCATATGTCAGAGTTATACTTAAACTAAATCTTTATTCACTTATAAGGAGAGTGGGTCACACAAACAATTGAATGATGTGAGAACTATGCAATACTGATTGCTGGTTGACGAACCCCCCCTTAGATGATTTGTTGAGGCCCCAACACAAAGGATGCAAAGATACACCCACTTAGTCTACATGACAAACAACATGTGTGGAATGGGTCACAAGGTGAGACTTGATAAATGAGAAAGGAGTGTCTACCCACCAGATAGCATTTGCTATGAAGACTGTTCTTATTGTACAGAGTTTGGCCCCTAAAATGAGGCTCTGAACTCATGCCTGGTACTTCATAATATGGAAACACCAGCTCATTCTATGGCATAAATTGTGAACTCCACATATCCCTATCTGAAGTAAAATCCATGTCCTTGACCACACGCCTAGATGAACTCACTGAGGGGAGTGAGCCTCTGGGTCATACACTATCCCAGGATAGGTGCAACATCAGAGACAATGGTTCCAGACACTACCCCACACATCCAGTCTTCGACCTCTCCCAAGGCCGAAGGAGGGAGTGGCTGGGCACAGAAATTGTGGAGACAAGTAATTGGTTCCTCATTAATCACACCATTCCTTCGCACGGTTTGTAATAGGAAAAGACACATATCCACATATGAAGACAATGTTCCCTCCTGTCCTCTTCTCATTCTCATATTCTACAGGTGATAGACAAGCCTGACTTCTCCCCTCTCTGAGCCCCAGGTGACAGGCCCATATGAGGGAGGAAGTGCATCTGCCATCGACGGGATACATTCTAATAAGAGTTCAACAGTTTCAAGCAGATAAGACAATTGAATTATCTATGTTACCGAGCTAATTCTGATTATTCCGCACATTGGGTAAACCAACGTTTCCGCACCACTGTGCCTTATTCAGGGTAATGTCATGAATGCTTGAACCAGGTTATGTAGACAGTGGAATTAGTTTAAATAATGACAATAGTGAGGGGTGTGTCATCTTCATTAGGGATTTTCTTTACTTTTTTAAATTTTAATTAAGACAGTTTACAGCATGTTGAATACATTAGGCTATCATATTGCAACAACTAGATATTGTACATAGTATTAACATCAACATAAATTATTGAATCTTTGTCACATGTAATATTTTGGTTCAGTCCTATAAGACTAACACAAATGTATTTAAAGAATATTATAGTAATACTCTAATAATTACTATAGAAATCTGGGATTGTTATGTCCAGCCAGTAATACATCCTGTCCCCCGTGGACCGGCTTGTACGTAAAGCATCTTCCATCCGGTCTGCAAAGGCATAATTTCCCTCCTTTAATGGCGGGCAGTCAGAAAAAAAACGGGGGGAAAAATTCTTAATATAACACCATTAACCCAACCCCATTTTTGGACAAGGGAGTTAAGTCAAGGATGTGAAACATTCTAAATTGTCAGAAAAAATGGAAATGGTGGTGGAAATGGTGTTTTATTAAGACGTACACATTTTGTCAGGCGGCCTGCCATTAAAGCCTGGTATCAGAGTTGTTGGCTAGAGCACACGTTCAAAGACCAGAGTGGGCACATTCGCTATTAAAATGCTATTTATTTTGATGACAAAACTATCAGTAGCCTAGAGTTAAAAATGTGATTCCAACCCATTTACTTATATTTTTTTATTTGGTACATGGAAATTTAACCACAAAAGTTATATGAACCCGGATTGATACTCAAACGGCGACAATCCAGTGGACGAGTTCGGCAGTGTGTTATGAGCATATTCAGCCCAGACGAGGAACTTGCTGGTGGCCTGAGACAAAACAGCAGAGGAACTTCTCTAGTTCCTGGTTGGCCCGCTCAGTTTGCCCATTAGACTGTGGGTAGAACTGTGAGGAGATACTCACCGACGCCCCCAACAGGGAGCAGAAGGCTTTCCAGTACCGAGTGATGAACTAGGGCCCACGGTCCAAGACAATGTCCTGGGGAAGTCCATGTAGTCGAAAGACATTGGTGATCATGAGATCAGTGGTCTCCTTTGCCGAGTGCTACTTGGGTAAAGCGATGAAATAGGCTGTATTGGAGAACCGATCAACGACCAGCAGGATAGTGGTAAGCCCTTGGGATGGAGGTAACCGTGTGATAAAGTCTACGGACAGGTGGGACCAGGGCCGGTTGGGGATGGGCAGAGGTTGGAGCAACCCAGCAGGTCGCTGTCTTGAGGAATTGCTTTGGGCACACATCCTTAATCATGTTGGGCCACTAGAATTTCCGCCTCAGGAACTCCAGTGTCCGATTAACCCCTGGAGGCCCAGTTCATTTAGATGAGTGTCGCCATTGTAGTACTCAATAACGGGCTGATCGCGGAACATAAAGTCTGTTAGTGGGACCCAGCCGGGGTCAGGTTCTCGGGTCTGTGCTTGTCTTACCGTGGTCTCAATACTCCAGACCACGGGAGCCACAATGCGGGAGCTGGGGATGATGGGCTCGGAGTTACTCTCCTCGTTAAAGATCTCGTGTTGGCTTCTCCTTTCTGATTCTTGGATCCCGGGCGATAGGCTAGAGTGAAGTTGAACCTGTTAAAAAAAGCATTCAACCTCTTGGCTTCTTGAAAAGAGACCAAGTTCTTATGGTCCGTCCAGATCACGAAAGGATGAGGTACCCCCTCCAACCAGTGTCTCCAACCCTCAAGGGCCCACTTGGCTGCCAAGAGCTCCCGGTTGCCTACATCGTAGTTGCGTTCCGCTGGAGAGAACAGCTTGGAAAGAAACAGTCTCTTGTCCCCCTCGTTCCGCTGTGAAAGGACTGCCCCTGCTTCGTTGTCCGATGCGTCCACCTCTACGACGAAGAGACGAGTAGGATCAGAATGAACAGGGATGGGTCGGGAGGTGAAACATCCCTTGAATGCCCTGTCAGCCTCAGGGGGTCCAGCCAAAACAATTCCTTTTAAATTTTTGTTATTTATTTTACCCCCCTTTTTCTCCCCAATTTCGTGGTATCCAATTGTTGTAGTAGCTACTATCTTGTCTCATTGCTACAACTCCCGTACGGGCTCGGGAGAGACGAAGGCTGAATGTCATGCGTCCTCCGATACACAACCCAACCAGCCGTACTGCTTCTTAACACAGCGCGCATCCAACCCGGAAGCCAGCCGCACCAATGTGTCGGAGGCTACACCTTGCACCTGGCAACCTTGGCTAGCGCGCACTGTCGCTGGTGCGCGATGAGACAAGGAGATCCCTACCGACCAATCCCTCCCTAACCCGGACGACGCTAGGCCAATTGTGCGTCGCCCCACGGACCTCCCGGTCGCGGCCGGTTACGACAGAGCCTGGGCGCGAACCCAGGGACTCTGATGGCACAGCTAGCGCTGCAGTACAGCGCCCTTAACTACTGCGCCACCCAGGAGGCCTGGGTAACAATTCTTGATCATAATCCTGTTCAGCCCTCTGTAATTGATGGAGGGATGCAGACCTTCATCCTTCTTTCCCACAAAGAAGAAGCCTGCACCAGCTGGGGATGTTGAGGAGCGAGTGAAACCTGCCTCCAGCAACTCCCGGATATAATTGTCCATGACTGCTGCTTCAGGGGTCGAGAGGGAGTAAAGGCTGCCCCGGGGAGGGGTGGAGCCGGGTAGGAATTCTATGGTGCAGTCGTATGGACGATGAGGAGGGAGGGTGGCGGCTTGCCTCTTACTGAAGGCCTCGCGGAGGTCGAAGTATTCAGGAATGGAGAGCGGAGAAGTCTTGGTCTTCAATGGATGCAGGAGGACACGGCAATGCGCGGTGAGGCTTTTGGTGGGGGTCTTAGACATTAAGTCTGGCAGTTCTTACCCATCTAGTAGGTGTCCCGTAGACCAGGAGAATAGTGGGTTATGTAGAGCTAGCCAGGGGTACTCTGGGATAAGGGGGTTCTCAGTAGCAGTGATCAAAAGACAACTAGGAGTCTCTAAGTGGTTCACCCCAACCTGCAGTAGAATGGGCTTGGTCTGATATTCCACCTGGCCAGAGCCAATGGGGCATCCATCGAGTGCTTGAATCTGCAGAGGCATGGGACATTTCACGCAGGGGATTTGTAATTCTCTGGCGAAGTCTTGATCAATGAAATTATCTGCGACCCCGGAGTCCACAAAGGCTTGAATCTGGTGCTGATGATTGTCCCAGTGGACGGTTGCGGGTAGTGACAGATGGCGACTGGGTAGCCGGGGTGTAACTGCACAGCTCGTCAGGGTCTACCCTTGTCCTGGCGAGCCCTGGCATTTCCCGTCAGCTCTGGGCATGTAGCACAGAGATGGCCGAGACCTCTGCAGTAGAGGCAGCAGCCTTCGCGCATGTGTCTGTCACGCTCCTGTGGGCAGACGTGTGCATCTCAGCTTCATGGGCTCCTCAATGCTGGGCTTGGGTGCTCAGGAAACGTGGATACTGGGGTGGTGTCAAAAAGGTGCTGTCTCACATGTTCTCGGAGGCGGTTGTCAACGTTGATTGCCAGTGTTATCAGGGACACGAGGTCCTCTCCCAGTTCTCAAGAGGCCAGTTTATTCTTTGAGTTAGACCGACCCTGGTGGAAAGCGGTAACCAGTGCCTCTGTATTCCACTCACTCTCTGCGGCGAGGGTGCGGAACTCAATGGCGAAGTCAGCCACTGGTCTGGCCCCTTGGCGGATGTTGAACAGTCGGCTGGCCACTTCTCGTCCGCCAACTGGGTGGTCGAAGACTCGTCTCAGTGAATGCAGTGAAGGCTAATATGGAGCTGCAGAATGGTGGCTGCTGTTCCTGAACTTCTTTTGCCCACGCCAGGGCCTTGCCCGAGAGTAGAGATATGATGTAGGCCATCATGGCCCGATCGGTGTGGAACGAGGAGGACTGTAGCTCGTCATACCACTCGGGGGCTGGGATCTTGGGTTCCCGGTGCAGGTTCCCTGGAGAAACTACGGAAACACCTGTAGCACTGGGCGATGAGACTTGGGCATTGACACCTCCTGGGTTGGGGTTGGACTGTGGTTGAAGGGAAGCGGTAAGTGTCTGGAGGGTCTCTGATATTTGGGAGAGTTGTTCTTGCTGCCGCCCCAGCGGTGCTCCTTGGTGGGTTATAACATTCTTGATCTGGGTGATCTCTACTGGGTCCATGTTGGAGGCAGAAGCTTGCTGTGATGGGGTGAGGTTGGACCCAGGTGCAGAGAAGATACCAGACGAGGAATCAGTGGTTAAGGATAAACGTAAATACTTTACTGAGAAACAGTAACAGAAGGATCACAGTAACACTGGGAAAACAACAAACACAAAGTCTCAAAAACTCACACGGGAGACAAACACACACGGCAACCAAATCAAGCTTTCTGCAAAGGCAAACAGAAAACACACCTCTCTTAACAGGGAGATCATAATTAGTACTAGGACACACCAGAGTGTCATCAATGTCTCTAGGACGGTCTCTGCCGCGCTCTGGTGACAGGTGGAAACATGACAATTTGCTTGGAATTTTCTCGCCAATTGGATGTAAAGTTATAAACATTACTGAGCCAGCGCTACTCACCGGAGTGGAAAGCAATGGATGGTCCCGTCCGATAATCATCGCCGCCATGGAAGTGGGTGAGTGCTATGGTCCCATGATTTCTCTCGAGTCACCCAATTCCAAGATGAAATTTGACTCTCCAAACATATCCAAGTCGTTATACACGATCCCCGACTTTGCTTCTGCCACGCAAGCTGTTTTAATTAGTTCCCCGCATCCAGTGCAAGCGGAAGGGATAGTTAATTGCACTACCGAACTCCCCCTAATCAAAACGGCTTAATAAACCAAAGCTGTCAGAAAACACATAAAATGTCACTTTTTTCAATGTGTCAATCACTCTCCAGTCATCTGGGACCCACGGGCTAAACCCAGGGGACTACTTCAACATTTGCAGTGTCATTCCAAAAAGTGATCAAATTCAACATCTTCTCACAGACTCCAACCTTGACTTCCTCTGCCTTTCAGAGACATGGCTCCGTAAAAACTCTCCATCTGCCACTTTGATTGTGCCTGGCTACAATGTTTTCAGGAGAGACAGGATTGAAGGAAGATGAACGGGTCTGATGATTTACATTAAAGGACATATCTTATGTAAACAAATTGTGGTCATTTGATAATGAATTAGAATGTATTGGCCTAAACGTTACACTGTCTCCCAAAATGTATTTGACTCTTATTGGAATGCATAGACCACCTTCCACCAAAAGTGTGTTTTTTGATCAGTTTAATAAAATGCTTAGGGAATGTGATTTTGGGAAAGAGGTCATCTTAATGGGAGATTTAAACATTAATTATGAAGACAACTCTTGTAGGAAAACCCTCAAACGGCTCTCTAATACCTTTGACCATACACAACTAGTTAAAGGGCCAACCAGGGTGACTTCTTATTCTAAAACACAGATTGATCTGGTGTTCAGTAATAAACCAGAGAGAGGGACTAAATAATTCAATATGGTTACTGGGCTATCTGATCATAATCTGACACTTATAGCCAGAAAGCTTTCCAAGAACAGGTTTAACCTCTACTGTTAGAAAGCCTGATCAGCTCAGAATACTTACGAGTGAATTAAATTATTTCGAAAACACAATTAAGGGAATTAACTGGAATGATCTATTGTCCTATACTGATGTGGAAGCTGATAGTCAGTTTTTTTTCTATCCATAATCCAGACTATAATAAATGGATTCCTAAAAAAATGAAATCCAAACTTGGCCAAAATAGTACTCTTCCTTGGCTAAATGGAGAAATCTGGAAACTGATGAAAGAACGAGATCATGCTCTAAAAACAGCCCTAAAGTCCAAATTAGGGCATGACAGACGTAGGTTTGAATTACCTAGCCAGGGTAATTCAAAACATTATAGTAATAAAAAAAAATGCTAAAAGGTAGCTAGCTAGGTAATTAGAAAATGCTAAACAAGAATACACACGAGAAATACACAATATCAATCATTTACACGAGAAACTAAAAAGGCTATAATATCTACTCGCTAGGTTACTTACTACTTGTCGATGAGAGTTTGCATGGAGAAATGTTTTGTTTTGTCCAACCCTGGGACTTGAGTGATTACGTCAAAGCTTGCGAAAGGATGTGTAGTTCTGTATGATAGCCACATTAGCGTCTAATTAGCATTTACAGGTGAATATATTGATAAAAGTTACCTTGTCCGAGAGAGATTTGTGCGGTTATCAAAACATCACGCCAACACAAAACACAGACCTAATGTAGTAGTTCTAAAATTCCCTATGGAAGAATGAATGGTGGAAAAACGATTGGAACCATTTCCGGGTTTTACCGCTAGGTTTTATGGGTATTATGACTCATACTGTGGTACTCAATAAATACATCAACATAATACCAACCAACCTATTTTGACCTTGGTGGATCTATTTACTTAATGCATTATACTGCCACTGTACCATGTTAATGCACAATTAATAAAAATTGTACCATATTTTATTTTGGAGTACCATTTGTCGTAATTGTGCGTTACCATGGTAGAATGTATAGTGCAGACTAAAACCATGTTATTTCCACGATCCACATCCTTACCATGGTATAAATTATGGAATACCAGGATACTATTTAGGTGCATGGCAGTACCATCATACTTCAAAGCTAAAACCATGGTACATTTCCATGATTCAGATCAATACCATGGAATAAATGATGCAATACCATGGTAATATTTGAGTTGTGCAAATTGCATAGCGCCTATCTATCTGAGATTTGTAAATAGATGTAATACATGTTGAAAATGAGAATGATTGGTGCTATCTGGTGCTTTTCATAAAATATACCTCCAAGTATATGTTTGTGTACATTTCTATTCATGACTATCCTCTGACATGTTGACTGTGATGTAGCCTACTTGAATAGTTACTCAAAGGCTTCTATTGGTGTAATCTACATTGAATCTGTCTACACCATTAGCTCCCTACCATTAGCCATGCTCCTTATCTGAGTAAATATTTCATTTGTGTAACTTAAATTCGACATAAGTCATATAAAAAGTGTGGAGTACCTGTTCAATCCATTCAATTGGAATTGAGACGTTAGACAGACACAGTTTTGAGATATTGGTCATTTTTTGCTATTTATTTAATTTGGGAAATATTTAAGTAACATACAGAGCATCTGTTTTTCACTGAAAAAAGTACATTAATGATAGGTGAGCACGACAGCTTAAGCAGTTGGAAGAACTACTAAAAACTATAGAATACTATCAAAACTCATTATAGGAATACTATAGAGATTTTGATTAATGATAAAACTATACAAGTATTGAGTATTATAACAGGAAACATCCTATAGGAGAGCCTATAGGAAATCCTTTAAGTGTTACGGATCCCTTCGGAACTTTCATTATGCAGACCTGTCCCCTATTCCCACTGATTAGTACTTGTATAAGTGTGCCCTTTGGTGTCCATGGGGCGGTCGATTATTGTTCCAATGTCCGTTGGTAAGTGGGAGTACCTGTGCTGTGTGCTTTGTTTTTTGTGGATTGCGCAAATGATTACGGGTCTCGTCCAATGTGTTAATCATTGTGCGCTTGTGTTATTTATTCGAGGTACTCTTCGATATTTTGTTTTGGGGTCCTGCCCTGTGTTTTGTATAGTGTTTGTTTGGTCTTCGCCGCAACTCCGGCAGCTGCAACTGGGCCGTCCGACGCCGCCACAACCGGTCCGTCCAACGCCACTGCAACTGATCCATCCGACGCCGCTGCAACTCTGGCAGCGGCAACTGACGACGACGCAACTTCAGCAGCTGCATCGGGTCCTGATCGACCCGCACTGCGTTCCTGTGATCTCCCTTGAGGCCGTTGTTGTTGTGATCTTGGATGCTAGACAGTTTGAGTCACTCAATGCTTCAGTCTGTATAAGTGACAGCCAATGTTAAAATAATACCTTCAAGTCATGTGGCCAAGGGATGTCTCCGTGGCTGTGATGCAGACTGAAATATGGTTTTTGACATCTAGTGGTGATGATACGCAAATGCAGGTAATTTGGGATTAAGTTTTTCCGTGGTATTCATTTAATTAGTTAAATCAACAAAATGGTAGTAACTGACATTTTGGTTATGATATTACAAATGGTATTATATTCTAGGATATATTATCATATGCGTCATGTAGACTCTACAGAGCCAGGACCCTCTTCAAGCGATACAGTTTTGTCAGGGAGAAGTTTGAAAGTGGAGGAAGAGGTGAAAGACGGTGTGGGCAGTACCAATGCAGATTATGAGGATGAAGCAAATGAGAGAAGGTGCACAGAAAGAGACAGACAGTGACTGATCAGTGACTTTACTAGCAAGACGGCTCGGCGCTGGGCTCTTGGTGATTTAAGGCTGAGCAAGGGCCAGTGATAACTGTTAAATGGCATGGATATTGATTGGATCACTACACACATGATGCCCACAGGCTGAGAACAGACTAAGAACAAGATACTGTATATCTCAAAGTAATGGCTGGATTGCCATACAATTTGTTATGCACAATCAAGACCCCAAGTGGAAGAAACCCATTGATTTGGTGACCACTTGACCTTTCCTCTAGCGCCACCATCAGGCCTTTTTATTTCCATTTTGTTTTCCATTTTCCACTTTTACAGCTGTTTATTTGCTAGTTGGTATGTGTACTTAGTTAAAAAATCTGCTGCTGATTTTGTTTGTTATATCGTTCTATAGATGATGTTACTTTATTTTTATTGAAGAGGTTAATGTATATGTAAGTTATATTTATTTTAAGTTATTCGTTAATGTTAAGATAATTTTCCATTCAACAATTTTACAATTACATTTAGACTGTAAAATATGGCCTTTATCATGTTTCTTATAGAGGCTATCAGTCTTGCATCAAATAGTGAATTCCACTGTATGCAGAATGTTGCATGCATGTCTGCACAGTGTTATATTTTCACAGGTCACTGTCAATAAATATTGTACAGTAAATATTGGACTACATGAGTTGCAAGCCTACAAAGATAGTTATTTAAAGCTTTGAATGGGTCGATTGGGTTCTGGAGGTGTGTGGTTACAGCAATTGTGCAGGGTTGGTGTGGTCGGTGGTGGTGGTGGTGGGGCCCAATGTGATATCTTTCATGGGGCACAAAATCCCTGGCGGTGCCCCTGAGCCTATTTTACATTCAGCAAGCAAGAGCAAGTGTGCATCTCTCCTCCAATAGGCTATTGCTCCCGAGTGGCGCAGCGGTCTGCATCTCCATCATTGTAAATAAGAATTTGTTCTTAACTGACTTCCCTAATTAAATAAATACAAATATTGTAGGCTTGAGATGTATTTCCTCAATCACATTGACGGCATCCTTGCCAAAATGGTACGCAGCATCATCTGGTATTGTGTGCAACAAAAGTTCAACATTCAACTTCTGCTACCGTTTCTGTCAAGTCGTGTCGGCGTACAGTTTGATGCATATGTTGCCAATGTATGCACTGCAACTGCCTCTGCAATGTAAGGCAAACGCAGCATTCCATTGGAAGTGAATGTACTTCTGGTGTACCAAAATGCAAAAACACTATCAATGTGATTGAGGCGTAAGTGTAAGCTTAGCATATTAGTCCATAAACTTAATGTTAGGCTTAATACTACAGTTGATATATCCAGTCAATTTACACAGGAAAAGGGGAAAAAAGTTTATCAGAAAACAAAATCATAGGTAGCCTATGTGAGCTCCCTCCCAGTCCCCGGGTATGCAGCTAGAAAAGCTACCATATTTTTTTTAGGGACAAGAAATGTACCCCACCTAGGCTAATTTTATTATTTTAAAGTGAATACAAAACTGTAGTCTAGGCTGTACACTATGCCATTTGAAGAACCGCTCAAAAGCCTGGTGTTTTAAATTCATATTCAATTTGAAATAAGTGCAAAGTTTCCTGATTGGGCAAGTATTTGGATATTTAAACACTTCAACTTCAACCAGTAAAATGGTTCTTTGGCTAGCTTTTGCTAAAGCCTATATATGTGAGTTAGCGTTCTAGCTAACTGCTGTTTCCAAAATAGTTATTTTGCAAAGATCACAACAAAATAATCTTAGCGATTGTTCAAGCAAGACTCAAAACATCATTGTAAGCGTATGAGAACTCAAAGTGATTTTGTTTAGAATACCTAAATCTAGGCTATGTTGAATGTGCGCAGATGGCAATGGCTTTCTTACTGCCACCAAGAGTGGTGTTTGGCTTACATGTTTTAAAAGCGTTAGAAAATTAGGTGGATACCATGGCATCGTAGAATACTCGTTTCTGACTGGCATAAAGGGCATTCTAGAGCGTGCATGATTTCCGTATAAAGCACAGTATATCAGCATGGTAAAATTCACTGGCTATAGTTCATTCTTACATGTTCTATGTGTGAGTTGCTTTTGAAAGCAAAACCGAATTGAAAACATGCTTGCATTGTTGAATTCCATTTTCATAATAGCAAGCCAGGACTGATGGTTTGGTTAGCTAAACTAGTGTCAGCAATTGATGTTATTATTCAATAGCACAAACTCCTAAGCAAATCAGGGGGAGAAAAATAGGTTTATTCAGAGAGGACAAATCAAGATGTTATGCTGGGAGATGTTCAGTCTCCCCTGTCCTCAGGTTTTCTCCCCTGAACAAAGGAACAGGATGCCATTTATAACCCCCCACCCTAGCCTGGGGTTGACCAATTAGAAGTCCTTGCAGTACAACTTGGCCAAGGGCCAAATGACAAGTATCCTGCTCCCGACTCAATGTAGGGTAACCCTAACCAATGAAAACATGGCACACATAGCTCTGAGTTCAGGAGTGACATTTCACAGATTCTAAACAGATGTTAAACTGAAAACCACCTCTTATTGATCGTTAACTAGTTCTCTCGTCCTCTGCGTTGCATTTATCGTCAAAATATTCTTATACTAGCAAATCTGTTTGTTTAGTTATCAAGTCAACTACTGTAGCTATCGAGTAGTAAACTTGCTACCTACTTTAGTGGATGTTGAACACATTTCTACCTGTAAATGAACCGTTTTTTTTTCTGTAAATGTGTTAAATTAAAAAAGGGATAGTCACCTCGGGACTCTGTGTTCTCTGGAAAATAATGCAACTACGTGGAAGGTAAATTCCACTCTGCTAGGCGTCATGGAACACACCTTCCACATCATTCATAATTTTCCATAGAACGCATAGCCCCTTGTTGATTGTCCCTTCCATATAGAGTCTACAAACACTACTGAGTATTTCCAATCACACTTTTACATCGGCACATAGATTACATTTTTCTCTATAAGCCATTATGTAATTTATAGCCTACGGTGTATTGCATTGGTAGCTATGGAATGGGTGGAGTAGGAAGTGTTGCTGTGTATTTAGACCAGAGTCCCAATTGAAATAACACCATATGTAGATTCTACTGACGCCACCGAGTATTCCCAACCCCACTTTTACATTGACACACAGTATACTTTTTTCTCTATAAGACATTATGTATTTCATATACAGTGTATTGCATTGGGGGCATTTATTTAACTTTGGAAAAAAAACAATACAATCCACATTTAATACAAATGTCACTTAAATATGAATCATAGTTCATGCTTAGACAATTATTTTTCATGTATCATGAATAAATACATGTTAATGTATTATTTACGTGGATTTGTGTTCGGACAGACGCCTCGGTGGAAATGGAGTCTCTAGAGAAAGCAAGAACAAGATGGTTGTCAGGAGAAGTGCAGTATTATCATAAGGACATGTATACTTGGAAAACGGAGGAGGAATGGAGGGAAAAAGAGGGAGAAGAGGTTTAAGAGAGAGAGTGAAGAAGAGGGTGAGCTTGAGTCGGGATAAAAACTGTGGGAAAAAATGGAGATGGTAAGTTAAAGAAGAATGGTAGAAAGTGTAAGTAGAGGGAGCTGAAGACAAATGGAAGTGAGTAAGGGCGAAGTATCGGAGGTGATAGGTGTGGTGAAGTTATCGGAGACCGAGGTAGGCACTGAGGATCAGGAAAAAGATGAGTCTGTGACAGTAGGAGTGAAGTTTTTGGAAAAAGTGGACTCTTGCCTTTTGGTTGATTCATTTGTGGTTTCACGGTGGGTGAAAAAAATAGTTGGGTAATGTGGAATCGGTAAGGGTAACCAGAAGTGGTCTAGTGATAATTGTTTCTGTTGGTCAGCAGGAGAATGCGCTCGGAGTAAAACGAATGGCGGCAATAAAAGTGTATTGTTTCGCTATCAAGAAAAGGGCACCAATGAAAATAATGATAACTGGGGTAGCAGTAAATATAAAAGTTGACCAGCTGAGGGGAAAGGAAACAGAAGAGTCATTGTCTGCTCTTTTGAGTTTTGAAGTTGAGTCTTTGCCCGACAAAGTGAAGTTAGGATATATAAGTTATCCTGTATGAGCCGAATACATTACGATGTTACAGGTGTCAAGCTTATGGGCATGTGGCAGGAGGGAGGGTTCAAGGTGTGAGAAATGTGCAGAAGGGCATGAGACAAAGGCATGTAGTATTGGGGAAAGTAGAGGAATGTGTTAATTGTATTGGTGCCCATGGAACTGGGGATCAGAAATGTCCCGTGCAGGGGCCTCCCGGGTGGCGCAGTGGTTAAGGGCGCTGTACGCAGCGCCAGCTGTGCCATCAGAGGCCTGGGTTCGCGCCCAGGCTCTGTCGTAACCGGCCGCGACCGGGAGGTCCGTGGGGCGACACACAATTGGCCTAGCGTCGCCCGGGTTAGGGAGGGCTTGGTCGGCACCAGCGACTCCTGTGGCGGGCTGGGCGCAGTGTACGCTAGCCAAGGTGGCCAGGTGCACGGTGTTTCCTCCGGCGCATTGGTGCGGCTGGCTTCCGGGTTGGATGTGCGCTGTGTTAAAGAAGCAGCGGCTTGGTTGGTTGTGTATCGGAGGACGCATGACTTTCAACCTTCGTCTCTCCCGAGCCCGTACGGGAGTTGTAGCGATGAGACAAGATAGTAGCTACTACAACAATTGGATACTACGAAATTGGGGAGAAAAAGGGGTAAAAAAAAAATAAAAAAAATGTCCCGTGCGAGAGAGGCAGGTTGAGGTTTCCAGGAGTAGAGTAGAAGTTGTCATATGCTGAGGCAGTGAAGAAAGTAGAGGGATAGGCCAAAATGTTTCAGTAAGATTGGATTTTTAGCATTTATAGCAATCAACTGTACTGCAGGGATGGAACAGAAAATGGAGGTTGTGGTGGCAGCTGCAGAGAGATAGTTGGCTGTAGTTGACAGCAGAAGAGTTACAGGGTGTGTTAAGTGGTGTCCCAACCTTCCAGGCATGAGGTAGGAATAAATACATTTAATTAAATGGTGTTGTTAATTTTATTTTATATCATTTAGAAATTAGTGAGTGTAGTGTTAGATGGTAGGGTATTTATTTAGTCAATTTTTTTTCTTCCAAGCAAAGTATAAGGGAGTTGTACTCCAGTCTAGTGGGTGGCGGTAATGCAACAAATTGGATGCCAACCGCCGTTAAACCTCACAAAAGAAGAAGTAATGTAATTACGTGGGGGACTTTTATTCTGAAATTCTGTTAAGGGAATAAGCTACTGTTTTTATGTCGCTGGTAGATGGATAAATTATAAATATCGTTGGTCAGACTGTAGACACTAAATTTAACGAAATACCCAGAAAGGAGGCATCTTGAAAGGTATGTTTTACAGCATTCACAATGTGCATTCCATGTAGTAGTGGAACTGTATGCGTAAACATTCAACCCGAAACTATGTCTGTGTTTACTAGAAAGCTATGGTTAGCTTCTTGCTAGCTAGCTTCCTGGCTGTGGTCAGCAATGCAGCATTCTCCAACGGTGCGTGCGGCTAGCCAACAATAATGCAGTAACATTAGAGCTACATGGTACTTGCTTGCTAATATTTTTTTCATCGGGTTGAGATTATATTTGGCTTAATTTAGCAGAGCTAAAGATGTGTAG
This sequence comes from Oncorhynchus clarkii lewisi, assembly GCF_045791955.1. NCBI lineage: Eukaryota > Metazoa > Chordata > Actinopteri > Salmoniformes > Salmonidae > Oncorhynchus > Oncorhynchus clarkii. Next base: position 45,971,847 of record NC_092156.1, on the reverse strand, counting down.
CTAGCTAGTTAACAACAACTGGCTGTTGTTGTGCTGAAGCCCCCTCCAATTTAAGTAGCTACTGTAGCAAATGACTAGCTACCCACAGCAAATGAAGACCAGCCAGAGAGCCATTGAAGATGACACCTTTTCAGTTTCACAGTCGTGCTAAGAATACTTTCTTCCTAAGGCTCATCTGTAGGGCCTACACGTTTTACCCAACCACATTGATGTAACTAGACATGTTCAGGGTTTCCCAAACTCGGTGCACGTATTTGTTTGTTGTTGCTGTATTCCTACACAGATGATTCAATTAATCAACTAAGCATAACGTTTTGATCATTTGAATCTGCTGTCTAGTGTTAGGGCAAAAACCAAAATGTGCACCCCTTGGGTCCTGAGGACCAAGTTTGGGAAACTCCTTTAGAACACCTTTCCCCCCCCCCAATTTCAGAATAAACTTCTCTGTGCCCTGGATGTTTGAGGATGGAGGGCAGTGAGGTAAACAGCTCTGCACACCAAGGATCTGGGGATGGAGCTATGAACTTATATGCCACTCTGGGGCTCTCTCCCGAAGACGTGGATGCTCTGGCCCAGATTCCAGAGAACGAGATCAGTGTGGAGACGTTGCCTTATCTGATAATGCAACTGAAGGCCAATCGAGCCAAGCAAGAGGAGCAGGGTGAGGCCTCCCCAGAGAGAGACAGCCGGCAGGAGGATACAGATGATGGAGTCCTTAGCAAACGGGACAGTCCCCCTGCAGTACCTCGCCGGTCAAACAGCCATTGTGACACTGACTATAGGAGAGTGGAGATTCACAGTCGACCAGAGCGGCGGACTGAGACGAGAGATTCCCGTCACAATTGGTCCTCAAGGGAAAAACCATCCGAGACCCAGCAAAGGTTTCCTTTCTCCTATCAAGTGGATGATTTTCATGGAGTTGTGCCCAAGGTTTACCCACACACATGCTCTCTATGCTTATGCATGTTGAATTCTACTAAGGTAAGCTTTGTTATATTCCAATACTCTTGCTTTTGTACTGTGTATCTATGTAATTTAAATCAACACTCTTATACTTATAAAGCCCTTTTTACATCAGATGTCAAAGTGCTATACAGAAGCCCAGCCTAAAACCCCAAACAGAATGCAATGCAGATGTAGTGGCACGGTGAATAGAAAAAACTCCCTAGAAAGGCTGGAACCTTGGAATAAATCTACAGAGGAACCAGGCTCTGAGGGGTGGCCAGTCCCCTTCTGGCTGTGCTGGCATTCATTTAGCTTAATGAGTTCGATTTTTTCACAGGAATGGAAGGATCATGTCAATGGATTAAGCCACGTGGAGGGCTGTCGAGAACTCCTGCGTCTGTAAGTGTTAACATGCAACGTAAAACATTTAGAGAATGGGCTGATACAGGTCACAATCAATTGATATATTTCCTATTACCTGGTTTTATTCTAATTATTAATATTATTTTTTTTATTTTTTACAGATATCCAGATTGGAAAAGACCTGATACCCGGAAGGAAATGTGAGGGGAATGAAATTAAGCTTCATGTTGAAAACAGGCATGTCATGATGTAAAATCATTAGCTGTTCCTCTTCTTACTTAGCACTGTTTACGTTATCTTCCAGGTCCAACTCCATCCCAAGTAGAGATGCTATTTCACCGTCCAGGAGAATGCCACGTCCTGCTATGCCGTACAAGAGACAACATAGCTCAGACCGCGTAGGAGGTGATAACACCAGTCCCGTTCCAAAGTCAAGTTTGATCCAGACCAAATAATGCCCAATTGCAAACCACTTGAAAATAAATACTGTCTCCTTTCATGTTTTCATCTTTAGGTGAAGTCTGGTCTGCGCCAGAAAGACACTATTTGAAGCCCAAGGTAATGATGCCCCTTTTGTGGTGATGTTTTCTTATAAATAGATTATTTGGTGTGGCTGGTAGCCTAGTGGTTAGAGCGTTGTGACAGTAACCGGAAGGTTGCTGGATCGAATCCCCGAGCTGACAAGGTGAAAATCTGTCATTCTGCCCCTGAATAAGGCAGTTAACCCACCGTTCCCCAGTAGGCTGTCATTGTAAATAAGAATTTGTTCTGACTTGCCTAGTAAATATGTTTTTAAATATATCATTAACTTCTTATGATGGAGTTAATTTGCTTAAAGCTACATGCTTGAATGTGTGATTTTATATTTTGCTTTAGGTTGGCACAAAGGTGGTGGTTACAAAATTTCCCCTTGGCTCTGTTGGTGTAGAAGACTTGATGACTTTGGCCAAGCCATTCGGCACAGTTGTAAAACATCTGGTGTTCCCCTGCAAGGTAAATTACACATTGATTAAAAAAAGAGGAATAAGCACTCAACCCTTAAAGATCCACTATTCAGAAATCGCTGCACCATTTCATGGCTGCAAAAATTCAAATAGTTTGCCTAATTTCAGTTTTTGACAAAACAAGCAACTCTACTGTAGAGAATAGTTGTACCATCTAAACTGCAGTGAAATATCTTTTCAATAACTAAATATTGTATTTTCAGCTGTTTGACGCTTGTGTACAAAACTGAAAGAAAGATGAAACTTAAGCATGGGAAGCATAGAAATGGGGTACATAGAACATATCTACTGCTTCTTAGACTTGCTTTCAATGAGAATGACAGCTATAACTAATTTCCATATGAATTTGGTTGGGTCGCCCAAAAGGTTACATGTTGTAACTTTTTTAGAGAATGTTAAAGCTGCAACATCTGTAGTTGAATGTCTATTGGATGATTCAGTGTTGTCTTTTTGTTACAGGGATTCCTGGAGTTTGATTCTCACAAAGAGGCAGTCAATATGGTGAATCACTTCAGTGAAAAGCAAGCATTCGTGAAGGGAAATAAGTTGATTCTGTACCTGTCACCGATGGTGTGCAGTATTCATGTAAGTGCATCTGTCTTTTTTAAAAGTTTGAGATAATGATGATAATTAATACAGAAGTATTAATCACAGAGATCCCAGTATGAGCATGTTTTTTCCTTTAGCCGCCAAGGTTGGATGAACCACCAGAAAAACGGCAGACCAAACAAGCTACCAATACAGTGGTTTGTTTTTCCCGCCTACCTCCTGGGAAGGAAAGAGAATCTGAGATTCTTGATCTCGCCAAGATGTTTGGGGATGTGCGGCATTCAACATTTTCAAGTGATCAGGTAAGGTTTGAGCAATATGGAATTAAAGTGTGATCAATCAAATTCTGCAAATCGCTCTGGTGATTTCAAATAGACAAGTTCTTAACAGTAACAATGCAGTGTATCTATTTTAAATTCAGAATAGCATGGGATTGTATGAATAGAATAGATCAATTCAACACAAACCTCCCATTATGCAGTACCTTCTCTAGCTTCGTCTAATGAATCCTCCCTTATTCATCTGCAGGCCCTGATTGAGATGGTAGATTGGAAGGATGCTGACATTATGGTGAAGTACTACCACTCCAACCCCTTCAAGATCAATGGAAAGAGTGTCAAAGTATACTTGTCATCGTCACTGAAGCGCCTGAGGTAAGTAAGACTGGGGCAATGGCGACCAATTTTTCTGTGGGACTCATCAGGATGTCTCAGGGAAGTTTACCTCAATGGTTTTTGCCTTGTAGAGAAAGTCCTGACTCCACCACATCCAGAAGAGCAGATTATAGTAAAAGCCGCAGCAGCAGACACAAGAGTGAGGAGACTTGCAAGACCTCAAACTCCACGAATGAAGAGAAACCCAGTACAGGCAAACAACCTGCTGAGAAAGTGATGGAACAAGGAGAAGGTCAACAAAGCACCTCAAAAGAGGCCAAGCAGGACATCAAGGAGGAGGACGTTGATTTGGAAAACAAAGATCTAGATGGAAAGGGCATCCAGGTGGAACCTGAACAATGCTTGTCAGGTGATGAGGTTGGTGCTGGTGTTGATACTAAAAACCCTGCTTCTTCCAAAAGTGCTTCTCTGGTGGCTGATTGTAAAGATAAGGGGGAACCCGAAATCACAGAACTGTTGGTAGACGATACCTTGGAGGATTGTGACATCAAGGCTGCCGATGATCCAGCTCTGTGTGATACTGACGTTTCAATGGAGAACATGATGGAACAGGAGAGCTTTCATGAAGATGTAAGAAATTATTTTCATTTATATTTGTGATCGGAACCAACAAAAGGCTCATTGTTCCCAGAATTGAAAATAAGTTTGTCAAGTAACCAAGATGTGGGTTCCTAGCAATGGCTTCTTAAAGCATGTGTGCTTCAACTCTTCAACTTGGTTGAAGTTCTGGGAGCATTCCTGAGAATGTAGTTTTGTTGAGTGAGATCCTCCACTGATCAGTTGAAACAGATGTGGCCATCTATTGCCTAGAACCACTGAAATCTGGCTGAAGTTTCAGTGGCAAATAAAATGTATCTGACACTTCTGAACCTCGTCAATCTAGACAAACAGTCAAGATGTTTTCTGTGACTCATGTCAGCAATGCCAGTCAAACGACTCATGGCTTGTTGGAATATTGAGTTTGCTTGATACCATAGCACGCTACTTACAGTGCCTTCAGAAAGTATTCATGCACCTTGAACTATTCCACATTTTGTTGTTACAGCCTGAATTTAAAATGTATTACATAGTCTCACACATCTACACACAATACGCATTATGACAAAGTGAAAACATGTTTTATAAATGTTTGCGAATGTACTGAGAGTAAGTACAGATATTGAATTTGCATTAGTATTCACACCAAAGTCATTATGTATTAGAATCACATTTGGCAGCGACTACAGCTGTGAGTCTTTCTGGGTAAGTCTAAGAGCTTTTCACACCTGGATTGTACAATATTTACACATTCTTTCATCTCCGTCAAGTAGGTTGTTGATCATTGCTAGACAGACATTTTCAAGTCTTGCCATAGATTTTCAAAATTGTAACTAGGCCACTCAGGAACATTCAATGTCGTCTTGGTAGGCAACTCCAGTGTATATTTGGCCTTGTGTTTTAGGTTATTGGCCTGCTGAAAGATGATTTTGTCTCCCAGTGTCTGTTGGAAAGCAGACTAAACCAGGTTTCTCTAGAATTTTGCCTGTGCTTAGTTCTATTTAGTTTATTTTTATCCTTAAACTCCCAAGTCCTTGCCGATGACAAGCATACTCATAACATGATGCATCCATCACCATGCTTGAAAATATGTGGTACTCGGTGATGTGAATTTTCCCCAAACATAACGCTTTGTATTCAGGACATAAAGTTAATTTCTTTGCCTTATTGCAAACAGGATGTATGTTTTGGAATATTTTATTATGTGCAGGCTTCTTTCCTTTCACTCTGTCATTTAGTTTTGTATTGTGGAGTAACTACAATGTTGTTGATCTGTCCTCAGTTTTCTCCTGTCACAGCAATTTAACACGAACTGTTTTAGTAACCATTGGCCTCATGTTGAAATCCCTGAGTGGTTTCCTTCCTCTTCAGCAACTGAGTTTGGAAGGATGTCTATATCTTTGTAGTGACTGGTTGTATTGATACGCCATCCAAAGTGTCATTAATAACCACCATGCTCAAAGGCATAGTCAATGTATTTTTTTTTGGGGGGGGGGGGGGGGGGGGCTTTCCCATCTACCAATTGGAGCCCTTATTTGCGAGGCATTGGAAGACCTCCATGGTCTTTGTTTGAAATTCACTGCTCGACTGAGGGACCTTACTATTATCTGTGTGTAGTACAGAGAATGGGTAGTCATTCAAAAATCATGTTAATCACTTATTGCATCCATGCAACTTTTGACTTGTTAAGCACATTTCTACTCCTGAACTTATTTAGGCTTATTGGACTCAAGACACTTAAACTTCTCATTTTTAATTCATGTCAAAACTTTTAAAAGTATAATTCCACTTTGACATGGGGTATTGTGTGTAGGCCAGTGACACACAATCTAAATGTAATCCATTTTAAATTCAGGCTAACACAACAATGGATAAAGTCTAGGGGTGTGAATACTTTCTGAAGGCAATGTTATTTGCTCAGGGGCTATTAATTCCATCAGTTTTATGAGTGCCCTACAAATCAGATGGAGATCAGCTTTGAAGGATCTCCTTACATTCCATGGTTTAATATCAAAGGTTATAGAGCCATCTCTGTACAAGCTCCAATTGTTTCCAGAAAACCTAGACTGACAGTAGTAATCCAGAACAGGCACTTAATCGCTCAAGTCAGCCAAGCATTGTAGATGTATGGATCAGTAGACATGCCTATTTGTTCAGCCCTAACATGGTAAAAACCTGGACTGACCAAGAGGTTTGAGCATATTTAAGATGCCAATTTAATTTGTAATAGTGCAGCCACAGAGTTCACTTCCTAGCTTTGAGACATGGATCTATATCATAGTTCAAGACTATTGAATACAATTTTACATACTTTTATGTTCATTGTTTGAGCAGCTTTTTACAGTTTCCCATTGCAACAAGTATTTGTCATGAGATAAGATATGGTTCTAGTGCAGCACTGTGGAACTTGAAACTCAAATTCTTTAACTTATTGATGCTTATTTCCAACAGGACAATATGGATGACATGGATTTCCCTGAGAATATGGATGACTTTGTTACATTGGATGAACTTGACGACAGTACTGGAGGGGACACGCCGCTGGGTAAGCAATGAATGATGAAAAATGTTATTACTTGGCAGCAATAGACATAATTATTATGCCTGTTTAGCCAGTGTGCATAACACATTAAGAAAATAATCTGCAGCTCATAATTTATAGTTATAATTACTTTTTGTTTTTATTTGCAGAGTCAAAGGGTGCTTCATGGGTTGGTATTCCTCAAAATGATCATTTAGAAACATGTAGTTAGAATGTGTCAAGTGTAGAAAAGTTGTTTTATCCAACATTATTGATAGTAGGTTGCGCAGTAAAATTGTTTCTACAGGATGGAAAAGTTGTCCATATTAGCCCAATTAGAAAGGGCTATGGAAACATGGCGGTGGCCCTATTGAAACTGGCAGAGCAAGCAAACGTGAAAGTTGTCGACCATGCCATATCCTTCCTCAGAAAGGAGGTATGTTCATACTTATGTTACTTGCAGATCAGTGTATTTATTTTGTATGGTACTTAACATTATTTCCATCCCATGAAGAAGACTAGATGTCATAGCAACAGTGGTGAATAACAATTTGATATTCATGCATTTTGGCATACAGAGAGGAATTTCTTTACTCAACCCCTGATTTGTGCAAGCATTTAATGTCCTAGTTTGTATGACATTGAGAATTTCCTATATTTTCAGGCATGGTTAGAGCTTGAAACTACTGAGGAAGTACGTGAAATGGTGAAATTCTACAAAGGAAAAGGACAGTTGTTGAGGAAACCAGTCAGTGTTAGCATGTGCTTTTCACAGAAAAAGTTGGAGGTGGGTTTGGTGTATCTATGCTGTACACATTATGCATCTGATGAGAGAATTGAGTTATTAACTAAACTACACCTAGTATAGAGTCAATATTTGTAACACAAAGATGTGTTATGTGTAATGTGACTTTGTTTCTGTCAATATAGAGGCCTAGTGGGAGATCCATCTACATTTGTATGCTTCCACTCCAGAAGTACTCTGACGTCTCTCTTTTACGACTTGCCCAGCCTTTCGGGAAAATCACTGGCTATAATTTGAACTGGCATCATGGAAAGGTAGTTTCACCGGCCCTTTTTTTAGGGGGGGGGGTCTAATAATAAAGGACTTTCACTTGGATGTTATTTTTTTTCAGTGTTATATCCAGTTGGAGAGCGTGGAAGCCGCTCAGAAAATGGTGAAGTACTTCCAACGTCCACACAAGTTCTACGGGACCCTGTTAAGAGTCAGTTTGTGCAAAAAGGGAGACTCACTAATATTCTGGTAAATAATTTTCAATGACCCCTAACAATATGTAATAGAGTAGATGATGGAAATTATAGTTAGACTAAATGGAATTTGAAGAATGCTAGTATGCAGTCCATGTTCACTGCCAGTTCAATTGATTGGAATATATTGGAAGAATATACAGCCAATTAAATAATCTGAGAAAGAATGTTGTTAAACTGGAATGTATGAGTGATGCATCTAAGTACACTTTCATGATCTAGTACTGCGGGACATTGTATTTTAATCTTCTGATACAGGAAGCCACCAGTCAAATATGAGCTGTGGTTGGCTGGTCAGAACAACAGAAGATCAAGAGATCATCAAGGAGATGAAAAGTCTAATGGCCAGTCAACCAAAAGCCCCTATCCAGAGGTGAAAGATGGCTATTTGCTGTTTTTGTTTCCTTAATTTAAACAAGGTGAAAGATTTCAGTCAATCCACTTAACACCGAGAAGAGTGAAGATATTTATTGGTGTTGGCCTCTCAGGCTAAGTAGAACGAATGAGTGAAAGACATGATTGTTTTTGTATGGTCAGGATGTCCAGAGCCCTGTGTCTGACAGTGAGCGGGTCTGTGGGGACCCTGAGGGGGAGGAAGCCAGTGGTGTGGAAGCTATCCCAGAGGAGGAGGAGAAGAAGCAGAAGGAACCTCTGGGCCCTTATCAACCTGACAACCCTGTTGGTAAGATGCTAGAGAAACTGACTGATGTTTGTGTGGCTGCCTATTTTTATTATCAGGTGTGACAGGGATCTGCGTCAGAGCTTTTAGTGCCATATTGTGATAACAACCCTTTCGCTCTCCTTTTACTTGCAGGGTTAGACTATCTGGTGCCAAGGACTGGATTCTTCTGCAAGCTGTGCAACATCTTCTACACCAATGAGGAAACAGCCAAATCAGTCCACTGTAGCAGTGAGGAACATTATCTGAACCTTAAGGTAATTCTCAACTATGACAAGTCAGTCTTATGAATCATACTTTGTGGTGTATTTGTAAGAAAATGTTTTTGACCTTGGAGGCCAGAATACATTCAACATTTCTCAAACCTTGTTTACTCAAGCTAGTATCACCTATGCTTGTTGAATCTCAACCAAATGGAAAGACATGGGACTTTTTAGGGGATCGGTTTTAACTGTATTTCTTGGTTATGGGTTAATTTAGATAATGCATTGAAAATGTACTCTGATTTAATTTTCTTTCAGAGAAAGATGGACATAGATCTCGGCTGATTTGAGAGGATTGTCATCCACCTGTGGTCTTCCCAGAGGAAGGCTGTTTTAGTATAAACGTTTCTGTCCAGTTTAACATTCCAGTCTCTTCTGTTACTGTTGACAACAGTTACCCATTTGAAATTAATTAATGCAGCCTATTTACGAAATGTAGTCCCCTTCTGTGGTTATGAATAGTACCTGGATTTAGTTTCCTCTTATTGAATAAACAAACGTTTGACTTATTCTTTTACTTCTGGAAAGCACCTTTTTCACCTTAAGGCAAACATTTACTCTGAACCTACTGACCTTTAACATATTTGACAGAGGCCTATGGTTGTTTTAATGGTCAAATGTCATTTATCAAGGACATGTGGAAAGGATTAGCTGGAACTACATCCCAGAATTTGCCATAACCCAGAGAACCATCTGGTTCTTGACTGTGACAGCAGAGCTGGTTAAGAAGATTCACCCAGTCTTTGGCAAGGAGCAGCACATCGCTTGAGGAAAGTCACTTGCTCTGAGACCTTGAAGTAGTAGTTCCCCTTGCTCTGCAAGGGCCGCGGCTTTTGTGGGGCGATGGGTAACGATGCTTCGTGGCTGTCAGTTGTTGTGTGCAGAGGGTCCTTGGTTCGCGCCCGGGTATGGGCGAGGGGACGGTCTAAAGTTATACTGTTACATTGGTGCCGGGTCACGGTCCCGGATCAGCGCCCGGGTATGGGCGAGGGGACGGTCTAAAGTTATACTGTTACATTTGTCTGTAAGTAAAGAATTTGCCATGGTCTCTTGGCTAAAGAGTGTCCCCATCAAGTCCAACACCTTTTTTTTTGGGGGGGGGGGGGGGTTCCTTGTCTGAGCCTTGCCACTAAGTTTTCAGTTCAACCTATAGAAAACACATAAGCCTATCTATCATACATCATTAGATCAGGCATGTGGTCACCTCCAATAATGAGGAGATATGTAGCCTTGTTAATGTTTTATAACATGTTTATTATTCACAGTTAGCTAGTTTAATACAAAAAATGGAAATTAGGGGGGAAAGGATCAGGAATACATCCATTTCAATCTGCTCAGATGTACTAAAATCAACTGTGTCTCATGCATTGTGATTGTAAAAACTATATATGCCATTCACAATACTGTATGCAAAAAAAAAGGATGAGGAAATTAAGTTGAGTAAGATAGATGACTGATGCTTACCCCAATTGTTTTTCATTTCCCCACTAAGCTCCTGCACTTCTTTGAGGAGCAATGGAAGTTCTACAAAACATAATTGTTAGATATAGTCATTTTCAACTGGGCAACACATTGCATTTGGGAGAAAACGATACATAAAGGAAAGACAATGGTAGTGCATCAGGCTACAATAAAATGTGACGAAATTATATTAATTAATCACAATAGTCAATCAAGATGAAGCGCTACATGTACCTGACTAGGCTACTCTTATGCAATTCTAAATAGCCAAAATTGTTACTAAAAAACTATTTGTAAAAGGTATATTCTCCCATCTCACAAAAACATTTATCATGTCATTCTCAACATATCCCTAACAACAGCAAGTTACAATGTTTCCCTTTATTTACACTGTGAACGTTCGTTGAGTCCTCTGTCGCCATGACTACGACAGGCTAACGGAGTTTTATAAATTAATTAAACTATGAAAACGTCAGAAAAACAGAAAAATCATTAAACTCCGCTTAACTTGGTGTTCTATGTCATATGCTTTATAACTGCCTTACGGTGAAGATAAGATTAAACATAATTCGTTTATCTGGTGCTTCAGTTTTCAGTAGGCTCTCATTCAACTTCACTAAGCAGGCAGGCTAGCGTGATAGCCACTGTGCACGTCAAGCAACCACTAGAGTGAAAGGCTCCCTCTGCGGGCAGAAACAAGCACACCCCTTGATAATACATGATTACAAATGACAAAAGATTAGGCTACCATATCTCACATTCTCCCACATTTCTGGTTGGCAACACAGGGAACCCAAACATGAGCACATTTGTTTTTACTACCAACACAGAAAGTATTACCCCTTTTTCACAGCAACCATTTCCCTTTTTCTTTAATGTTAGACAAACTAGGGCCAACAATAGTAGTCTAATGATTCTGACTTTATGTAGCACCATATTGGATCACTCCAATATGGTATACTTCCGCTGGGCAGGATACATTTAGTCCTGTGTACTGGGTAGTGCTACTCCCACCTCTACCTCTTCCTATTCTCAGCTCATTCCAGAGAGGATTCGCTTGTTTAGAGCTCTATGTTAGAGTGTAAAAGCTCAGAAGTATACCAACAGCTATTCAATAGCTTGAAGTAGCTAGCCTCTCCACTTGGGAGCTCTGCTGTCTCCCCACTCGGTTTGGCTTGTGCCATTGTCAGGATAATTCTATACTCCTGTTCATTTACCAATTAAATTATGTTACCCTCAGTCTGTTATATCAGGATTTGTAAGATACTGATAGAAACGAAAACAGACAGAGGCCCAGTCTACCAAAGTTAAATGTTTATTCACGGGAATGTTCTGACGTGTACAGTACAGGACCTTCAATTTATAGCGACACACATACTTCCACACCAACCATCAAATCCGCCCGCCAATAGAGCCTAGGGGAGTACGTGAGAATAGTGTCTTCCTACCCTCCCCTAAGATAGGGAGAGACCTGGGACTGGGAAGTGTCCCAGCCAAGGTCTCCCCAGATCTGGCTCAGACAGATCGTCTGTTCTCAAAACACTAGACACATTGTTCCCAAATGTTGATTCTGACTAAAACCACACACAGTATTATAATCTAATCATCGAATGAGTCTAACACTTACACACGTATTATAATAATCTAATGATTCAAATTAATTTCATACACATGGTATCAGACCTATGGTTTCAGGACTGTAACATTCTAATCATTTATTAAAACACATTTCCTTATCAGCCATCTTGTTTGGGTTTTGTCCATGTTTTAATTACTTGTGACAGCGTACCAACCTGGGCAATACTCAGATTGGTCAACCAGTATTGCGGGGCTGAGGGTTTGTCCTAGTTGTTGTGTCTTGTCTCTCCACCAGAACTGTCCCGGTTAGCATTCGGTCTCAGGGACCGTGCCTAACACTGCAAGCTCAGGAGTCTGTGTATGTTTCACTCCAGCAGACTTGCAGTTTTCCCCAGAGAGTGAGTCAAGTGTCACAAGCCGCACCACGCTTATCTCTCACAGGGCGCAGCCATCTTGCCTAGACTCATGTGTTCCACGGTGAATAAGCTATGCAGTAGCTAGCTTAACAAGAGCAGACCACTGCAGGACTAAGCACACTCCTTATATCCTGCCAACACTCCCACGTATAGTAGAATAAACTATAATGTGGCAGGAGTTACAGTTGACCCACACTATAAGCTAAGATTGAGCTAACGTGTGAGTTTGTGTGCTCTGCTCTTCCCCCACGATCAGGCAGTTGCAGCTTCTAATGTGTTAGTGATGGTTATTTAACAGTCTGATGGCCTTGAGATAGAAGCTGTTTTTCAGTCTCTCTGTCCCAGTTTTGATGCACCTGTACTGACCTCGCCATCTGGATGATAACGGGGTGAACAGGCAGTGGCTCGGGTTGTTGTTGTCCTTGATGATCTTATTAGCCTTCCTGTGACATTGGGTGCTGTAGGTGTCCTGGAGGGCAGGTAGTTTGCCCCCAGTGATGTGTTAGGCAGACCGCATCACCCTCTGGAGAGCCCTGTGGTTGGGGTGGTGCAGTTGCCATCCCCGGCAATGATACAGCGCAACAGAATGCTCTCAATTGTGCATCTGTAAAAGTTTGAGGGTTTTAGGTGCCAAGCCAAATTTCTTCAGCCTCCTGAGGTTGAATAGGTGTTGTTGTGCCTTCTTTATCACACTGTCTGTGTGGGTGGACCATTTCAGTTTATCAGTGATGTTAACGCTGACGAACTTGAAGCTTCTCCACTGCGGTCCCGTCGATGTAGATGGGGGGAGGTGGGATCAGCTCCTTTGTTTTGTTGACATTGGGTGAGAGGTTATTTCCCTGGCACCACCTCCTCCCTGTAGGCTGTCTCGTCATTGTTGGTAATCAGGCCTACTACTGTTGTGATGTCTGCATACTTGATGATTGAGTTGGAGGCTTGCGTGGCCACACAGTCATGGGTGAACAGAGAGTACAGGAGGGGGCTGAGAACGCATCTTTGAGAGGCCCCAGTGTTGAGGATCAGCAAAGTGGAAGTGTTGTTTCCTACCTTCACCACCTGGGGTCGGCCTGTCTTTAAGTTCAAGACCCAATTGCACAGTGCGGGGTTCAGACCCAGGGCCTCGAGCTTAATGATGACCATGGTGTTGAATGATGAGCTATAGTCAATGAACAGCATTCTTATATCGGTATACCTCTTGTCCAGATGGGATAGGGCAGTGTGATAGCGATTGCATCGTCTGTGGATCTATTGGGGCGGTAGGCAAATTGAAGTGGGTCTAGGGTGTCAGGTAAGGTCGAGGCGATATGATCCTTGACTAGTCTCTCAAAGCACTCCATGATGACAGAAGTGAGTGCTATGGGGCGATAGTCATTTAGTTCAGTTACCTTTGCCTTCATGGGTACAGGAACAATGGTGTACATCTTGAAGCATGTGGGGACAGCAGACTGGGATAGGGAGAGATTGAATATGTCCATAAACACTCCAGCCAGCTGGTCTGCGCATGCTCTGAGGACACAGCTAGGGATGCAGTCTGGGCCGGCAGCCTTGCGAGGGTTAACATGCTTTAATGTCTTACTCACGTCGGCCATTGAGAAGGAGAGCCCACAGTCCTTGGTAGCGGGCAATGTCGGTGGCACTGTGTTATCCTCAAAGTGGGCAAAAAAAGGTGTTTAGCTTGTCTGGAAGCAACACGTCGGTGTCCTCGATGGGCTGGTTTTCCCTTTCTAGTCCATGATTGTCTGTAGACTCTACCACACACGTCTCATGTCTGAGCAGTTGAATTGCGACTGCACTTTGTCTCTATACTGACATTTTGCCTGTTTGAATAACTACACTGTTTGTATTCTGCCATGTTCAGAGTAACCTTGCCATGGTTAAATGCGATGGTTCACGCTTTCAGTTTTGCACGAATAATGCCATCTATCCACAGTTTTTGGTTAGGGTAGATTTGAATAGTCACAGTGGGTACAACATCTCCTATAGACTTCCTGAGAAACTCGGTCACTTATCAGTATTCTGTATTCCTCAATGTTATTATCGGAGGCTACGCGGTCCTTAGCACGGGCACTTCCTGTTTGAGTTTCTGCCTATAGGAAGGGAGAAGCAAAATGGAGTCGTGATCAGAGGCCTCATTTATAAACTTTGTGTAGGCACAAAATAAGGCGTATGCAACTTTATAAGCAAACGTTGGACTTATAAAAAACAAATTTGATGGGAGAATGTGCGGTCCTCCATGGACACTGGAGAAATGAGAAACTGCGACTCCGATGGCAGAAGGATGAACTCGAGAAGCGCTTTGAAATTGATACCTTTGTGTAAAATAATTCAAAATATTACCTCTCACCTATTATCTATGAAGAGTTCTTTTGACTGCACACAAAAAACATGATTTAGGATAAATACAAACGGAGATATCTGTTTTGCAACAAAAAAAACTAAAATATATTGTACTGTTTAATCAGAGTCATATTTAATTGGAACTGTAATTATTAAACAATACCTGCATGTTATGAAATGTATTCTAATGAATAATAAGGTGAACAGTAGGTCAAATTACGTTTAAACTGATGCCGTTTTCGATGCCCCAGTAGGGCAGATACGAGTGCACAGTTTCATATGTTGTTATCACATGTTCGTTGCGCAGAACTGTCAATGTGATAATGGCCCTCTGTCATTGTCAGTTACAACCAGGGTAATTACCACACATGAAGGTGTTAAGCAATTGGGTGACTTTGACAATCAAATGGGTGGGTATTAAAAGGCAGGCAATTACAATGCGTAATGACGCACAATGGCTGCTTTGGCACTGTTGGAAGATTTGGCGAATGGAAGAATTCAGAGAGAGCGAATTTTCAAAGACCAGCAAGATTTACTGGCCAATGATGATGATGTGGCGTATAAACCGGTTCCGATTACCAAGAGCTGTTCTCTTGGTCTCTGTGCTGTAGTAGGCCCAGCTTTACAGAGAAGCACCCGCAGAAACCAAGCCGTGCTGACAACTGACAACTCTCGGATTTCTGGCAACCGGCACTTTTCAAAGGGAATTGGCTGACAGGTCAAGGATCTCTCAGCCAAGCTTTAGCCGCGTTATGCCAGACGTGTTAGGAGGTATAACTGGATTGACGCACCTCTACAAAGTTTATTTACACCGTGGGTGACCAGGCAAATAACAAAGTGCAATTTGCAGCAATGTCCGGTTTTCTAAATAATCGGTGTAATTGACTGCACTCATGTTGCTATAAGGGCAACGAGTGAGAGTGAATTGGCTTTCATTAATCGAAAGCTTTATCATTCCATGAATGTCCAAATCATATGTGATGCGGACATGGTGGTGGCCTGGGTCAACCCATGACTCATTCATATGGAGAAACAGCAGTGTTGGGCGCAGACTTGAGGCTGGAGCTGTGCGTGATGGCTGGCTTCTAGGTACGGATGAGTAATGTAGAAATTCTAAATCAATTGCAATTTCTCTGCTGCAGTGCCTAACCCATTCACTAACCTTACAGGCGACAGTGGATATCCTCTCAAGCGGTGGCTGCTCACCCCTTTCGCCAACTCGCAGAGAGGAACTACAATGTGCGCCATTGCCAGGTACGCGCTGTTGTGGCGGGCACCATCGGGCTTCTGAAGGACAGATGGCGCTGTCTGGGTTAGAGACCCACTTTGTTGATGATGCTTTTTGTGCAGTGCGGTTGAACCAAAATATTATATGTAACAAAGATTTAATTCAATGTAAACAATGAAATATGTATATGAAATTTAGTGAAATAATAATAAATGTTGATGCTAATACTATGTACACTATCTAATATAACAATAGCGCACAGATACCTTAATTGGGGAGGATGGACTGGTGGTAATGCTGGAGCGGAATAAGTGGAAAGGTATCAAACATGGTTTCTATGTGTTTGATGCTATTCCATTAGCGCCGTTCCAGACATTATTATGAGCCGTCCTCCCCTCAGCAGCCTCCACTGCATTAGCCTAATATTCTAAATGCTTTTAGCAATTCATTAAAAAAAAAAAATCATCACCCTAATAACTATGACACACCCCTCACTATTGTCATTGTTTGCACTAATTGCACTTTTTGTCTAGTTCAAGCATTCATGACATTACCCTGAAGAAGGCACAATGATGACAAAATATTGGTGCTTCACTCAATAATTTACTGGGAGCTTGTATATAGTGTGCAATTTTATTTATATTTATAGCCTAGAGTGAACTCGTCATTAGGCAGCACTTCTACCAACTTTTTGCGTCAACTCATGCTTTTTATTAGTCATTTCACACAGAACTCATACATCTGGATACATTAAGTAACATAAATTAAACAAGAAAAAAGGCATATAATTGAAGTACTTCAACAAATATTTCACTTAACATTCAATACTGAACATGAACTTTGTGCATAAAGAAATCATGCAACGAAGGTAGTTATATAAAAAATAAAAATGGCCGTAGTGCATTGCATTCACATTCCGCAGTGTAGTAAAGAATAAGACTACTGGTGCTGTAAATTACCCGAATAAAGAATATTGCACCTTAATACTATCGTGACTATCGTTACAATTACTTTTCAAAATAACAGTTCTCAGACAATGGCACAGTTGCTGTCATTTCACAATTGTGTTGACAGAAACCTTGAACACCTGTCTGATGCAAAAACATCCACTCCGACAGAAATGACACACCAGACCGTGTAACTGAGTGAAGAAGAGCCACTGTGAGCTCATACAAAGGCTTATTGAAGGACATCATCTGTAATGCTCTGTAATAGTGTTCTGAGACTTTCAGTATAAGGTTACATCTCGGGCCCCTATAGCGAGATCATCAGGGAAACTTCACGCTGACACTGAGCTAATGAGAGAGCAACTTGGATTAGAGGAGCCAAATTACATTTTTACATTATCTGGCGTGGCATGCCGTACCCCCTCATGCCAGACTGAGATGCCCCCGTGTTTCCGCCCATCTGCATGCCAATCAGACTTCGGCCTTGACGCAACTGCTCCTCAGAAAACTCCCGCCGGTTTCCCTGAGCTTTCCTAAAAGCACAGGAGACAAAACGTGAATGACCTGCTGTGATGGATGTTTGTACAGGAGAGATTAAAACTGATACAAGTCAGATAGGAAGGTCTACACCTACAGTAATGATACGTAAGCAAACAGGTGAGAGGGAGGAGGAGTCAAGTTAAGGCGATTCATTATAAATAGTTCATTTTGGAGTGGTATGTAATACAGAAATGGACATCATTGCTGTTTTGTACAACTCATTACAAACAGCTATCATGATTGGTTCCTCACCTATGAAACCAATCAGGTTCACCACGATATTGAC
Source organism: Oncorhynchus clarkii lewisi (assembly GCF_045791955.1). Taxonomy (NCBI): domain Eukaryota; kingdom Metazoa; phylum Chordata; class Actinopteri; order Salmoniformes; family Salmonidae; genus Oncorhynchus; species Oncorhynchus clarkii. The sequence goes on along the minus strand of NC_092156.1, from coordinate 45,954,250 downwards.
CATCATCCTTTGTGAGCGCCATACTGCCAAGTGCTGACAAGGTCCCTTGCACGGCAGCCATATCTTTCCCTGTAGTACACAAAATACCAGACAGACATTTCAATACTAGATTTGGCCTTTAGTAGGTCAAAGCAAAGTTTATTGGTCGCATACACAGATTTGCAGATGTTATTACAGGTACCAGCGAAATGCTTGTGTTTGTAGCTGTAACAGTACAGTAATACCTAGCAATAAAAAAACAATGCAGAGTTCCTCTGTCTAGTGTCTGTGTTCTTTTGCTCATTTTAATCTTTTATTTTTAGTGGCCAGTCTGAGAGATGGATTTTTCTTTGCAACTCTGCCTAGAAGGCCAGCATCCAGGTGTCGCCTCTTAACATTGAGATTGGTGTTTTGCGGGTACTATTTAATGAAGCTTCCAGTTGAGGACTTGTGAGGCGTCTGTTTCTCAAACTAGACACTCTAATGTACTTGTCCTCTTGCTCAGTTGTGTACTGGGGCCTCCCACTCCTCTTTCTATTCTCTTTAGGGACAGTTTGTGCTGTTCTGTGAAGGGAGTAGTACACAGCGTTGTACCAGATCTTCAGTTTCTTGGCTATTGCTCGCATGGAATAGCTTTAATTTCTCAGAACAGAACTGACGAGTTTCAGAAGAAAGTTCTTTGTTTCTGGCCGTTTTGAGCCTGTAATTGAACCCACAAATGCTAATGCTCCAGATACTCAACTAGTCTAAAGAAGGCCAGTTTTATTGCTTCTTTAATCAGGACAAGATTTCAGCTGTGCTAACATAATTGCAAAGGGTTTCATAATGATCAATTAGCCTTTTAAAATGATAAACTTAAATTAGCTAACACAACATGCCATTGGAACACAGGAGTGATGGTTGCTGATAATGGGAGTCTGTACGCCTATGTAGATATTCCATTAAAAATCAGCCGTTTCCAGCTAAAATAGTCATTTACAACATTAACTGTCTACACTGTATTTCTGATCAATATGTTATTTTAATGGACAAAAAATGTGCTTTTCTTTCAAAAACAAGGACACCAAACTTTTGAACGGTAGTGTAAACATTATTAAAGTGACCAGTGTTCAATGACTATGGACATAGGGCAGTAGTTTCTAAGGTGCAGTGTAGAGTACCGGGTGTTAGCCGGCTATTAAGAGTGACTAAGGTTCAGGGCAGGGTACTGGATGGAGGCCGACTAGTGGTGACTGTTTAACAGTGTGATGGCCTGGAGATAGAAGCTGTTTTCTCAGTCTTTCATCACAGCTTTGATACACCTGTGCTGTCTCCGCCTTCTAGATAGATGGTAGAGGGGTGAAAAGGCAGTGGGGAGGGTGGCTGAGGTCTTTAATGATCTTCATACCCGACCTGTGACATCGGGTGATGTCCTGGAGGGCAGGCAGTGTGCCCCCGGTGATGCGTTGGGCTGACTGCATCACCGTCTGGAGAGCCATGTGTTTGCGGACAGTGCAATTGCCATACCAGGCAGTGATACAGCCCGACAGGATGCGCTCAATGATGCATCTGTAGAAGTTTGTGAGGGTCTTAGGAGCCAAGACAAATGTATTGATTCTCCTGAGGTTGAAGAGGTGATGTTGAGCTTCCTTCACCACGCTGTCTATGTGAAGGGACCATTTTAGGTCGTCAGTGATGTGCACGCAGAGGAAATGTAAGTTTTTGACCCCCTCCACTGTGGCTCTGTCAATGTGGATGGGGGTGTGCTCTCTCTGCAGTCTCAAGTAGTCCATGTTGTTCCCTCATTGGTTATAAAAATAAAAAAAAATGTAGAAAATAAATGTATGATTTGACAAATGAATCCTTTCCAGGAAGGTATATTATATTGAAAGGCTATATTCACATACATGGCACATACCTGAAGTTATCTATCATAAGGACTAACCAATTGCTGCATGTGAGTGTAAGGTGGAAGAGCTGTACCTTCCCATAGGTCCACGGTCTGGAAAAGGTCCCCGGAATTCACCCCATAAGCTTCAGCTGACTGCAGGAACTGAGAGATCTTCTCCATCTGCTTGAAGACCATCTTTGTCTCTTGGATCTTCTTTATGGGCTCTTGACCAGGGGGATAGAGGCTGTTAATGAGCCTGCAAAGAATCTGCAACGAGAGATGAAATAATGGAGTGACGGATTAGAACTGGCCTACACCTACCTAGCATTAGAGGTGGCAGTGGTTGGTGGCTTTGAGGACCAGGAGAAGAAACCCCATAACTACAAAGGCTATCAAATATCGTCTATTATGATAATGGTGAATTAGAGTCTGAGATGATCTGTATATGTGTTTTAAGAGTTAGGTTTAGAATAATGAAGACATGCATAAGGTTACATCAACCAGAGTTTGTGTCAGAGACTCACTGTTCCATCCTTGAGCCAGCTCTGGAAGTTTAGTCTCCCAGACTCTGGTCGTTCTATGTCCCCCTCAACCTGCAAGATGATCCAGTCCACCAGTCTGGTCTCCAGGTCCAGAGTATACTTCTGGTCTATCTTCTCCTGAACCTCCCTACTCAGCCCGTAACTGGGTCCTCTGTTTGCCATGGCTTCCAGAGTTCGAGCTCTTCCAAGAGAGTGACTGCAAGGAAAGGGTGCAATTGAACAAATATATCTCTCCAACCCTTCTGTAAAATTAGAAGCAAAATGTCTTATTGTGGGTAAATTAATCCATAACTTTTGAACTGCAGTCTATAGTAGTTTGAGGATGTGTGTCGCTGGAGACATGCACTATTTCACTGCTGTCTGTTAATTATTTGTATTCGTCTGCCCTGGGCTTTCATTTCTGATGTCATATGTATATTTAGGTACGGGCCTCTGACTTCAAGGATACGCAGTCATAAAGTTCAGCAATTTTTTTCATATATTCGGACACCTCTAGTTTCACATTGCAATCTTCATAATTTAATTTGTTTTAACCGTGTGGATGATACTTCCCTCGAAAAAAAATCCAGGGAAATATGATCGACATTTCAGATAGTCTACGTAGTCCTGTGATGCGCGCGTTGTCACTCTCCACTGGATGGCATCCAGACATTGATTTATGAAACGCCATAATATACTTGCTTGCATAGGCGAAAGAAAAAGACGAATGGATCAGCCAAAAATAAATCCCTCTCATTCTATCGAGTTAGGGAAATAACGTAGGCTAAACGGCCTGGATTAACTCCCTCCAGGGAAAATCCTGCTAGTGCAAGTGCATGCAATATGACAGCATTTATTATAGCGTTCGCAATTACATCTAGGCCCATTCGGAATGTCAGGTTCCGTCTCTGCACATTATTTTCCCATTTCAGTCATTTACTTACGAATTTTCAATTTATGTATGGTCAGGCTTCGTTCCGTTCCTGGTCGCTAGTCCCACTCCGGAGTCACATGCTGTTAAAACTGGACATCTTGAGGAGTGCAGTACCAACCTCAACATCCGTACTCAGCATCCGTTCTCTGACTCCCAACAGCTTTCAGTGCCACGAGAGTCAGTTGATGCCGCTGCGCCTTCGCGCCTCCAATAGGGGATGGAGCCTACTATCCGGATTAATTAATGGCCAAAGGGGAGAAACGTCAATATCCAGTGGTAATGTCCAGGAATGGTTACTATAGGACTTTACCCTTCAAATAGTTTACTGGGAGTTTATTCCAATTATTTCATTAATATAATGTAGCATTACATGATTTGTAGATAGTCAAATGAATGGGTAAAGAAGGGCCTATGGTTGATATTTGTGATGTGTGCTTTCTCTATATTCATCAATATTGATCAGTTGTTTTATTCACAAGGCATTTGAATAAAGGCATACAGTGCCTTCAGAAAGTATTCACACCCCTAGACTTTTTCCACATGATTTTGTGTTACAGCCTGAATTTTAAATGGTTATTAATTGCACTTTGGGTGGTATATCAATACACCCGGTCAGTACAGAGATACAGCGTCCTTCCTAACTCAGTTGCCGGGGGGGAAGAAAACCGCTCAGGGATTTCACTATGAGGAGAATGGTGACTTTAAAATAGTTTGAGTTTAATGGCTAGGATAGGAGAAAACTGAGGATAGATCAATAACAATACTAACCTAAATGACAAAGTGAAAAGGAAGCCTGTACGGAATAAAAACATTACAAAACATGCCTCCTATTTGCAATAAGGCACTAATGCAAAACTGCAAAAAATGTGGTAAATAAATTATCTTTAAGTCCTGAATACAAAGCATTATGTTTGGTGCAAATTCAACATAAGACATCACTACCACTCTTCATATTTTCAGTGGCTGCATCATGTTATGGGTATGCTTGTCATCGGCAAGGACTAGGGAGCTTTTCAGGATAAAAAGAAACTGAATAGAGCTAAACACAGGCAAAATCCTAAAAGAAAACCTGGTTTAGTCTTCTTTCCAGACAGATACGGGGAGACTAATTCAACTTTCAGCAGGACAATAACCTAAAACAAGACCAAATATACACGGACGTTGCTTACCAAGATGACATTGAATGTTCCCGAGTGGCCTGGTTACAGTTTTGACTTAAATCTGCTTGGAAATCTATGGCAGGACTTGAAAATGGCTGTCTAGAAATGACCAACCACCAACTTGACAGAGCTTGAATATTTTTTTTAAGAATGTGGAAATATTGTACAATCCAGGTGTGCAAAGCTCTTCGAAACAAAGCCAGAAAGACTCACAGGTGTAATCATTGCCAAAGGTAATTCTAACATGTATTGACTTGTTAGAATACTTACGTAAACTAGTTTTTTATTTTGTTTTTACAAATGTTCAAATTTTTCTTTCACTTTGACAGAGTATTTTGTGTCGATCATTGACAAACTGTTTTTTTTTACAATTACAGAAATGTTAATCCCACCTTGTACCACAAAACGTGGAAAAAGTCCATGGGTGTGAAGACTTCCTGAAGGCACTGCATGTCTAGCAAGTAGACTTACACCTCAACTCTGTTTATTATTCGTATACAATAGTTTATATTCTTACATGCATTTCACAAAGTTACAGTAGCCCATGTTATATGAAACATGTCCATGCAAAAAACGAATCATGCACGTGCAAAAATGTAATATGCATTTTCCTTTTTTTAATGTTTATTTGGACAGAATAAGGATAATACATCATGCAATCACACTCTTACATCAATGACAGCACTGTAGAGAAAGCACATTTAGCTAAGGGATTGTAGTCGTCCACCCCCACTGAGATGTTGATGATTTTTATCCATGATACTGTGGCTGTTGAGCATCTCCACAGTTCCTCTACTGACCATCTGTCACCGTCTGCCTGTCAAGGTGAGAACGAGCATTCCGCATTATCTCCATATAGAGCCTGTTGTTTTCACTGGAAATGCATGCAATCAGACTATTTCACAACACGTCAATAGCTGAGTTTACACATTACCGGTATGTAAGCTGTGCTCTTTGTTAAATGCTTTTAGTGTCATTGCCGCTATCTATGGTAACAGTTGTCTTAATAGACTCACATAGCCACAGAGCGGTCGAACATCAGGTGTCCCATATCCATGTAATACTGAGCATCTGTTCGGAGAGCTGTCCAGTACTCATTGGCCTTGGGTAGAGAGAGTAATAATATCATGTGCATGCAAACAAACGCATACATTTACACAGGTAGAAAGCCTGGACTTGTCAAAATCAATACAAAATTCTAAATCCATACATAAAATACACCGATAGATGTGGCACCTTTTTTCAATAGTGTAACCCCACTGGTTCTTAGAGTGGTTGGGATCCCAGTATCCCGATTGTCTCTTCAGTCTGATGAATCGCTTTGCTTCCTCTTCCTTCATGAATGGAGCAGCGAAAACTCCTGTTCAAAATGTTAGTTTTGCACTTTCCTGTTCAATAATTTATTAAATACAGTATCTTTGAGATTGCTGCAGACCAGCCATTTTAAAATGTACCAAAACATTTTATATACACACTTACCACTGAGGGCAAAACTAATCCAGATTTTCATGTTTCTGACCTGATGAAATAAGATATTAATACAGTTGTGTAAACCACTAAAACAAAATGTGTTTTGTTGCAGGTAACACAGCTACTCTCATTAGTATTGAGTCTACTTTTTTACCTGTAACTGCATGGATAACTTACCATCTCGTTCTGTTAGGTGACCTAAACTGGGATATGCTTAACACCCCGGCAGTCCTACAATCTAAGCTAGATGCCCTCAATCTCACACAAATTATCAATGAACCCACCGCGTACAAACCTAAATCCGTAAACATGGGCACCCTCATAGATATTATCCTGACCAACTTGCTCTCCAAAAACACCTCTGCTGTTTTCAATCAGGATCTCAGCGATCACTGCCTCATTGCAGTGATCGCTATGGGTCCGCGGTCAAATGACCACCCCTCATCACTGTCAAAAAAATATATTTTTACCCCCTTTCTCTCTCCAATTTCGTAGTATTCAATTATTAGCAGTTACTGTCTTGTCTCATCGCTACAACTCCCGTACGGGCTCAGGAGAGACGAAGGTCGAGAATCACAACCCAACCAAGCCGCACTGCTTCTTAACACAGCACGCATCCAACCCGGAAGCCAGCCGCACCAATGTGTCGTAGGAAACACTGTGCACCTAGCGACATGGTTAGCGTGCACTGTGCCTGGCCCACCAGAGGAGTCGCTAGTGCGCGATGAGACAAGGATATCCCTACCGGCCAAACCCTCCCTAACCCGGACGACGCTAGGCCATGGACCTCATGGACTCTGGGCTCGAACCCAGAGTCTCTGGTGGCACAGCTAGCACTGCGATGCAGTGCCTTAGACCACTGCGCCACCCGGGAGGCCCGCGATCAGACCTTTCTAATCGACCTGGCCTGGGTATCCTGGAAGGATATTGACCTCATTCCGTCAGTAGAGGATGCCTGGTCATTCTTTAAAAGTAATTTCCTCGCCATCTTAAATTAGCATGCCCCTTTCAAAAAATGTAGAACGAAGAACAGATATAGCCCTTGGTTCACTCCAGACCTGACTGCCCTCGACCAGCACAAAAACATCCTTTGGCGGACTGCATTAGCATCGAATAGTCCCCGCGACATGCAACTTTTCAGGGAAGTCAGGAACCAATACACTCAGTAGGTTAGGAAAGCAAAGGCCAGCTTTTTCAAACATAAATTTGCATCTTGTAGCTCTAACTCCAAAATGTTTTGGGACACTGTAAAGTCCATGGATAATAAGAGCATCTCCTCCCAGCTGCCCACTGCACTGAGGCTAGGAAACACTGTCACCACCGATAAATCCACGATTATCAAGAATTTCAATAAGCATTTCTCTACGGCTGGCCATGCTTTCCTCCTGGCTACCCCAACCCCGGCCAACTGCTCTGCATGCCCTGCACCTACTTTCCCTGCAGCTACTTTCCCAAGCCTCCCCAGCTTCTCCTTCACCCAAATCCAGATAGCAGTTGTTCTGAAAGAGCTGCAAAACCTGGACCCGTACAAATAAAAACGATATGCCGCCATTGTTGCAACCCCTATTCCCAGTCTGTTCAACCTCTTTCGCATCGTCCGAGATTCCTAAAGATTGGAAAGCTGCCGCGGCCACCCCCCTCTTCAAAGGGGGTGACACTCTAGACCCAAACTGTTACAGAACTATATCCATCTTGCCCTGCCTTTCTAAAGTCTTCGAAAGCCAAGTTAACAAACAGATCACTGACCATTTCGAATCCCACCGTACCTTCTCCGCTGTTCAATCTGGTTTCAGAGCTGGTCGGCTGCCCCTCGCCCCTCGCTACATATTTGTCGCCAGACCCACTGGCTCCAGGGCATCTGTAAGTCTTTGCTAGGTAAAGCTACGCCTTATCTCAGCTCACTGGTCACCATAACGACACCCAGCCGTAGTACGCGCTCCAGCAGGTATATCTCACTGGTCATCCCCAAAGCCAACACCTGCTTTGGCCGCCTTTTCTTTCAGTTCTCTGCTGCCAATGACAGGAACGAATTGCAAAAATCGCTGAAGTTGGAGACATATCTCCCTAACTAACTTTAAGCATCAGCTATCTGTGCAGCTTACCGATCGCTGCAGCTGTACACAGCCCATCTGTAAATAGCCCATCCAACTACCTATCTCAACCCCATATTGTTTTATTTACTTTTTGCACACCAGTATTTCTACTTGCACATCTATCACTCCAGCGTTAACTTGCTAAATTGTAATTATTTCACTACTATGGCCTATTTATTGCCTTACCTCCTTATGCCATTTGCACACACTGTATATAGACTTTTCTATTGTGTTATTGACTGTACGTTTGTCTATTCCATGTGTAACTCTGTTGTTGTTTGTGTCACACTGCTTTGCTTTACCTTGGCCAGTTCACAGTTGTAAATGAGAACTTGTTCTCAACTGGCCTACGTGGTTAAATAAAGGTGAAATAACAAATTCAAAATAATAAAATCTAAAGAATCAATGCCTTTATTAAAACCCAAACGCCTCAATTTCTAAGCTAAACATGCAAAATCATTTTGACAAAAAGTCTAAAATTAAAAATGGCCCATCATTTAATAAATATAAAACCAATTTACATTTGTCTCAACTTTGATCTTATGTAATAGCATTATCTCCATGAAGCCAAAATATGCCTCTGTTGCCCCACAAACCTTGCTAATCATTGAGTGGTAAAATATACCAATGCAGAACAGCCAAATATATTTTTTCTTTACATAGTTGAATGTGCTGACAACAAAATCACACAAAAATTATCAATGGAAATCAAATTTATCAACCCATGGAGGTCTGGATTTGGAGTCACACTCAAAATTAAAGTGGAAAACCACACTACAGGCTGATCCAGCTTTGATGTAATGTCCTTAAAACAAGTCAAAATGAGGCTCAGTAGTGTGTGTGGCCTCCACGTGCCTGTATGACCTCCCTACAACGCCTGGGCATGCTCCTGATGAGGTGACGGATGGTCTCCTGAGGGATCTCCTCCCAGACCTGGACTAAAGCATCCGCCAACTCCTGGATAGTCTGTTGGTGGATGGAGCGAGACATGATGTCCCAGATGTGCTCAATTGGATTCAGGTCTGGGGAACGGGCGGGCCAGTCCATAGCATCAATGCCTTCCTCTTGCAGGAACTGCTGACACACTCCGCATGAGGTCTAGCATTGTCTTGCATTAGGAGGAACGCAGGAACCCAGGGCCAACCGCACCAGCATATGGTCTCACAAGGGGTCTGAGGATCTCATCTCGATACCTAATGGCAGTCAGGCTACCTCTGGCGAGCACATGGAGGGCTGTGCGGCCCCCCAAAGAAATGCCACCCCACACCATGACTGACCCACCGCCAAACCGGTCATGCTGGAGGATGTTGCAGATAGCAGAACGTTCTCCACGGCGTCGCCAGAGTCTGTCACGTCTGTCACGTGCTCAGTGTGAACCTGCTTTCATCTGTGAAGAGCACAGGGCGCCAGTGGCGAATTTGCCAATCTTGGTGTTCTCTGGCAAATGCCAAATGTCCTGCACGGTATTGGGCTGTAAGCACAACCCCCACCTGTGGACGTCGGGCCCTCATACCACCCTCATGGAGTCTGTTTCTGACCGTTTGAGCAGACACATGCACATTTGTGGCCTGCTGGAGGTCATTTTGCAGGGCTCTGGCAGTGCTCCTCCTGCTCCTCCTTGCACAAAGGCGGAGGTAGCGGTCCTGCTGCTGGGTTGTTGCCCTCCTACGGCCTCCTCCACGTCTCCTGATGTACTGGCCTGTCTCCTGGTAGCGCCTCCATGCTCTGGACACTACGCTGACAGACACAGCAAACCTTCTTGCCACAGCTCGCATTGATGTGCCATCTTGGATGAGCTGCACTACCTGAGCCACTTGTGTGGGTTGTAGACTCCGTCTCATGCTACCACTAGAGTGAAAGCACCGCCAACATTCAAAAGTGACCAAAACATCAGCCAGGAAGCATAGGAACTGAGAAGTGGTCTGTGGTCCCCACCTGCAGAACAACTCCTTTATTGAGGGTGTCTTGCTAATTGCCTATAATTTCCACCTGTTGTCTATTCCATTTGCACAACAGCATGTGAAATTTATTGTCAATCAGTGTTGCTTCCTAAGTGGACAGTTTGATTTCACAGAAGTGTGATTGACTTGGAGTTACATTGAATTGTTTAATTGTTCCCTTTATTTTTTAAAGCAGTGTGTATATATATATATATATATATACAGTGCCTTGCGAAAGTATTCGGCCCCCTTGAACTTTGCAACCTTTTTCCACATTTCAGGCTTCAAACATAAAGATATAAAACTGTATTTTTTGTGAAGAATCAACAACAAGTGGGACACAATCATGAAGTGGAACGACATTTATTGGATATTTCAAACTTTTTTAACAAATCAAAAACTGAAAAATTGGGCGTGCAAAATTATTCAGCCCCTTTACTTTCAGTGCAGCATACTCTCTCCAGAAGTTCAGTGAGGATCTCTGAATGATCCAATGTTGACCTAAATGACTAATGATGATAAATACAATCCACCTGTGTGTAATCAAGTCGCCGTATAAATGCACCTGCACTGTGATAGTCTCAGAGGTCCGTTAAAAGCGCAGAGAGCATCATGAAGAACAAGGAACACACCAGGCAGGTCCGAGATACTGTTGTGAAGAAGTTTAAAGCCGGATTTGGATACAAAAAGATTTCCCAAGCTTTAAACATCCCAAGGAGCACTGTGCAAGCGATAATATTGAAATGGAAGGAGTATCAGACCACTGCAAATCTACCAAGACCTGGCCGTCCCTCTAAACTTTCAGCTCATACAAGGAGAAGACTGATCAGAGATGCAGCCAAGAGGCCCATGATCACTCTGGATGAACTGCAGAGATCTACAGCTGAGGTGGGAGACTCTGTCCATAGGACAACAATCAGTCGTATATTGCACAAATCTGGCCTTTATGGAAGAGTGGCAAGAAGAAAGCCATTTCTTAAAGATATCCATAAAAAGTGTTGTTTAAAGTTTGCCACAAGCCACCTGGGAGACACACCAAACATGTGGAAGAAGGTGCTCTGGTCAGATGAAACCAAAATTGAACCTTTTGGCAACAATGCAAAACGTTATGTTTGGCGTAAAAGCAACACAGCTCATCACCCTGAACACACCATACCCACTGTCAAACATGGTGGTGGCAGCATCATGGTTTGGGCCTGCTTTTCTTCAGCAGGGACAGGGAAGATGGTTAAAATTGATGGGAAGATGGATGGAGCCAAATACAGGACCATTCTGGAAGAATGGAACCTGATGGAGTCTGCAAAAGACCTGAGACTGGGACGGAGATTTGTCTTCCAACAAGACAATGATCCAAAACATAAAGCAAAATCTACAATGGAATGGTTCAAAAATAAACATATCCAGGTGTTAGAATGGCTCAGTCAAAGTCCAGATCTGAATCCAATCGAGAATGTGTGGAAAGAACTGAAAACTGCTGTTCACAAATGCTCTCCATCCAACCTCACTGGGCTCGAGCTGTTTTGCAGGGAGGAATGGGAAAAAAAATCAGTCTCTCGATGTGCAAAACTGATAGAGACATACCCCAAGCGACTTACAGCTGTAATCGCAGCAAAAGGTGGCGCTACAAAGTATTAACTTAAGGGGGCTGAATAATTTTGCACGCCCAATTTTTCAGTTTTTGATTTGTTAAAAAAGTTTGAAATATCCAATAAATGTCGTTCCACATCATGATTGTGTCCCACTTGTTGTTGATTCTTCACAAAAAAATACAGTTTTATATCTTTATGTTTGAAGCCTGAAATGTGGCAAAAGGTCGCAAAGTTCAAGGGGGCCGAATACTTTCGCAAGGCACTGTATATTACACATACACAGTTGAAGTCAAAAGTTTACAAACACTTAAATCTCGTTTTTCAACCACTTCACACATTTCTCGTTAACGAACTATAGTTTTGGCAAGTCGGTTAGGACATCTACTTTGTGCATGACACAATTCATTTTTAAAACAATTATTTACAAACAGTTTATTTCACTTATAACTCACTGTATCACAATTCCAGTGGGTCAGAATTTTACTTACACAAAGTTGACTGTGCCTTTAAACAGTGTGGGAAATTCCAGAAAATTATGTCATGGCTTTAGAAGCTTCTGATCTACATCATTTGAGTCAACTGGAGGTGTACCTGTGGATGCATTTCAAGACCTACCTTCAAACTCTGCCTCTTTGCTTGACATCATGGGAAAATCAAAAGTAATCAGGCAAGACCTCCAAATTTTTTTTTAGACAATTTCCAAACACCTGAAGGTACCACGTTCTTCTGTACAAACAATAGTACGCAAGTATAAACACCATGGGACCACGCAGCCGTCATACCGCTCAGAAAGGAGACGCAATCGGACTCCTAGAGATGAACGTACTTTGGTGCGAAAAGTGTAAATCAATCCCAGAACAGCAGCAAATGACCTTGTGAAGATGCTGGAGGAAACAGGTACAAAGTATCTATATCCGCAGTAAAATTTGTCCTATATCGACATAAAATGAAAGGCAGCTCAGCAAAGAAGAAGCCACTGCTCAAAAACCGCCATAAAAAAGCCAGACTACGGTTTGCAACTGCACATGGGGACAAAGATTGTACGTTTTGGAGAAATGTCCTCTGGTCTGATGAAACAAAAATGGAACTGTTTGGCCATAATGACCATCGTTATGTTTTGAGGAAAAAGAGGGAGGCTTGCAAGCCGAAGAACACCATCCCAACTGTGAAGTACGAGGGTGGCAGCATCATGTTGTGGGGATGCTTTGCTGCAGGAGGGACTGGTGCACTTCACAAAATAGATGGCATCATGAGGGAGGAAAATTATGTGGATATATTGAAGCAACATCTCAAGACATCAGTTAAAGTTTGTTCGCAAATGGGTCTTCCAAATGGACAATGACCCTAAGCATACTTCCAAAGTTGTGGCCAAATGGCTTAAGGACAACAAAGTTAAGGTATTGGAGTGGCCATCACATCCTCAATCCTATAGAAAATGTGTGGGCAGAACTGAAAAAGCGTGTGCGAGCAAGGAGGTCTACAAACCTGACTCAGTTACACCAGCTCTGTCAGGAGGAATGGGCCAAAACTCTCCCAACTTATTGTGGGAAGCTTGTGGAAGGCTACCCAAAACATTTGACCCAAGTTAAACAATTTAAAGCCAATGCTACCAAATACTAATTGAGTGTATGTAAACTTCTGACCCACTGGGAATGTGATGAAAGAAATAAAAGCTGAAATAAATTATTCTTTCTACTATTATTCTGACATTTCACATTCTTAAAATATAGTGGTGATCCTAACTGACCTAAGACGGGGAATATTTACTAGGATGAAATGTCAGGAATTGTGAAAAACTGAGTTTAAATGTATTTGGCTAACGTGTAACTTCTGACTTCAACTGTGTGTGTGTATATATATATATATATATATAAAATCTGTTAAAGGGAGTTCTGGTAACAGTAGCAGAAATAAGTGAGATTTACCTGAGGCTGTTGCTCTGTGGCATGCGTGAGAGGCTCTGGTCTCCAGAATCTCACAAACAGATGTCAAGGGGACAGTACTTTTTCACGGGGCTTGCAGAAATCCCCAAGGAATGAATACCATTAAGCGTGCAAGGCACTGTAGCAACCCGTTTCTGTGCTAGAGCTCAGATAGAACTAGGCCTTTCACAGAAACTTGTCTGGCTGGGCTGGTGCTCACCATCTCTTAAAAACAAGTCTAGCACCGACGCTCACGTAGTAGAGATCCTGTACAGACACTTTGATTCTACTCTGAATGTAAACTAATTTCTTTTTTTACTGTAAAACGACAAGCCTTTCAGTCTTGAAAGCAAGTACACAAGTATACAAAACATTAATGACAGACTGAACAAGTGAAAGCTATATTCCCTGATTGATGTCACTTGTTAAATCCACTTCAAATCAGTGTACTGTAGATGAAGGAGAGGAGACACATTAAAGGAGGATTTTTAAGCCTTGAGATAATTGAGACATGGATTCTGTACAGTGCCTTTGGAAAGTATTCAGACCCCTTGACTTTTTCCACATTTCAAATCAAATCAAATCAAATTGTATTTGTCACATACACATGGTTAGCAGATGTTAATGCGAGTGTAGCGAAATGCTTGTGCTTCTAGTTCCGACAATGCAGTAATAACCAACGAGTAATCTAACCTAACAATTCCACAACAACTACCTTATACACACAAGTGTAAAGGGATAAAGAATATGTACATAAAGATATATGAATGAGTGATGGTACAGAACGGCATAGGCAAGATGCAGTAGATGGTATTGAGTACAGTATATACATATGAGATGAGTAATGTAGGGTATGTAAACATAAAAGTGGCATTGTTTAAAGTGGCTAGTGATACATGCATTACATAAAGATGGCAAGATGCAGTAGATGGTATAGAGTACAGTATATACATATGAGTTGAGTAATGTAGGGTATGTAAACATTATATTAAGTGGCATAGTTTCAAGTGGCTCGTGACACATTTTTTACATAAATTTTCCATTCCATTTTCGATTGTGCATCTGTAAAAGGTTGTGAGTGCTTTTGGTGACAAGCCTCCTGAGGTTGAAGAGGCGCTGCTGCGCCTTCTTCACCACGCTGTCTGTGTGGGTGGGCATATTCAGTTTGTCCGTGATGTGTACGCCGAGGAACTTAAAACTTTCTCCACTACTGTCCCGTCGATGTGGATAGGGGGGTGCTCCCTCTGCTGTTTCCTGAAGTCCACAATCAGCTCCTTTGTTTTGTTGACATTGGGTGAGAGGTTATTTCCCTGGAACCACACTCCCAGGGCCCTCACCTCCTCCCTGTAGGCTGTCTCGTCATTGTTGGTAATCAGGCCTACTACTGTTGTGATGTCTGCATACTTGATGATTGAGTTGGAGGCTTGCGTGGCCACACAGTCATGGGTGAACAGAGAGTACAGGAGGGGGCTGAGAACGCATCCTTGAGAGGCCCCAGTATTGAGGATCAGCGAAGTGGAGGTGTTGTTTCCTACCTTCACCACCTGGGGTCGGCCTGTCTTTAAGTTCAAGACCCAATTGCACAGTGCGGGGTTCAGACCCAGGGCCTTGAGCTTAATGATGAGCTTGGAGTGTACCATGGTGTTGAATGATGAGCTATAGTCAATGAACAGCATTCTTATATCGGTATACCTCTTGTCCAGATGGGTTAGGGCAGTGTGCAGTGTGGTTGCGATTGCGTCGTCTGTGGAACTATTGGGGCGGTAAGCAAATTGGAGTGGGTCTAGGGTGTCAGGTAGGCTGGAGGTGATATGGTCCTTGACTAGTCTCTCAAAGCACTTCATGATGACGGAAGTGAGTGCTACGGGGCGGTATTCGTTTAGCTCAGTTACCTTAGCTTTCTTGGGAACAGGAACAATGGTGGCCCCCTTGAAGCATGTTGGGACAGCTGACTGGGATAAGGATTGATTGAATATGTCCGTAAACACACCCGCCAGCTGGTCTGCGCATGCTCTGAGGACGCGGCTGTGGATGCCGTCTGGGCCTGCAGCCTTGTGAGGGTTAACACGTTTAAATGTTTTACTCATGTCGGTTGCAGTGAAGGAGAGTCCGCAGGTTTTGGTAGCGGGCAGTGTCAGTGGCACTGTATTGTCCTCAAAGCGAGCAAAGAAGTTATTTAGTCTGTCTGGGATCAAGACATCCTGGTCCGCGACGGGGCTGGTTTTCTTTTTGTAATCCATGATTGACTGTAGACCCTGCCACATACCTCTTGTGTCTGAGCCGTTGAATTGTGACTCTACTTTGCCTCTATACTGACACTTAGCTTGTTTGATTGCCCTGCGGAGGGAATGGCTACACTGTTTGTATTCGGTCATGTTTCCGGTCACCTTGCCCTGGTTAAAAGCAGCGAATGCTGCCACCAATCCACGGTTTCTGGTTTGGGAATGTTTTAATAGTTGCTGTGGGTACGACATCGCCGATGCACTTGCTAATGAACTCGCTCACCGAATCAGCGTATTCGTCAATGTTGTTGTTGGATGCAATACGGAACATATCCCAATACACGTGATTGAAGCAAACTTGAAGCATGGAATCAGATTGGTCGGACCAGCGTTGAACAGACCTGAGCGTGGGGGCTTCCTGTTTTAGTCTCTGTCTATAGGCTGGGAGCTACAAAATGGAGTCGTGGTCATTTTGTTTAGGTTACAGCCTTATTCTTATTCTACTGATTTGTTTTATTCCCCTCTTCATTCTACACACAATACCTCATAATGACAGAGCAAAAACTGTTTAGAAATGTTTGCTAATATAAAATAAACTGAAATGACATTTACATACAGTACCAGTCAAAAGTTGACACCTACTCATTCAAGGGTTTTTCTATATTTGTACTATTTTCTACATTGTAGAATAATACTGAAGACATCAACACATGGAATCATGTAGTAACCAAACGTGTTAAAAAAAATATATATATATTTTAGATTTTTCAAAATAGCCACCCTTTGCCTTGATGACAGCTTTGCACACTCTTGGCATTCTCTTAACCAGCTTCACCTGGAATTGTTTTCCTTTCCATGTCTTGAAGGAGTTCCCACATATGCTGGTTAAGTGTGCCTTGAATTCTAAAGAAATCACAGTCACCAGCAAAGCACCCCCACACCTCCTCCATGCTTCACAGTTGGAATCACACATTTTTTAGATCATCCATTCACCTACTCTGCGTCTCACAAAGACACAGCGGTTGGAACCAAAAATATTACATTTGGACTCATCAGACCAAAGGACAGATTTCCACCGGTCTAATGTCCATTGCTCATGTTTCTTGGTGTCCTTTAGTAGTGGTTTTCTTTGCAGCAATTCGACAATGAAGGCCTGATTCACACAGTCTCTGAACAGTTGATGTTGAGATGTGTCTGTTACTTGGAACTCTGTGAATCATTTATGTGGGCTGCAATTTCTGAGGCTGGTAACTCTAATGAACGTATCCTCTGCAGCAGAAGTAACTCTGGGTCTTCCTTTCCTGTGGCGATCCTCATGAGAGCCAGTTTCATCATAGCACTTGAAGAAATTTTCATAGTTCTTCAAATGTTCCGGATTGACTGACCATGTCTAAAAAGTAATGAATGGACTGTCGTTTCTCTTTGCTTATTTGAGCTGTTCTTGCTATAATATGGACTTGGTATTTTACCAAATAGGGCTATCTTCTGTATACCACCCCTACCTTGTCAAAACACAACTGATTGACTCAAACACATTCAGGAAAGAAATTCTACAAATTAACTTAACAAGGCACACCTGGTAATTGAAATGCATTCCAGGTGACTACTGGTTGAGAGAATGCCAAGAGTGTGCAAAGCTGTCAAGAGGCAAATGGTGGCTACTTTGAAGAATCTCAAATAAAATATATTTTGATTTAACACTTTTTTACTACATGATTCTATATATGTTATAGTTGATGTCGTCACTATTATTCTACAATGTAGAAAATAGTGGAATGAGTAGGTTTGTACAAACTTGACAGGTACAGTAAGTATTCAGACCCAATAGTCAGTACTTTGTGTAGACACCTTTGGCAGCGATTACAGCCTTGAATCTGCTTGAGTATGACTAAGTTTAGCACACCTGTATTTGGGGAGTTTCTCCCATTCTTCTCTTCAGATCCTCTCAAACTCAGTCAGGTTGGATGGGGAGCATTGCTGCACAGCCATTTTCAGGTCTCTCCAGAGAGACATTCAGAGACATGTCCCGAAGCCACACCTGCGTTGTCTTGGCTGTGTGCTTAAGGTTGTTGTCCTTCTGGAAGGTTCTCCCATCTTCACAGAGGAACTCTGGAGATCTGTCAAAGTGACCATCGGGTTCTTGGTCACCTCCCTGACCAAGGCCCCCGATTGCTTAGTTTGGCTGGGCGACCAGCTCTAGGAAGTCTTGGTGGTTCTAAACTTCTTCCATTTAAAGAATGATGGAGGCCACTGTGTTCTTGGGGACCTTCAATTGCTGCACATTTTTTTTGGTACACTTCCCCAGATCTGTGCCTCGACACAATCCTGTCTCTGAGCTCTACGGACAATTCCTTTGACCTCATGGCTTTGTTTTTACTGACATGAACTGTCAACTGTGGGACCTTATTTAGACAGGTGTGCTCTTTTCCAAATCATGTCCAATCAAGTTCTAGAAACCTCAAGGACAACCAATGGAAAAAGGAAAGGGTCTAAATACTTAAGGTATAGTTTATATACACACACATTTGCACACACAACAAAGCACTTTGTCATTATGGGGTATTGTGTGTAGATTGCTGAGATGTCTATTTAAATTAGTTTAGGAATAAGGCTGTAACGTAACAAAATGTGGAAAAAGTCAAGGGGTCTGAATACTTTCCAAATACACTGTGTGCCATTCAGAGGGTGTGAATGGGCAAGACTAAATATTTAAGTGCCTTTGAACGGGGTACGGTAGTAGGTGCCAGGGGCACCGGTTTGTGTCAAGAACTCCAACGCTGCAGGGTTTTTCACGTTTGTGTGCATCAAGAACGGTCCACCATCCAAAGGACATCCAGCTAACTTGACAACTGTGGGAAGCATTGGAGTCAACAATGGAGGCCAGCATATCTGCGGAAAGCTTTCGACACCTTGTAGAGTCCATGCCCCGACGAATTTAAACTGTTTTGAGGGCAAAAGGGGAGGGTGGGTGCAACTAAATATAAGGAAGGTGTTCCTAATGTTTGGTATACTCAGTGTATATGTTAAGAAATGAGAGTCACTTGAAATGGCTAATTTATGGCTAATTTAAAAAAAAACTAAAATGAAACCTTTCAGATAAGTATGAGATTAACAAACCAACGTGTTAGACCTATCTGGAAAAAGCCAGATCCATACTTTGTTACTTTATTTATTGGCATAAGCGTCAGATGGTATTGCTTGTTATCATCAATAAACAGATATGACCAGTGTTCCGGTGAACTAGCCCATCAATTCTGCCACAGTGATATCACCTATAAACATTTAACTGTGATATGGAACATGGCATAAATAAACTTAGTTCACAAGATTAAACATTTAGGATCTAGGTTGTGAGATGTTGGAAACCAACCAGAAAAACCTGGCTTTAACCAGCAAAACGGAATGCTTACTATACTAAACAGGAAAATCTAAACATGGGCTGTTCCCTACACGCCAATGTTTTTCACTTAACTCCCCAAAAACGTGCTTTTGTGCCAGTCACTCAAACCAGGCTAACATCTCATGATGCTACTGTTCAATCGTTTCTTTGAGATCTGTGTCATTTTGGAATAGGACCCACTAGCAACAAAACCCATATGAACTGAGCCAACATTGAAAGTAACACAAGTTGAATCTACATAAAGTTCTTCATACACGAGTTGTCATGCAGTCAATATGCTGTTCTGACCTTGTGTGCAAAGTCAAATGGCACGGACAAATCAATACGAAAATAGACATGTTCTTTCAGCAATGGAACCAAAAGCACAAATACGGACAGCATGGGAAACGAGCAGTGCATGGAAATCAGCATGAGAATCACACAGTACAGTTGAAGTAATTTTTCCAACTGATGTCTTCACAGACAAACACCCCCCCCCCCCCCTAGAAATCTATTCTGCTGGAGACATGTTACATAGCGAGGTGCCTAAAATACTAGTGACATTTGCTGCCTCCTACTGGTCTTTAAGTGCACATGCATACATAAAGGCACAACTGCCCATTACACTTGTATTTGTTGGGAGTAAAATTGACAGTGGAGGAAAATAAATGTTTGCTCACAGGTGGACGTAACACACCTGTACCTGATGTGCCATTGTAATAGGAGTGAGCCCTACTCATTAACGGTTTAACGAAATCACTATCAAACCACATTGTGAGAATAAAATAAAAAAACTTCACCGAAATCCCAATAAGTTCGGGAGAAGTGTGAACAAAGTGGCATGGCACCAGTAAATAAAAATCCTAACAAAAGCAATGGAGAGCCAGGAGAAAGTGTAAGAGCTCCTTTTCTTCACAGTATGTATTTTGTAAAGTAGCACCTCGATTTTGTAACGCATCAGGAACAGCAGTCCTAGTGCAGGAAAGTTGGGATCGGGGTGGTAGATGTCACCCATAGCATGGTCCAGTTTTGGCCAATCAAACCAAAGTGGTCAGCTTGTCTATTAGGTCATCGATGGTGTAGACTATGAGCTTGATGTCCTCCTTTTCTGCCATGCGGTGCTGGCCATGCTTGCGCAAGATGACATCAACGTCGTTGCTCAGCACACGCTCGGCTAGCTGCATGGAGATGTGCCAGGGCACATCCTGGTCCTTCATCCCATGGATGAGCCTCACCGGGCAGGTCACTGGAATGGGGCTCTGCAGAACGCAGTGCTGCTCTGCCTCCTTCAGGAACTCTGTGGTGAACGTGATGGAGCCCTCCTCGTTGTGTTTGGTAGGAACCACCCACTGCCCCTTCTCTTCAATCTCCTTCCTCGCCTAGAATGACAGACAGGTGGCATTTAGACAAAATGCTTGAATTCGATTCTGGAGGTGGAGACATTATCTAAGATGGCAACCATTTTAAAAAGTTCTCAGGAAAGATGTTTTAATTATAATGCCATCTGAATTTTGTTCTTGCAATTTCAAGACTAACTGCATGCATTTCAGAATGAACCCTCCTTCGGTTTGTTGTTATGATCCATTTAATCAAGTGTCAGTCATGAGGGGAAAAGTGGTCTGTAGAGCTTTAAGGTTATTGACAACTCAAGATGGCTGACTCTGAACGCTGACTCACCTCAATAGGAAGTGTATTGAAGACCGTTACAAAGTGGTCAGCTGCTGTAGAGATGCCAACCATGGCCGCAGTTCTTTCTGGACGAGCTATGGCTGCCAGGCACATCAGCCAGCCGCCCATACTGGAGCCAACCAGAATCTGCAACACCAGAATAATTATCTAGATCAGAAATTACCCTCTAATGATAGCATGGATATCCCTAGTGTAAATAATGCATGCATGGAGGAACCAAAGTCTTCTGCAGGACAAGTAGAGGTATAATAACCTAATATCCTCCACATGGCCATCAGGGCTAGGTTTATTACTAACTCAGTGGTCAATTCACACTGCAATCTGTAACAGTTTTACATAAACTACCATCCCACTATTATACATGAGTCTATGCAGGTCTATTTCAGGTAATAATACTTTGTATTACACTGGCTGACCACAATTCATCTCATCATAGAAACAGAGGGGAGCGCCTTACTTGTGGCCCCTCCACAAGCTCGTCCAATACATATAGAACATCCCTCTTCCAGGTGCCGACAGTGCCGTCTACCATCTCACCTTCAGATGACCCACAGCCTGTATAGTCAAACCTGGGAAAGACCAAAGACTACATCATCATGATATGAGCAGCCTAGAACTCAATGAGAACAATGCAGACGACAAAAAATAAACAATGGCAACAAGTCCTGACCAACTCAAAGAATGACATGCATAATTGTAGAGAGATCAGACAGCTCTATTTTTCATGACTGAAAACACTATAGCTAATTTACCTTAGGTAAGAGTGGCCTAGTGATTGGCAGAACTCCTCAAGGGCTTCTGCTTTCTTCCCCCCCATGTTAGAGGCAAACCCTGGCAAGAAGACTACACCTGGGCTCTTCCCCTTCACTTTTCTATAAGCCAGCTTCGGCAGGTCAGGGCGTGCTGCATACTGCACTGTAGACGACTTGTGTCTCACTCCTAGAAAACAGAAACATTACAACAACGTTTTGCATACATTTCCCCCAAACCATTGGGTCAATCTTGAAATACATGATTTCACTCAATGACACAGCTAGCCATGCCCATGTGACTTGGAGATGGTGGTGCTTTTACAATGGTTTGGTTTGTGGTTCCAATTTGTATGCGTCTTGTCAAGTGTTGTAGTCCAGTCTCGAGATCACAGAGGGTCAAGTGTTGTAGTCCAGTCTCGAGATCACAGAGGGTCTCGGATGCATTTTTACTCATCCAGTGAAGACTCGCCATTTCTTCCCGAGACCAGGGGCCTAATTTATAACCGTTGTAAATAGCTGTGTGCCCTATTTCTGAAAAGACTGCGCGCGCACACAAATTGAGATTTATAAACCATATACACATGCATGTTTCCCGTTAAATCAGACCTGATGTTCATGCGAGCACAATTTTACAAGCCTTCTAACTCCATCTGAAAAACACCCACCATTCACCTTTTACGGTGACAATAATACTCTTCTTTGCTGTAAACCATGGAAGTATTAGAATTAGGCCAGGACAGTATCTAAAGGAAGTAGCAATGCAAACTTTATCAAATATCTTGAGGTATTGGCAGAATGTTTTTTGCAGGGCCATTTGCTGTATCTGACTGTTGTTTCAGAAACACAAAAACAATTGCTAATTGTTTTGGACCTGTAAACAGATGATTTACATTTACTTTTTCCCTAACCTAAACACGCTGATGTGCCCTCGAATTCTGAAACATTGACCACGGCCAGCAGAGCAAATGAACTGCAGCGGTAGCCTACACACTTCAATGCAAAAGATCCACTGTATGTTCACCTTAGTCTAATTCTACTGTTGGCCTGTGTTATAAACCGTGCCCCCTTTTCGGATGCATAAAACAAAAACGAATTATAATAGCTTATCTAATAGGCCCAATTAAATTAGATGTGTTGTATGGCTACTTTGTGAATATGAACTCATCATGGCCATATGAGGAAATCAGTCAATTGAAATAAATTCATTAGGCCCTAATCTATGGATTTCACATGACTAGGAATACAGATATGCATCTGATGGGGACAGATAACTTAAAAGAAAAAGGGACTCACAATGGGCCTCAGGATCTTGTCAAGCTATCCCTGTCCATTCAAATTGCCATCGATAAAATGCAATTGTGTTTGTTGTCCGTAGCTTATGCCTGCCCATTCCATAACCCCACCATTGGGCACTCTGTTCACAACGCTGACATCAGCAAACCGCTCACCCACACAATGCCATACACATGGTCGTACTACCAAATTCTCTAAAATTACATTGAGGCGGCTTATGGTGAGAAATTAACACTACATTCTC
The DNA here is from genome assembly GCF_045791955.1 of Oncorhynchus clarkii lewisi. Taxonomy (NCBI): domain Eukaryota; kingdom Metazoa; phylum Chordata; class Actinopteri; order Salmoniformes; family Salmonidae; genus Oncorhynchus; species Oncorhynchus clarkii. The sequence continues at coordinate 45,931,193 of NC_092156.1, read as the reverse complement.
TGGCAACAGCTCTGGTGGGCATTCCTGCAGTCAGCGTGCCAATTCCATGCTCCCTCAACTTGAGACATCTGTGGCATTGTGTTGTGTGACAAAACTGCACATTTTAGAGTGGCCTTTTATGGTCCACAGCACAATGGGTCACCCGTGGAATGATCATGCTGTTTAATCAGATTCTTGATATGCCACACCTGTCAGGTGGATGGATTATCTTGGCAAAGAGGAAAAGCTCACAAACCGGAATGTAAACAAATGTGATTTTTGTTGTTGTTGAGAAATACGCTTTTTGTACGTATGGAACATTTCTGGGACACTTTCAGCTCATGAAACATGGGACCAACACTATATGTTGCATTTATGTTTTTGTTCAGTGTATTTCACAAGTATAACACCATGAGTCAGAAAAGGTGAGGAATTTATTCTGTAATGATCATGGAAATTTATTTTTAAACATGTGACTATTTCTAATTATTTTAGAATCCAAAGAAAATATATAGGCGTAGATTTTTGCTCTTCTCACTAACGGCAAATGAATGCATCTTCGTATTATATTTAGCTACCTGTTATTTTTTAAATGATTAAGCGTGTCATCATACTGTATATTCCTATTTGCCCAAGTCTACTCCTAGGCTACTTTTGCATTCTTGAAATGCAATACCTAAACCACTAGAAACTGTGCGTACGAATGGTCTAAAGATTGCGGGAGGAGAAGCACATTCTTACGTCAAGATACATCAAGAGTTTCATAAATGCCAACTTCTGCATGATAACTGGCACACGCATGTTTTGGGGCATACTTTGTGGTTATGCAAGGTTTCTAAATGATGCCCCAGTGGAGTAAAAAAATCTGAATTATCAGACCCAGTTCAGTCAGTGCATAAAAAAGTGCTTTGCCAAGCCAGAGATCCACACTCATTTCATGACATGTATATCTTATAGCCTATTAAAACCTGGGCTTCCTACATTACGGTCCTTTACTTTTGTTGAAACATATCCTCAAACCTTGTCACGCTCTTCAGAATTTCCTTGCTCCCCTAGAAGCCCGGGGCAAATTGTAAGTTTATTATGGTCTGTATCTATCCTTTACAGACCATGGTTAGTGATAGTGATAATTTGAAGTGTGACTATTTGCCCTCAATACATATTTCCACCACTGAATGGCTATAAAATCCATATGTTCCCCCCGGTCTTGGGTGGTCTCGAACACTGGTCTTGTCACACCTTTGACTAATCATGGTCTGTTCTGACTAGCTAGCTAATGGTGCTTTCAAAACAACAACTCTGAAACGGAATTATTTTTTAAATTATTTTTTTGCATAGAGCCTCCTATTGGTCAATTCTGATATTTTCCAAGTGGGAAATTCAGAGCTCATTTTCCTACAAAGAGTTTCCGAGTAATGAGTTTTTATAATACTGACAACTGATGAATAGCTGCTGGCGAGTTAGCCAAGTTAGCTGCAGGCTTGCAATAGCTAGGTAGCTACTTGTAACTAACTAGCTAGCTGCAGGGTGGGATGCAGCTGGCTGATGAAACTATGGCAGCGAGCAAAAGAAACGCCTCTACCATCCGTTGTATTGCTGAATGTACAATCACTGGAGAACAAACTGGTGGATCGCCGATGAAGACCGTCCTATCAAAAGGGACCTGAAGAACTAATATTCTATATTACTCTGAAACTTAGCTAAACAAGGACATGGATAATACTCTAGCTGGTGTTTCTATATATCGGCAGGACAGAACGGCAGCGTTGGGAAAGCTCAAGGGAGGAAGTGTGTCTTAACAGCTGGTGCACGATCTCTAATATTAAGGAAGTCTCAAGGTTCTGCTTGCCCGAGTTAGAATACCTCATGATAAGCTGTAAACCATACTATTTATCAAGAGAGTTTATCTAGATTTGTCATAGCTGTCCATTTATCACCACAAACCAAGGCTGGCACTAAGACCACACTTAATGAGCTGTATAGGGCTATAAGCGAACAAGAAAAAGCTCATCCAGAGGCTGCGATCCTAGTGGCCGGGGATTTTAAGGCAGCACGTCACCTGTGCAAAAAATATTTTAATCAACACTCTAGACCACCTTTACACCCTACCCCACACACAAAGCTCTCCCACCATTTGGCAAATCTGAAGCGCTCAATACGGAAGTGGTCCGATGAAGCCGTTGCTAAGCTCGTTTCGCTAGCAGAGAAGTTGGGTTGTCACAATACCAGTATTATGATACTCCGAGGTATCGTGGCAAGGAAGCAAAACATGTAGTGGACAACATTTTTATGGAAAACATTCCTAATGTTGGAAACAAGCAGCCTTGTGTCACCCAGAATCACATTTATTTTCCAAGAACACAATATATTTACACGCGATAGGTTTTTAAAGGACCAAAGAGTAAAGTCAGCTTCGTGTTTTCCTTTTTTCCATGGAAAAGCAGGTATCCCAGTATCGTGACAACCTTAGCAGAGACTGGAATATGTTCCGGGACTCATCCAATGGCATTAAGGAGTATATCACATCATTCACTGGCTTCATTAATAAGAGCATTTGTCAACATCCCAAAGTGACCGTACATATCCCACCCAAAAGCCATGGATTACAGGCAACAGCCGCACTGAGCTAAAGGCTGGAGCTGTCGCGTTCAAGAAGCCGGTCACAAACACGGACAAGAAATACCGCTACGCACGCCGACGAACCATCAAACAGGCAAAGCATCATTACGGCACTAAGATGGAATCCTACTACACCGGCTCTGATGCTCGTCGGATGTGGCAGGGCTTGCAAAATATCACGAATTATAAAGGAAAACCCAGCCGCGGGCTGCCAAGTGACACGAGCCTACCAGAGAAGCTAAATGTCTTCTATGTTCGCGTCGAGGCTAGCAACACTGAACCATGCATGAGAGCACCAGCCGTTCCGGACAACTGTGTGATCATGTTCTCCGTAGCCGATGAGTGTAAGCCCTTTAAACAGGTCAAAATTCACAAGGCCAGATTACCAGGATGCATACTCCGAGCATGCACTGATCAGCTGGCAAGTGTCTTCACTGACATTTTCAACATCTGCCTGACCCAGTCTGTAATACCTTTCATAATAATACGTTTCAAGCAGACTACCATAGTCGCTGTGTCGAAGAAAGCCACGGTAACCAGTCTAAATGACTATCGCCCCATAGCATTCACATCTGTAGCCATGAAATGCCTTGAAAAGCTGGTCATGGCTCACAACATCACAATCATCCCAGACACTAGTCCCACTCAAACATGCATACCACCCCAACAGATGACAATCTCGATTGTACTCCGCACTGCCCTTTCCCACATGGACAAAAGGAACATTTAAGTGAGAATACTGTTCAGTGACTTGAGCTCAGCGTTCAACACCATAGTGCCCTCCAAACTCATCACTAAGCTAAGGATCCTGGTACTGAACACTTCTCTTTGAAACTTGATCCTGGACTTCCTGACAGGACGCCCTAAGGAGGTGAGGCTAGGAAACAACACATCCGCCACGTTGATCCTCAACACGGGGGCCCCTTAGGGGTGTATGCTTAGTCCCTCCTGTACTCCCTGCTTATCCACCACTGCGTGGCCAACACGACTTCAACACCATCATTAAGTTTGCAGACGACACAACGGTGGTAGGCCTGATCACCGACAACGATGAGACAGCCTACAGGGAGAAGGTCAGACCTGGCAGTGTGGTCAACCTCTCCCTCAATGTGATCAAGACAAAGGAGATGATTGTGGACTACATGAAAAGGATGGCCGAGCACGCCCCTATTCACATCGACGGGGCTGTAGTGGAGCATGTTAAGAGCTTCAAGTTCCATTGATGACAGCTTTGCACACTCTTGGCATTCTCTCAACCAACTTCATGACGTCAGTCACCTGGTATGCATTTCAATTATCAGGTATGCCTTGTTAAAAGTTAAATTCAACAAATTATTTCCTTCTCAATGCATTTGAGCCAATCAATTGTGTTGTGACGAGGCAGGGCTGGTATACAGAAGATAGCCCAAATAAATGCTTCAGAGTTCAAGTAACAGACACATCAACTATTCAGAGGAGACTGCATGAATCAGGTCTTCATGGTTGAATTGCTACAAAGAAACCACTTCTCAGGGACACCAATAAGAAGGAGACTTTTTTGGGCCAAGAAACACAAGCAACGGACATTAGCCAGGGAAAATCTGTCCTTTGGGCTGATGTATCCAAATTAGATTTTTGGTTCCAACTGGTGTGTCTTTGTGAGACGCAGAGTACATGAACAGATTCTCTGCATGTGTAGTTCCCACCGTGAAGCATGGTGGAGGTGGTGTGATGGTGCTTTGTTGGTTACACTGTCTGATTGATTTAGAATTCAAGGTACACTTAACCAGCATGGCTACCACAGCATTCTGCAGTGATACGCCATCCCATCTGGTTTGGGCTTAGTGGGACTATCATTTGTTTCTCAACAGGACAATGACCCAACCCACCTCCAGGCTGTGTAAGGGCTATTTGACCCAGAAGGAGTGTGATGGAGTGCTGCATCAGATGACCTGGCCTCCACAATCAACCGACCTCAACCCAATTGAGATGGTTTGGGACGAGTTGGACTGCAGACTGAAAGAAAATGAGCCAACAAGTGCTCAGCATATGTGGGAACTCCTTCAAGAATGTTGGAAAAGCATTCCTGGTGAAGCTGGTTGAGAGAATGCCGAGTGTGCAAAGCTCTCAAGGCAACTGCTACTTTGAAGAACCTAAAAAATATATATATTTTGTTTTGTTTACCACTTTTTTGGTTACTACATGATTCCATGTGTTAGTGAAGACATCACAACTACGAACTATTATTCTACAATGTAGAAAATAGTAAAACCCTTGAATGACTAGGTGTCCAAACTTTTGACTGGTACTGTATGCGTGAACTCCTTTTCTTTCCTAGATTCCTTTCCTCACTCCCTTTCCACATTTCCTAGCTCCCTTTTATTCCTTCATCCTCTTTTCCTAGATTTGTTTCCCCTCGCTCGCTTTTCCTCCACTACTCCTTGCCTAGCTCCCTTTCTACTGGATGTTGTTAATTGGGAAAGAGGTAAGGAACGGAAGCTAAGACAGCAGGATAAGGAAACTAGGTAATGAGGAAAGGGAGTGGGGAAAGGAATCTAGAAGGGAGCTAGGAAAGGAGATAAGAAAAGATGGGGAAGAATGATAGGAAATGGAGTTAGGGAAGGAAGATAACTAACCGACTTGGGTTTTTGAAGCAGTGATTTTGTAGAAACATTGATTAATTTAGAAAATCTGTCTAGTTAGCTTGTCAGTAACAACTCAATGTTTTTCGTTGTGCATTTAGCTACAGTAAGCAAAAATTAGCTAACTAGATTGCTTGCCGCTAACGTTAGCTAGCATTGGACAGAGGTATTAGAAAATGAATCTCTGCTTTAGGTAGCTAAGTTAGCTGTTACTTTGTTCACTGTATTTTGGTTGTAAAGTTAACATTAGCGACACCTGCCACCTGTATAACTTGTTTGTGAATGACTGGAATAATTATACGTTTAATATTTGCGACATAAATCAAACTTGTATAGTAGCTAGCTACTCACCGGAAAACGTAACAGGTTTTCTTTGGACATGTAACGTTAATTGGAAAATCCTGCTGAAATGCCTGGCTAGTGGAGACGCCATTCTGTGCTGCGACGGAGGGGTGAGGAGGACAAGACTCCGACTGAATAGTTCGACTCCTGCCACACCCTACACTGGAGGGAAAACGTGGGTTTGTGTGATCTTGCTAGCTAGCTGCTTCTTCTTGTTCACTGGTATCATGAAGTTCGCACATTTTGTTTGCGCATGCCGCCATCTACTGTGCGGGAGTGTGTGGTCGAGCACGTTATATTTTGTGAAACAAAAATCAAAAGGAAGGGGGAAAGGAAAAATGTGCACCACCAACCCTACACCGATAGATCACTATTTAAAAAAACATTTTTTAATCAGAAAAATAAACACCACCCCATTCCACTATTTTGACCCTAACTGACCCTACACCAGGCAAACAGCCCAGGTGGACAGAAGTCTTTAATTCAACACATCTTGTAACTCTTCTGCAGTAAAACCTCATTACACCCAAGTACTTCTCTGCAGATGCCACCGCAACATATATTTTCTGTAATTTACGTTCCATTTCTGCGGTACAGTTAATAACCATGGCATTGAATGCTAAGAAGCTAACTTTACTGAAGCAGAAATTTGTATCACTCTGTATTGGCTTAGGTCTACTACTCACCCTTGACCCATTATCCCCTACTCTTCACTGCCTCGCAGCATATGACACCTGTTCTGCTCTGACCCTGGCAACCTCAACCTGTCTCTCTTGCTCGAGCACTTCTGATCCGCAGCAACATGGGCACCCCCAGAATTGGCACATACAGGTTTCTCCTCTGATACTACACATTCCTTTATCCCATGCCCTCCTGCACACTTCTCACATCTCAGAATCTCCCTCCTACACACTGCTGCAACATGACCATAAGCTTGGTATCTGAAACACTTTAGTGGGTTCAGCACAAAAGTTCTCATGGGATAACTGACAAAGTCCATATCGAGCTACCTTCACCGATTGAACAGTTCCCAAATTATTTTCTACTCATCCTGAGACTACATATGGGTCAGCCAAAAGGCAGGGATCCACTTCGTCCATGGTTATCCTTTGCATGACCATCGGGGTGAGGCTCTTACTCAGAGGTCTTCACCACACCTGCCACCACAGGTAATTCATACTCATGCTCGTCAGGTTCAATTTCTGAGCCATCAAAGACAGCAGGGTACGGTTTGTACTTGGTGCAATTCTCCCTGAACACACATCTTCCCGCTGCACTCGGCTCTTCTTCTTCCTCGCTGTCCATAACCACATCTATCCAATCACCACGTGCATGCATGTCTTCATTCGCTGTATTGTTTGCAGAACACGCACTGAGGGCCTTTCTCCAATACCCAACTTCTGTTCCTTAGCCCAATTTACTAGTCTGGCTATCCCTGGCCTCTCCATGCTCACAAAATGTGGGCTGCTCTATATCTTAGAGCCTTTAAAATGGTAAACCAATCTAGCTAGTTAGCTAGCCCACTGAAAAAAAAAAAAATTCTGCCCACTTGAGCTGACCAGGAAAAAACTCTGGGCCCTAATGTTGCTTTTAAGACAACTGGGAACTTCGGGGGAAAAACAAGGTCAAATCCTGAGGCTACGTGAGGCTTATTTGATCTAATAGAAGTTTTGTAATGGTTAGGTTGTTTTGAATCCACTGCTATAAGTGGGTGCACATGGCATTTTGACAACTTAAAAAAAAAAAACTTTATGTGGTTGTGCCTGTTGTCGTAGAGATAGAAAGAGGACTCATCATGGATGTAACCCGCTTTAATGTACTACTTTAAAATGTACTACTTTAAAATGGAGACCGCCTCAGTGGTGCTGCACATGCTGTCACAGACGTTATACCAATTTCAAGTAGGGTAAAGAAATGTGGAGAGTCTGTATATTAGTGGTATACAATTGAGTCTGTTCCATATCTGACCATACTGCTGTGGTGAGATCCGTAGGAATACTGCATTAGGAGCGCTTATTTCAAACAGTGTTCCGTAAGCCACGCCCCAGTGGGCAGAGCTAGGCATGTTGCACTGGGACACGTTTTAATATGATGAAAAGCCTCTTAATTTACAATGGGGTGAACTGAGTGGAGGGGAATCGGTTGTCCTCTTGGAAGATGGCAGAAATAGAAAAATGGAGGAAAATGTAACATATGAGTAAATTGCACAGAACTTTTGGAAGCCCTGGAAAAGGAAATTGAATGTGATGAGAGTAAGGATGAATTAAATGCGGTGGCAGGTGCAGTGATGATCGCCGAGAAGGAGCTGAGTGTAGAGGGAAGCGATGTGATGAGAAAGGTTGGCGTCAAGTGCAAAAAGAGGGATATGTGTTCCAGTAGTTCAGAGATGGAACCTGAAGTGAGTGAGTACCTGCAGTGAGGACCACTGAGTTCGAGCCTCATCCCGATGATGGCAAGGATGATTCCGGCCCAGTGGGAGTGAGATTTGTTGAGAGAATGGATCCTTGTATTCTGGCTGATCCATATGTAGTGTCAGGTTTGGTGGAGAAGAAGTTCAGGACTGTCGAGTCGGTGAAAGTAAAGAGAAGTGGACTCGTGATGATTTATTGTTTCTTCTGTTCAGAGGGAACGGGCACTCTCGCCCAAGTGACTCGGGACAAGAACTGTGACTTGCTTTGCTCTCCGGACCAGGGTGCCGCTGAAAGGAGGGTGGCATTAAGTGTTGAGGAAGATCAGCTGAAATGGAAGATTCCTGGTGTCTGTGATGCCTGCCATTTGGTGCGACGCAGATCCAGTGGAAAGCCTGGTGAAACGGAGAAGACATTGTCTGTCCTGCTGAGTTTTGATGCAGTGTCTTTGCCTGACAAGGTCAAGTTAGGATGTCAGTTATCCTGTGAGAGCTTTGGTTCTGAAAATACTACAGTGTTTTAGGTGCCAAGCTTATGGTCATGTTGCAGCAGTGTGTAGTAGGGAGACTCCTAGATGTGAGAAGTGTGCAGGAGGGCATGGGACAAAGGAATGTGTAGTATTAGTGGAGAAAGTTATGTGTGTTAGCTGTGGGGGTGCCCATGGGGCTAGAGACTGGAGGTGTCAGGTGAGAGAAAGGCAGGTTGAGGTTGCCAACCCAATCCCAAAAAAAGAAGAAGAATTTACAATGCGTCTGCCGTGGTTCTGTGTGGCCTAGTTAATCTAATATATTTGAGACTAGTGTATTGCAGTTCATTTTGTCTTTGACTTAATAAGTAAAATATATTTGAGTAGTTAACAGGGAAACAACAAAGAGTCCCAGACAGTTTGCAATAGAACATACCAGAAGGGGCATCGTTTACTAGGCTACTTATTGGGATCATGATCACCACCAGTGTTTGGAATACATTGAGTTTGTAGACAAAACAGACCATGGGACACCTTTTCACACAGAGATTTATTTGTCAAAGGTCTGCGTTGGGTCTGTGTAAACCCTGCGATTATATTGGAGACAGGTTTATAGCAGTCAATGTCATCTATTAATGTACTGTTATAGTACACAGAACAAAAATATAAATGCAACATGTAATGTGCTGGTCCCATGTTTCATGAGCTGAAATAAAAGATCAAAGAAACGTTCCGTGCACACAAAAATGCGTGTTTGTTTACATCCCTGTTAGTGAGCATTTTATCCTTTGTCAAGATAATCATCCAGCTGACAGGTGTGGCATATCAAGAAGCTGATTAAACAGCATGCTCGTTACATAGGGTCACCTTATGCTGGGGACAATAAAAGGCCACTCTAAAAATGTGCAGTTTTGTCACACAACACAATGCCACAGATGTCTGACGTTTTGAGGGAGCATGCAATTGGCATGCTGACTGCAAAAATGTCCAGAGTTGTTGCCAGAGAATTGAATATTAGTCTCTCTAGCGTAAGCCGCCTGCAACATCGTTTTAGAGAATTTGGCAGTACTTCCAACCGGCCTCACAACTGCAGACCACGTGCGGAAGAGTATTTCTGTCTGTAATAAAGCCCTTTTGTGGGGAAAAACATATTCTGATTGGCTGGGCCTGGCTCCCAAGTGGGTGGGCCTGTGCCCTCCCAGGCCCATCCATGGCTGCACCCCTGCCCAGTCATGTGAAATCCATAAACTAGGGCCTTATCATTTTATTTCAATTGACTGATTTCCTTACATGATCTGTAACTCAGCAAATTCTTTGAAATTGTTGCATGTTTTGTTTATATTTTTGTTCAGTATATTTCTAAGTAGCAGCCATATCAGCCAGGGAAACTAATTGTTTTCACTTTATGATAGAACATTTTTCTGCCTGACTGTGGCGCTCTTTACCTGAATTGTAAGGATTTTCTTGTGAGCACAACAAAACTACTTATTTAGCTCAAATAGAGATATAATTAAATGTTGTTTTCTTTGAAAAGATGGGCTGAGTTGAGAATAGAACATTCCGTTTTCTGCCTGAGTGTGGCACTATTTACCACAATTTTCTGGATTATTTTGTGACCAGTACAAAACGATATACTTATTTTACTCAACTAGAGATTTAAATAAATGGTGTTTCTTTGAAAAGATGGGCCTGGCTGACATGAAAGACAAAAAAACATTAAGGGGAAAGGATCTACAGACACAGAGGCTGGTAATTTTTCTGCACATCTCTTTATTTACAATGCTCAACAAAGGATCAATTAATCATATAGCCTACCTCAATTTTTTAAATCTAATTTAAAAAAATGTCCCAAACAACAATGCATTGGCAAGGCAATTCAAGCGAAGCTAATATGCAGTGATAATGTATTGGACCTATAGCTTACTGCACAAACCTCAGCTACAATACTGTTTTAATTGGTCAATGTTGCATAGGCTTACGTTTCTTAAGTCGTGTTAAACAAATGTGCTTGCATTTTGACTCAGAAAGTGATCTTGACTCAGAAAAGGTTGGTACACCGCTGTTCTACACTTTTCCCTGTCAACACTATCAACGTTTGCCTTTACTATGGCAATTGTGATTGAATCACGCGATATTAGCAGCTTTCAATGCAACATACCGAAACAAAACTTACTATGCAAGAGATTTTGTTGTAGGCATAGCGCATCCGAGTAGGATTCTATTGAATTGACATGCACTCCTCAGCCCGCACTCTACACAGACCGATGAGGCATAAACAATCAGAGCTGCAGTAGGCCTATATGCAAATAGACCATTACCATATACGGATCTGTGCCATTTACTTTGAACTGGATTGTGATTACATCATGAGCGGTTATGAGTATATGCTCTTGTTTTGAGATCAAAGGGAGAGCTGCATGTAGCCAGCCACCTGTACTCATTTTGATCATATCATTTGCTAGTTAGTGAGTTGTTAGCCCAGTTATAGATAACTTGTAGTCAGCAATAGGGGAGTGATGGCTTCCTATAAGAGCACAAAACTTGTACATTTCTAGACATCTTTGAAAAGCCAGTCTGGTAAAGAAAGAGCTGTTTTTTTTTGTTGTCTTAAATGGGCAATGTTGTATTTTGAGATAGGCTTGAATAAGCCAAGTAGCCAATAGGCAGAGGGTAGCATAATTTGTCTGATTCTCTGTAATAATGGTATGAGAATAATAATGCATTTTATTTTGTAAAAGTGGTTTCTTGCATCAAACAACACAACAGCATTTTCAGTCACCTCCTTGTCTGAAGGACAAGTGGATAAACAGGTCAATGTCAAGCCCTGCATGTTTTTTTCAAGTCTCATGGAATGTAGGCCTACATTGAACACCACACATTGGCTGCTACAGTGGGCTGATTGAACAGCTATTTCCATGTTAACATGTTATGGGATGCATTTGCTCCATTTTCTGATGATAAGAAACTCTGGTTGGCCTATATTATGGTCAAATAGCCACAGTCCATGGCCATGTGTAACTTAAATGGGGTACAGACACTCTTATACAGCGCAATTTACAGTAGTGAGTGGATACATGTTTTGTACCAACTGAGCCACACTGCATTTTTGTTAACAATGGAAGCCAGCATTGTAAATAAAGAGATGTGCAGAAAGATAATCAGCCTCTGTCTGTGGATCCTTTCCCCATAACGTATTTTTCTTGGCAGCCAAGCCCATCTTCTCAAATAAACACAATTCATTTCATAGTTGAGTAAAATAAGTTAAGTAAAATAAGGAGTCCATTGCTCAGTCCTTGTTTCGTTTTCACTTATTGTTACCTGGCAAATAACCAACAACCATGGATATCCACAAGGAGAATAAGGTGAGGAAACAGTTCCCCCCCCCCTCCCACCACCACCACACGCACACACACACACACACACATTATGAAATTGCCCCCCCAATGATGCAACAGTGTGCTTTAGGACCATGCGGACTCCTGCGAGCGGTTGGGTAGGCTGTTTGGTGTGTTTATCCAACTGGATAATTTTTTTTAGAAATAAAACATACAAATATTTGTCCCGGCACTTCTAAAATCAAACGTTGCGCCCCTTTGTTCTATTGCAAACTGTCCACGACTCGTTGTTGTTTCCCTGTTTAGTACTCAAAGATATTTTACTTATTAAGTCAAAGACGAAATTAACTGCATTGATCTCAAATATATTAGCATAAGGCAATTATAAAGAGCCACGGCGGACCCATTGTAAATTGAGAGGCTTTTCATCATATTAAAACGTATTCCAGTGCAACATGCCTACTACCTCTGCTCACTGGGGCGTTGCATACGGAGTGCGGAATGCTCTTTGAAATAAGCGCTGGTATCGCCATATTCAAACGGATCGAGTTATCTCACCACACCGGTGTGTCAAGTAAAAGGATTATTAGACACAATCCTTAGAGTATCTAAAAAATATATACCAGAGGACACTTCAACAGGTGACTATCCTGGGAAATAAAGAAACGGGAGCACTTTTTCGGCATATATTTATTGACGGGACATGAACAGCCTACATTTTGGCATGAACCGCCTTACATGCTGACCACACCGCGTGTGCAAGCGTTTCAAAATACATTTACACATACATGTTATTCAATCATTGCACCCACACTGCCTTGCGCTGCAAATCCTGACTCTCCCATTTCCTCATTGGTTTTTAGGAGCATATACCCACCTGGGTGATTGAAAGATGAACTGAGGTCCACACTCCAGTCCAGTTGGTGGTGGTAATGCACCTTAAAGTTGGTTGCCAACAATGCACCTTAAAGTTGGTTGCCAACAGCCACATAAAGTCCAAAGAGGAAGAAGAAGCCTGAAGGAGGAGAGATTACTAGAAAATAACTTGATTTACTCTTTTATCTGTGGATTAATTGTCGGAGTAGAGGACCTTGTGCATTTCAGGTAAAATAACAACCCAATGTTCATATCCCAGGACAAATGAGCTAGCAACAGCAAGGTAGCTAGCTAAATTGCCATAAATGTTTAATGGTTTATGACCTGTTCCTAAATTAATATAGCTGATTCAGAGATCGTTTTGATATTTCAACCTGCGTGTCCTGATCGTGTCTGGTGTTGGTGGACAAAATCAACATGCACACGATGGCTCACGCAGACGCACATGCACGAGCGGTGTGGTCAGCATGTTATTCCGAAACGTAATGTCCAGTCAATAAATATTGAATGCTTTATTTCCCAGGTAAGTCACCTGTTGAGGTGTTCTATGTTTTTATTGTTTCAAGTCCCTCAGTTTTTGTTTCAAGTCCCTTTTTGTTTTAAAGCTTAGCTGAAGCGTGTTTATTTATCCCTTCCATACATAGGCTAGTCTACTCTAGGTAGGTTCAATCTGTTCACATATCTGTGGGTTTTCTAGACAGGCCACCAAGCTACCCCCAAACTATGGTGCTTCTGCTGCCGTATTGAGTGGCATTATCTGTTTTGCATTCCATAGGAAAATCTTCCGCAATAAACAACTTGACTGATCTCGTAGATCTAATTCAGTTACCTATAAAATATATACCAATCATCAGCAGATCCTTTGGGCCTCGATTACTTCAGATGCATTTTCCTAATTGATTATTCTGAGGGATATGGGGCATAGTTGTGACAGGTCTTAAAGGTAATATATTGAGACCTGCACATTACAGTGGGATCAGTGTCCCGATATCGGGACAGTTGCTGCTCAATATGCGATATGTGACTAGAATGGCGTTGTAAACAACACATGTCTTACATCATCAGAAAGCTTAAATGATTGTTAATCTAACTGCAGTGTACAATTTACAGTAGCTTTTACGAAAAAATACCATGCTATTGTTGGAGGTGAGTGCACAACAACGAAACACTTTTATCAAGGCATCTGGTTTGATACATTCACCTCTGATGGTAAATAATGTACTTACATTCAGTAATCTTGCTCTGATTTGTCATCCTGAGGGTCCCAGAGATAAAATGTAGCATTATTTTGTTTGATAAAAATATTTTTTAATATCCTAACACAATCCATGTTGTATACAGCGTTTTGCATGTATTCCGACTCTTTCAACTTGCAACAAAACAATTTATGAAATCTAATCAGCTGCTACTGCTATCTCTGGCTTCGCACCCAACCCCTCCCGGCCATCTAGAGGTGTGAAGAGGCCAGCCCAGAAGTGGAGGAGGGCCAGTGCCCTAGTGGCAACTACCACTGAGGGAGAGGATGATGTGGAGCCACTTCCACCAACATTTAGACCTAAAAGGCAGCCAGGACCTCAGCTGGACATGACTGGAAAGTTCAGCCTCCTTCATATTTGTGTGTAAACTTACATTTTTTAAATTACCATAGCATTTTTGTATGTTCTCTATAGTTATGTACTTGAAAATGTATCAATTGACCAATTCGTCCACTTGGAGGCCACTTGGGTACATTTAGGAAAACTCATGAGTGACACCTGGGAGACTTCATACTAAATATTATGTAGCTCTCTCATTCTTGAATGTATCAGTCTGAAACTTTAGACACACACTGTTGCCCTGTTGTGGACAGCTTCCTATCTCAATGTATGGCCTTTCTTTTGCATTTCAAAGATGATAAAATAAAAATAGAGAGCGCATGTTTTTTTGTTTGTTTTATCTTTTACCAGATCTATTGTGTCATATTCACCTACAGTGGTGCAAATAAAAGTATTTAGTCAGCCACCAATTGTGCAAGTTCTCCCACTTAAAAAGATGAGAGAGGCCTGTAATTTTCATCATAGGTACACTTCAACTATGACAGACAAAATGAGAAAAAAAAAATCCAGAAAATCACATTGTAGGATTTTTTATGAATTTATTTGCAAATTATGGTGGAAAATAAGTATTTGGTCAATAACAAAAGTTTATCTCAATATTTTGTTATATACCCTTTGTTGGCAATGACAGAGGTTAAACGTTTTCTGTAAGTCTTCACAAGGTTTTCACAAACTGTTGCTGGTATTTTGGCCCATTCCTCCATGCAGATCTCCTCTAGAGCAGTGATGTTTTGGGGCTGTTGCTGGGCAACATGGACTTTCAACTCCCTCCAAAGATTTTCTATGGGGTTGAGATCTGGAGACTGGCTAGGCCACTCCAGGACCTTGAAATGCTTCTTACGAAGCCACTCCTTCGTTGCCCGGGCGGTGTGTTTGGGATCATTGTCATGCTGAAAGACCCAGCCACGTTTCATCTTCAATGCCCTTGCTGATGGAAGGAGGTTTTCACTCAAAATCTCACGATACATGGCCCCATTCATTCTTTCCTTTACACGGATCAGTCCTGGTCCCTTTGCAGAAAACAGCCCCAAACCATGATGTTTCCACCCCCATGCTTCACAGTAGGTGTGGTGTTATTTGGATGCAACTCAGCATTCTTTGTCCTCCAAACACGACGAGTTGAGTTTTTAACCAAAAAGTTATATTTTGGTTTCATCTGACCATATGACATTCTCCCAATCTTCTTCTGGATCATCCAAATGCTCTCTAGCAAACTTTAGACGGGCCTGGACATGTACTGGCTTAAGCAGGGGGACACGTCTGGCACTGCAGGATTTGAGTCCCTGGCAGCGTAGTGTGTTACTGATGGTAGGCTTTGTTACTTTGCTCCCAGCTCTCTGCAGGTCATTCACTAGGTCCCCCCGTGTGGTTCTGGGATTTTTGCTCACCGTTCTTGTGATCATTTTGACCCCAAGGGGTGAGATCTTGCGTGGAGCACCAGATCGAGGGAGATTATCAGTGGTCTTGTATGTCTTCCATTTCCTAATAATTGCTCCCACAGTTGATTTCATCAAACCAAGCTGCTTACCTATTGCAGATTCAGTCTTCCCAGCCTGGTGCAGGTCTACAATTTTGTTTCTGTGTCCTTTGACAGCTCTCTGGTCTTGGCCATAGTGGAGTTTGGAGTGTGACTGTTTGAGGTTGTGGACAGGTGTCTTTTATGCTGATAACAAGTTCAAACAGGTGCCATTAATACAGGTAACGAGTGGAGGACAGAGGAGCCTCTTAAAGAAGAAGTCACAGGTCTGTGAGAGCCAGAAATCTTGCTTGTTTGTAGGTGAGCAAATACTTATTTTCCACCATAATTTGCAAATAAATTCATTAAAAATCCTACAATGTGATTTTCTGGATTTTTCTGTCATATTTGAAGTGTACCCATGATGAAAACTACAGGCCCCTCTCATCTTTTTAAGTGGGAGATTTGCACAATTGGTGGCTGACTAAATACTTTTCTGACCCACTGTACATTAATTTCACATCTCCACAAACTTCAAAGTGTTTCCTTTCAAATAGTATCAAGAATATGCATATCCTTGCTTCAGGCCCTGAGCTACAGGCAGTTAGATTTGGGTATGTGATTTTAGGCAGAAATTGAGATGTAGGGTCCTTTCCAGAAGAGGTTATTAAAGATAATATATTGAGACATGCACATTACAATATTAGCTGGCTAAGCAAGCACACAGTGTCTTTCGCTCCCGCCTGCGGAAACACCTGCCCTCGCCATCATCGTTAACAAAACCGCAGGAAAACAGTGCCCGCCTCTTCTTCTTCTGTGAGGTTAATCGGCGGTTTGCATCCAACGTTATGGTGCATTCCCGCCATCTACTGTACTGGAGCGCCTCCCGCCTATGTAATGGAGTCATAACATAAAGATTGATGAATAGAAGTATAAAGAGGGGTTCCTGCAGATGCAGGATATTTTATGTTTGTGCTTTTCTAATAACTCATTTCTGTGTAGTATTTCTGTGCTTTTCTAATAACCCATTTCTGTGTTCATGCAAGTGACTGATTAAACAAATCCTCACTATCAGTATCTGCAATTTGGCAGTACGCCCAGACCCTTGTTTTGAGAAAGGGATATCTGAGTTTCAAGGTCTCAGCTTAGAGAGAAGAAGCCTTGTGAGGTATTGGTCTGTCACATGCATGAAGCAAGCTTTAATGTGCATTACTGATGAGTGATGAATAAGCTAAATTATGCAAATATCACTTGTCTGTATATAAGAGAACTAATGGGACTGCCCCGGTAGAGCTCCTGATCGACATGTGTACTTGGTGCATTGAGTTGGTTGGTTGTAGCCCACCACACTCAATCTTATTAGTCTTCAGAAGTGAATCCAAAAACATCTAGTATAGACTATGGTTTTTTATTGTATCTCACCAGAACAGACAACTGAAAATGTGGATGTTAGTGATCTTGACTACATTTTCACACTACCACGGCCACTATGACAGGACAACAATATATATAAATTGTCATAGGCCTAAATACAGCATAATTTATACTGCAACAGGCCTAAATGTCTACTGTAATTTTGAAGTTGGCCTATCCAAAACAAATTTTTGTCAAACTTTTAAAAATTATAACAGTTTAATCCCTGTTTCAGCCTTAACATGTATTGTTTGAAATCAAGTCTACCTCCATATCCCCACAGAAATATTCATCTGTAAACTCCTAACTTATTCGGCCTATCATAGGCCTAACATATCTATAATTTGGAATGCTCCCCCTCTTTACATAGGCCGCCTATGTAAGGAAGAGGAGCATTCCAAATAAAGAACTGTTGAATAATATCGTCACTAGATGACGCTCCTACTCCAGTCTGTGGCCAGCACGATTTGTTTCCTTCCCTGACGATGAGCAGAGACTGACAACATATTTCACGTACAATTTCTGTGTTTTGACATAAGTATTTGTCCTAGGTAGCTACATCCAATGATGAGTCTAGGCCATTGTGAATGTGGTTATCAAACGTCATATATTGGGATTAAATAAAGGCCTATATTGCTGCCTGTCATAAAATCTCCCCATTTCTCTCCAGTCTCTCTCTCAGATTTGTTTTATGTATTCTGCTAGTGTCAGGAAGGGTATCATACACTGTTAGGTACACCACAAAAGGTTGATAAGTGAGAAAATGCAACAAGATAATCTATTGTGACAGCTGTCATTCCCTGGCGGCATGTGCGAATTCTCGTTTGCAGATCATTTTCTTGTTATGACATTCCGGTAAAAGACTGCTTAAAGAGGTCTATCACCTCGACGCTAAATTCAAAATGATGACTGTAGTAACCCCCCTCCTTCTCCATAGTGAAAACAAATGAGCAACTTCGGCAGTTTGCGTCAAGACTCATGACTAATTCGTATATTTAAATGTAATCGGGCGAAACATGCCCATTTGACCGCAGCCAAGCGCGCTTTGTCAGGTTATAAAGATTTCAATAGCATATGAGGTAGTGAGAATTGTTCAGCTGTGCAAAATTCTACCAAAAGGATACATTTAGAGATTGTAACAGTTCGGTATACACTTGAGGTACATGCGGGCGGAAACGTGAGTGTCACATTATTTTTGCACCCTATGGTATTGTTCTCATGTCTCTATATCGCTTACAAAGGTTAACTGAAAGCTCAGTTCCAATTCAGCGCAGTTCATTATTTTGCGAAGCCTTGACATTGCAGGTGCAGACACCAATAGCTGCAAATTCTAGTTCCCTATATACTGAACAACAGTAGAACTACATGTTGCATATTTAGAAGGGTTAGGCTACCGTTAACACAACAATAGACTTCATTACCTGATTTCACTATTTAAGGCTAGGCCAACTAGGATATTATATAATAGGAAAAGTGTTGCGTCATTTCTTAAGTGTCGCGCGCACTCTCTCTCTCTTTCTCTCTCTTTCACACACACACACACACACACACACATATATATATATATAGAGAGAGAGAGCATTGTGTGTATATATATATATATATATACACACAATGCTCTATGTTATATGTTTGTGGAATTAAGTTGTCGATCCTAAATTAAAGGCTATTGGGCTTATGGCTATATCTTCAAAGAAAAGTGAAACGACGAGTGACAGGCTGACTGCCAAATGGGTTTGAGTTTACCAAGGTCATGATCGATGACTACTGCCCTATCGTGATCGATTACCTGACTGGGTGCGTCGCCACAATCAGAACCATAGCCGTTGACCCTGTCTCCCTGGATGGCCCCAACCAACGGCCCCGTATACCCGCGAGCCAGGACCTCTGAGGGCCTCGATCTCCATGCAAGTCTAGACATTTTAAACCAAACTTAGTGAAATGGAAAAAGATCTCATTACACAGTTGCAATCTGGACTCTAACAGACTGGCTCGGAAACCATCATTACAACAGCCCGGAGCAAATCGCTTAAAAACGAACAAAAACAGCCCATATGAAAGCCGTCGTGAAAAACTATTTATCTTCGCTCCCATGAAGTTCACTGGCTGTTTTAGCTAGAGCAGGCTTAAAACATATATATATTAGCCAACACGATTATATCTAAAGGTAGCCTAATTTAGTTTGAATAGCCTGTATAAGGTCAAAGTAAGATGGAAGTAGATCACTTGTATAATAGCCGATCGCTTTTTGCAGTAGGCTAAGGTTTTTTTCTCACGTGGATGCTTTCCCATATCCAACCGTAACATTGTTCAGATAATGGATCCATTGTTCTAGCAGAGAACAACAAATTATTCACTAAATATGTTGTTGGTACAAGGCAAGAAAACATTTAACTCCCTTTTCAGAAATAAAGTGGTAAAGATGTAGCATATAGCCTGCCCAGTGATTCATAATCATTCTTGATGTACAAAGCTGAGGATAGAAAAAATACACCGTGTGCTCTATGGTTTTTCTTTACAATTGTATGTAAATAACATGTATTTTTTTAAATGAAGAATATATAATCTATTACGATGTGTTAGCAAAATGATGATGCATAGTATTTGTGTATTTATTTGATTAAATATAGTGTTTAAACTTGATTTGAATGTGTAGTGCCGCAGCGAGCCACGCGAGTCCAAAGGAGCTCTCATTGAGAAGCCACGTGCCCGTTTCCAAAGCCTCTCCAACTTAACCACCTCCATTGTAAGAGTAACCCACATCGGCAGCGTCCCTCCACATAAAGGGATTTGCAATTTCAAGATATTCCAGCTTAAATGTTTTTGACAGTTCCCTCGCTTTTGCTTCGGCTTGGTTATTTTAACTGTGCCAAATGGGTCACCTTGGGTAGCTGTCTGCGCGCAAAGGGCTTTTGCGCGCATTCAGTCTGAATTTTTTCCAACTTTCCTTGACGGGGAAACCAGCTGCTGGTCGTGAAAAGACGGCTTATTAATTGTCCTTTGTCATGCAGAATTTCTTGATTTCTAAAGAAACGTACAAAGGCTCTTTTTTTCAGGATTCAAGTATTTTGTTTCGTGCGCATTTTCAAACCATCGAATCAGCTGCAGCGCCGCACCGTCTACCAGACTCAGGTACTGACGGCCTGCTCCCTTTGTCCACGCATAATGCTCTTGTAAATCGGACAGACTGATTTGTTACAAGCTGCTCTTTTAATCTGATAGATAAGAGACATGTCTAAGAAAAGCCGTAAATGAAAAATTAGTTGGAATAAAGACAAGGGCGAGTCTGCTAGATGGGCGCCTGTTGACTCAAGCGGTCCTCGAGCGTCGGGTAGCCCTCTCAGCAGCCCCGTCAAGGTCACGTCAACAATTCGCTTTTCTTCTCTTAAAAAGACACTGTAGCCTTTTTTGCTTCAATGAATTGATCGGCTCAAAATTAAGAATAAATAAATTGAGCATTTGGAGCACCGGGTTTATAAGCTCCTCCAGGGCGCATACCCCCGGGCTATTGAATGGATAAAGGGCGCTTTGGACGCAAAATTGGGCTCTATGGTGCAATTAACAAAATGGCCTAATCCCCTATCTTAACAAATGCTAATATTGGAGTTTTGTTAAAATGTTTAAGTGAACAATTAAAGGAAAGTTTACAAGTGCAACTTCTCGCCCAAAGGCACAATAACGTGAATAATTGAGTGAATGTGCAGTCCTAAATGAGTCTTTGTTGTCACCGAGGGCTGATGATAAGTTTTCGGAGAAGGAAATAGCATTTAAATCCTATTTCAATAAATGTAATGTAGTTTTGAGAAGCCAGTAATGAACAAGGAAAACATGTGGCGCGAGTATAGCAGGCTTATTCACAGTCTTGGCCCCATTGTCACTCCATGGTCTCCAAAACCACGCGTTTTTTATTAAATAAATATTTTTTTATATCTAGTCACTTGATATGCATTCTCTCTATATTAAGTATTTTTTTCATCATTGCTTTTTGGCAGAACTGTCCCTAAATGTAAGCAGCAACGTGGAGTAGATATATTTGAATGTATTTCAGGAATGACATGGAGCCTAACACATAGGCATAGTTATAGCCTAGTTGTCTTGAGAATTCAGTTACCAGGAATAAAAACAACCTTGGAGATCAACGAGCTTACCAACATAATTACAGATCAAAAGGAATTATATGGATAGCATATGAGCCTTTATCTTAGCATATTTATTTAAATGTCGCCTAATGTCGATGAATGTATTCACTTGCTCACTTTCATTCACTCGTTAATACACCCCGTAGTGGTTATTAACTCCCTCGCACGAGACGGACCAGGACATTGAGATGAAGCGGATTTCTGATATGACAAGAGTGAGAGCCGATGTGTGGAGATCCAATGGCCCCTGCATGTTAACGCGGGCTTTGAGAGCACTCCCCAGGGAAAGCATGAGAGGACCCACATTAATGTCTTCTTGGGACTTCTTGACGGAGATTATCATAACCATAGCACTTGTTTTGAGAGGGAAACAAGGAAATATTTTGGAACACTTTCACTCCTTGCGCGCAGGCTTCTCTGCACTGTAGCTGGATTCAAACGGGCATCTTAAATGTAAAGCTGCACCATTTGAATTTAGCAAGGGGGAAGCATACATTACCAAGTGTATTTGTGCGTAATACTCAGCATTGCCTACGAAAATGGCTCTAAAAAGTACATATACTTTTTCCCTGGACAGAAAAACGTCTTAGCAGTGAGCTCTTTCTCTTTTATCCACACTTTAAAGTAAACAGACCGTGCGCATACATTATGCACATGTGCTATCTGATATAAACCAACACCTACTTTCATGAATTAATCTATAGAATAATGTATATACTTGATGTATATGGTATGTGAACATGCAGACACAAATACATGTGAAATGGATAATGTTGCAACAAACAAAACATGCCTTCTGAGGATGGCACAATTTTTTGACCCAAATGCCATATCCAACACTCTGTTGGTAACATATTTTGACCAAAACATATCGTCGTTTTTTTGTTTGTACTACTCATTATGTCTAAAGCAAATTTTCTGATAAAGTTTCCCGACCGTGTTGTGGACTATGGTTGATAATACGCATGAACTCAGTGCGCACCCGCTCTGTGTGTGCGCTCCCAGTGGTGCGCCAGTGTAAAACATTTGACACAAAGCCATGAGTATAACACTAAGAAATATTCTTTATTTAAATATGAACATTTTTAAATAAATACATATTTTCAAATACACTGAAGGTATAATAACAATTTGATCTCAGTGATGTGACATTGTGAGGGAAAAAATGTTCCGTCCCGCACACAATTCCATATCTCCTCACATTTCCATCCAAATAGATGTGCTTAAGCCAGTGTTCACTATTATACAAAATACAGCTATTGTTTCCCAAAAATAATACTAACAAATGTTGCTATTTATTTGGGTAGGTCTATATCATGACACAAATATCCAACTGTCTGGTTGTAATAGCATCCATCTGGATAGGCAACAGCAAATAGACCGTTTTTAGAAAAAAATACATACCAAACGTACAACATGTATACAATTATACAACATTCCAGGGGAATTCCCTTTTTATATATTTTGTTCTCTTCGTATATACAGGTGACTGAACACGATAAGAACAGTCGACTTTTTGGTTGCATTCAGAATTCCACAGGTGCAATGAGGACCAATTGTCTCTGTTGAGGATCAGAGGAAGTTCAGGGGGAGACCGACAGCTCTCCATCATCCTCTTTCCCCGATGAGGAGGGAGACATAGGCATATCGTCTTCCTCCTCCGAGCACCGTGCAGATGACATGGATGAGCACTTGCAACTGTGGGAGCCGGTTCTGTGCGCGCCGCTCTTCCCCTCCTTCTTGTGTTTGACTCTGCGGTTCTGGAACCAGATCTTGACCTGCTTCTCTGACAGGTTTAGATATGTGGCGATCTCAATGCGCCGAAGTCTGGAGAGGTACATGTTGGAAGTGAACTCTCTCTCCAACTCCAAAAGTTGTGTGCTGGTGAAAGCTGTGCGCATGCGCTTGCTGCTCTGAAGTTGGCTGTTGTTGTTTTCTGTAAAAACACAAAAAATACAAATTTACAAAAGTTAACCAAAATGCTAAATAAAACACCAGCTCATTATGTGTAAAGGTATCCGTAGCGCATTCAATGTGTTTTACTCACCGATGGAGATGCAGTGGAACTGGCGTGGGTCTGGAACCGAATAGGTTGCTTGATATATCCCCGGACCATGGTTGAGGTTGACTCCAGTGGAGGACGTGTGTTGCCTCGATAGTGCGGAATGGCAGTACTGGGAGCCGAAGGTAGGGAAGGATGCCTTGAGGAGTGGCAAGGTTGGTGGTGACGGGTGTAGCTGGGATACGCATAGCGGACAGAAGCACAGCAAGCCAGCCTTCCGTGAGTGGCAAGAACCCGATGACAACCCATGGAGTGGGTGGGACGGATGCATAGCGTAGGGAAATAAAGGTGGATTGTTTTCACTCCCTTTATCATTTGCCTCCCTCAAAATCAAGGAATCCACAAGAAATGACCTCGGCATCTTTGCAAACGTGCTGCTCAGTACTTCTTGGTAAACTTTTTCAGTCAGCGCGGAGTCTCGTTCTGAACTGGTTGCTTGGCGGATGGACAGCGGAGTGGTGCTGAAAGGACACTGTTGCTCTTTAAATAGTTGTAGTCCCGGTATGGGCCATGTGACGGTTACGACGCGAACGTCTAAGAGCTCTCAATAGGGGTTTGTGCCTTTTCTCTTGGCATTCACACTGCACGCTTCCCCATTATTTCACTTGTTAACTAAATTAACTGCATAATGTAGTCTATTCTTGTCAGCCCCACCCACGCCGCAAGAGGCGGCAGAACCCCTTCTCCCCTTAGCTTCGCTCTCATGTATTATAGGACGTTTTAATATAGGCCGTTATAATTTGAGAAATAAACATTTTGGCAATATACTGGGGTAGTCCATTCTATTGTTTTTTCTGTTTTCCGAAAATCTTCAAATGTTTACCCTTTATTTTAACATGGAGACCAAGGTCTCTTTTTTTTTTAGAAGAGACCTGTATTTATGGAACGTCAGAACTTATCCTACAATATCCTCGTAATTTAACAGCTAAGAATGTTTGACTCGATCAATCCATGAGTGAAAGTTGGGGAGTGGAGTGGTATTTGCTCTGTAATGTTAACTTTGAATAAGCTATACATGTTGATATTTCTTGGAATACAAGCATATGCACATCCGCATGCCACATAAACGATGCAGGACACGCAATAGCCTATGGTCTCGTAAAACGAGAAAAAAAAGGTTGCATTTCAGTCTGATTTATGCTGGAGAGGACCACCCTTAATTGGGATCGATAAAACTTCAATGTTGAACTTGCAAGTGTGTCGTAATGTTTGTCAACACATCATTTATATAGGCCTAAAGGACATTTCATTTTTTTTTAGGGCAAAGGCATAGTAAAAATAGCCTATATATGTATAATTAGTGCTTCTAAAGTCAGGTCTATGCAGTTAGGACTAGCCTATATGCAAGAACACAAAGTGTTTAATTTAAAACGTGTGAATGTTATTGTTCATTTTGAGGCAAATGTATAGCCACAGGCCAAGTCACAACCTGAAGGCAATGCGGTTAAAAAACAGTGATTAATTCCTGTGCGCGGCCCCCGCCGAGTCCGGGAAAGAATATATAAAAATAACCAGGTTTTCACTCGCCGGCTCTTATTGAATGTCATTGTGGAGAGTTTTCAATGCAAGAGAAAGAGACTCGAATTAAAGTGTGTGACAGCGGCGGATAGACTCACACAAAAGCGACTCTGTCACTGAGAGGCCGAATGCGTGGCGCGTGAAAGCCCCCGCCTCGCTCTGATTGAATTAAGTAATAGGAAAACATTTTCTTTCACTTTAGGTCTTCTAAACAACACCTTCAAAGGGATGGGAACCAATCATGTGTGAGTAAACAGTGGAATGTGGTTGATATTCCTCCCAACCGTATTGTTTATTTTATTTTTTTGTTTTTGAATGGTCCCTAAAAAGCTTCCCTATTTTTTTCCCTATCTACTTTTTTCTCTCTCAGAAAACTGAGATGAAAACTGAAAAACTTCAAAAAACTGTGCTTTCTCAGAGGAAGAGAGAGCAAATCAGATGGATAATTGCCCACTGGGCACAGACATACATTCAACATCTATTCCATGTTGGTTCAACCATTTCATTGAAATGACATGGAAACAACATTGATTCAACCAGTGTATGCCCAGTGGGTGGTTATAATGCTTTTACATTTATATCAGATAGCCACTTGATAAAATCATAATATGAACTAGTCCTATAAGCTTTTGTCACCCGTTTGGGCTACAATGACTAGGGCTTCTTCCTTTTTCGTATGTTAAATGTTATATTTTACATGCATGCATTTTACACAGGCTGCTGTAGACAGTGTGCTTGCTGCGCTATATGGAGGGACGTCCAGAATCTGTAATTCCCATGGCATGGCATTGCTTTCCCACGAATGACAATACCAACTTGTAGACTAATGGAATATGACGCAATGGGCTGTATATGAAATCGTATTATTAGTCTGTTCATTTTGGAAATTTCAAAAAAGACAGAACATTTTGTGTGTATGACCACATATGAGACTGGACACTTCTTAGGCCTACTGGCTGCGACGTTGGAGTCACTCACTGGTGGTCCTTGACAAGCGTGACAATTACCTGTCTGCTCCACCGCTCATGCTTTTCAGTCTAGAACCGAGCCTGCCCATATAATGGGCCAAAAACCTATTTGTTCTAACTCCTGTAAAATGACCATGGACTCTGCTCTGTGAAAAATACCACTCGACTCGCATAAAGGGTATAATTTGGTCGCAACTTTGCAGCGACATAATAGCAGGTCTTTAACGCACAAATTAGGAGCAATTAAACCCTTAAACAAGCTGTAGGTACAGAGTCATGCGGACAAGAGCCTGTTATCTGCGACAGAGTGGGATTAGGCCTTTCATTCTCTTGGACTCCGCATGCCAGGCGTCCTCCATTAACTAATGGGCCAATCTTGCTCCAGTTCCCTGACCCGCCACATCCCCTCTCAATTCCATGCTGTAGGCTATTCTAAACCTTAATTACAAAATTGTCTAATAATGTTGTGTTAATGCAACACATAATTCATTGAATGCATTTCCTTCTTTTCACATCAACATTTTTAATAATTAGAGGCTCAGAGTGTGTTGGGGTATGATCTCACAAGGCAGTGGCACAATAGGCTACAATTGGTCTGGAATTGGTGCTGTTTCAACATGGAGAGGAGGATTGAATTTAATTGTTTGGTCAATATTATAACAGTGGCATATGCTTGGCTGGTTGGTGTTTAGAGTAAGCTATACTCCATTGCTTCAAGATATTATCAAAGATAATCGTTTTAACAATTACGATCATAGCTGTCACCCCGTGGGTAGGAATATAGGGGCTATTTAGGGAGGCTCATCCTCATTTGTATCCACAACTGGAGACCGACAAAATAGCTTTGACCTCCGAAAACATGTCCCTCTGGAGGCGCAGGCCAGAAGTGCAAGGAATCCCCTTCAACATAAGGACTTTGTCACGGAAACAAATCAAACAGCGTGAATTGTTACAATTAGAACAAGAACCAATACAATCCTCAGTCAAGTCCAACCACAAACACAATAACAATACGATAAACATTTAATCTAACCCACTAATAAGTATCCAATAGTGTTATGACACAAACTATACAACTGGGGGAAAAACACAACTGAAATACAGCAAACCATTAATAAAATATTCAAATAAATAATAGTCATGTTTCCAGTCAAATATCTTTTATGCATGATAATGATGATGATGATGATGATATTGGCCAGCACCCGCTGTGCCACCATAAAAGGGTATTTTCATGGGTTTGTGTTTGAGTCTTAAGAGCTCCCATTTGATAAAATAAAGAGGGCACTCTGTTCATGGGGATGTCGTCAATATCTCCTTTTCTTCTAGTATGAATTATTCATCGTTTTCAGACACTCCGCCCCCGTACTTAATATGTACACACATTTTACACCCACACATCTCTAATAGGAGGGATGGTCTTAGCTGACAGTGTAACAGGATTTAGGGTCCCAGTGGGGTTTGGCCGAGCTGGACGGGCGCTGTGACTGTCGATGTGACACAGAGGGCCGCCTGCCCCCTCCTAATCTTCCCCTGAGGCGACTGCACAGACTGCAGGTCCTGCTGCACCACTGTGGGTAGGCACACAAAGGCCTGATTATCATTCATATGCTCAACAGAGCCACCAGTCCAACAGATGACACTGCTAACCCAACTACCAGCTGAGTAGTGCAATATGTGCAGCACACTATGGGGACTAATGAATCCTTAAGTGTGTGTGTGTGTGTGTGTGTGTGTGTGTGTGTGTGTGTGTGTGTGTGTGTGTGTGTGTGTGTGTGTGTGGGTGCGTGCGTGCGTGTGTGTGTGTGTATCCCGATTCATTTGGTAGCAATCAAGATGAACTTGAACATCAAGACAAATTTGATTGCATTTAGCGGCCGCTCTCATCCAGAGCGATTTACGAGTTATCTGTCTCTGGGAAGTGTTGAGGGGATGCAGCTCTACTGTCCTAATGAGTCACCTGAATACTTCTAAAATCACGTGATATTATTATGACTAATCATTACAACATTATACCAGTTCATAATGCCCAATGAAGGAATGCATTAACAGAGTAACAGTATTCGATAATAATCAACCATGCTGAATTCAATCGAACCCGCATTGCAGTATCTACGGAGTTGCTGATTTTCCCATGGTCGAACAGTACAGAATCCCCTCAGAAGTAGATGCTTAAGTAGTATTTGGGGGCAGTAGTTGAAAGACACTGTGTAAAAATTGCTGCGGCGTGTTCGATTGAACTCAAGTGTTGATTCAGCGTCTCGCCCTTGCTGCCGAAGTCAGACCCTTTTTTTCGACAGTCAGTGAGATTATATGTGCAGTCATGATGCTTTGCTACAACAACTAGACCTACCATTTGTGTAGCCTTCACTGAAAACTCATGTTCACCTAAGGCATTTTGACGAAATGTCCATCAAACTATACTGAAGTATAGAGCTAATGGACATTTGATAACGACACTTTGCATACATAATATTATGGGTTGATTTAAAAAAAAACGTTTGATGTGAATCCATTTGTTATGGTATAGATATGTTTAAAATGTCCCCTTTGGCTTTCATTCTCATGTGAAAGCCTTGACATGCTGCTCAAAGGGATTTGTTTCTCTATGGAGGTCATTGGTCCATTTTATGTTGGCTGACTCAGATTTGTCCAATTCAGTCGACTTTTTGTCTTTAAAAAATAATAGGTCAAACCAATGAATTTAATGAACTCTCCCAGACACAATGCGAGCGTCGTGCCATTTGAACGGCAATAAAGGGCGATTGGCAGGTCAGTAAGCTTTTTCAAGGGGTTTGTACACAAATGTGACAGAATGCTTAGAATGTGGCCATTTCAGCATCTCCATTGACAAGTTGTTCAAAGTGTTGAGGTTTCTTCCTTTCTTTCACACCCAATCACTCCCTAACAACAATATGTGAAAGAATGAAAACCACTTTCTCCACCACTTTCATTCCCGCTCCTTCGAAAAAGTCAGAAGAAACCCACAGAAACTAGTCATGTGCACAGAGTTATGACCCAAACGAGTGCTGCCTCCTGTCTCTCCTCTACTCCTCCCTCCTTTTCACCGTTTTACTTTTCTATTCCTCCGTCATTCCCTCCCTTTGTTTATCTTATGTCTCTCGATGAACTGGCTACACTGGCTCATGTAGAGAAAGTGCAGATTTTGAAGGACTTTTCTAAAATTGCCATGCTATCCTTAAATCAATTTCCAATTATACTAATATATATTTTTATTTTGACCAAATATAGAGTATTGTCCTGTGATTAAAGTTGGAAGTTGAGGAATACATGTTGAAATTCACTAAATATATATATATATAAAAAAAATTTGTTCTTAGTGAACAAACTAACTCGTTTCAGATTTACTTGAATGAGTAAACCAAAGGCTATTTGATAGAGTCCCACAGTACTTGTGTATTCAGTTAATTGAATTAATTGGATCACCCCCCTGGGAATGACAGCTGAGCCATGGGAGGGTGGGGGAGAATAGAGGAGGGGGGGGGGGGGCTGCCTACAAACACTTTATGTCAACATTACTATCAACTATTGTGTTTGTAATTACTTGTTTATTTCCATTTCTGACTCCAACTACAGTATTTTAATTACAATAATGGGATGGTATAATTAAGCTCTCAGGATCGGGCTTCAGTAGGCGTTGCTTATATCCTTTTCATTTCCGACCTCCTGTTGTTTTCACTATTTCCTTCCCATCTCTCTCCCATAAGTCTCCTTCTAAGAGTCAGTATAATTTTCTATTTGTTTATTGTGGTGAAGAAAATGTCATATTAATGTAAGCATTGTTTTCTACTCAGTATTTGAAGTATTTTGAAGCAGCGCTTAAGAATAGAAGAGAAGCTGTGTTTCGTGAATTCCGGCATTGGTTACTTTGCAGTATAATTGGTAAAACAGTATTATATTAAGGCAGTAGCCTATTTTTTGTAGGCAATTTTATTTATGAAGTGGTGCTACAGCAGGAAAGACATGGTGTGGAAATGCTGTTGTGAAGGTCGACTCGCTCAATTCAGTGTAGAAATTCTGATGGAAATGTAAAACTGTACCCAGTCCTGAAAATGAGTGAGCCGTTGCCAAGGCGAGAGCGACACTTTCAGGGTAATGAATGAGAAATTTGGGGACATTTGCATGAGTAAGAATAGCCCCCTGAATCATTTTCATAACCCAATATCCCCCTTTCTTCCCAAATCTCTATGGCAGGCATTGTGTTTTGGAGTCAGCTTTTGTTCAAGATTTTGTTAGATTTTTTTTCTCTCTCATTCATTCCTGCCTCTGACTTTTACCCCCACCCTAATGACCGGGGCGACCACTCCTCTCTCTCCCTCTCTCTGCATTTGACAGTGCAGGGCTCTGTCCCAGCTTTTTGTCTCTGAGTTATGACGTAAGCGCTGAGAAAAAGCCAGTTCTGGGGTATAACATTTGTGGGTTTTTTTTGTGGCTGCTGGGGACGGGTCACTGCCCATTTCAGAGGGTCCCCAGTTTTCTGCAGATGCGCTCTATTGAGGAGGCGACACGCGGCAGGGCGCTCCTGGGTGGGGGGTTACTACTCCCCATTACCATAGAAACCAATACACTGACTTTCAGCTGGCCCGGGCCAGGGGTCCACTGACACCGGCCCTCGCACTGCTCTGAGTCCTGACAGAACCCAAATGGACCTCCGCAAACTGAATAATACCCATTTGTAGCCTGTTTGTCAAACATAACAAGAGCTGCCAGTATTGCTATGACAGCCTGTCTGCACAGATTACTTTTATAAATGAGACCTACTCTTTGGGCTGCCACTCCCATGATGGACCACAGGCGAATAAGATGAATTGGAAAAGATCCAAACAAAACCACTCCAAGATGACACAGACCAGTACAGACCCAAACCCCACATCATGGAGCAGAACCCTCTGGTGTAGGACTTCTCAGCACTACATTCAGAACTATACATAGCCAGGAGACAGGTAATTTCAAACGTCACAACACAGAACTAAAAGTAATCGACAGTGCTCGAAAACAAACAAAAGCCGAACAAGTCCTAATTCCTAAACGCCAAATACAATGCTGAAAGAAATTCAATTTTCAAACATTTCAAATGGGAGTCAATCAATAAGCATGCTGAGCTGTGTGTGAAGTGTGTGTGTGCTTGTGAATACAAAATATGTTTGAATGATAGGGTCTCAACATGTGTGTGTGTGTGTGTGTAACTGTGCATTTGTATATGTACATTAGCCGTAAATGGCCGTCAAGTGAGCAGGCCCGGAGGGTACAAGGTCAGAGTTCACACCCGCCGCCCTCACCCATGGCAGGTGCAGCCCCTGGGGGTGTGAGGCGGAGGCCCCTCATCTCTCCCACCTCTTCACGCTGCGCAGACAGAGAAAGAGAGGGGTGTGAAAGGGTGCACTCCAGAAAGCCATCACCTGCTCCCTCCACCCTCCAATCCCCACTAACCCTCCCACCCCGAAACCTCCTACCACCCCCTGCTCCTCACTGCCTACTTTGACAGACTGGGGTGGGGAGAAAGAGAGAGTGTGTATGAGAGAGAAAGAGACAGAGCGAGAGAGAGAGAGTCCTTCAAAATAATGAAACCAACACAGGAACAGACTGAGTAGCAGAGACAACAAAATGCAAAACCCGGAGAAGACATAAGTGACACTGAAACCAACAACCTAAGGTCTAAACTATCAGCTATCTGTGCAGTTGAGATGTGTGGGATTTTGTTTTTGGTACATTGTTGTGGGTATGAATGCTTTTGGCATCAGAAAAATGTATAATTGTCATGTCCACAGAGGGCAGTGAATTGGACTGGGAGCCAAATGAAGACTGTGTGGACAGAAAGTCCATGGGAGAGGATGTGTATTGATGGACTCCCCTCCCTGCCTCCCCCTCCATTGTGGCGTTGAGTGAGTGTATCCTCCTGCTCTGAGCGTTGGAATGCGTCT
Source organism: Oncorhynchus clarkii lewisi (assembly GCF_045791955.1). Lineage (NCBI taxonomy): Eukaryota > Metazoa > Chordata > Actinopteri > Salmoniformes > Salmonidae > Oncorhynchus > Oncorhynchus clarkii. The sequence goes on along the minus strand of NC_092156.1, from coordinate 45,899,454 downwards.
CCTCTCCTCCACACCCGTGATGGATGGGGCCTTGTTCTGCACTCTTTCGCCCCTCCCTCTGAATCCCCTTTTCTCTCTTTTAGGCTTTGACTCTTTCACCACCTCCTTTTATTCTACCCCAATAAAAGTCACCGATTCTTCATTGGCTGTTGTGTGGATCTGAGAGGCTCTGAGACTTTTCATCTGGAGTGTGTCACACATCATCACACAAAGTAACCCACACGCAAACGAATGCACACAACTGCATATAAAACGCAAGCACAGTAATGTATAGAAGCACCACATTCGCTCAAATAAACAATGACAAAACACAACAAAAACACACACAAAACACTAAATGTATCGATAGTCGAAGTTCCTGTCTTGCTCTATCCCCACGTTGCACCTCCAGTTTTGCGCCGTTTCCAGCTCCATTATGTGGTGTTGTGCTATTTCTGTGGCGAGGGAGTGAGGCACACAGGCCTATGAGCTACTAATACTAATGAGATATTATTTAAAGAATTACTCTTTGATACTGTATTTCCCACTGGCTTGATGAAAAGGTAAAACAGGGCTGTTTAAAAACTATTATTAGATAGCATTACACAAGAAGTCACCATCAGGAGTACGGCTTCATCCCCGAGTCACCAATCAGCTCCTGAGTCACCAATCGGATCCTGAGTCACTGCGCCCTTCCTCTATGGACCCTCTCATCTCACTTCGAAATTATATTATACGCACTCTCAAAGGACTCAGACACACCCACACATACGGACATTTGCAGTGAGACACAGGTAACCACACACCCACACAGGCACACCTAGATAATATAAAATGCATCTATCAATCAATGTAAGGAAGCACAAAGTTATAGCCAAATGAATGACAATCTTTAACGATAAATCATTTTGGTATTTCAAATAATGAACTTGATATTAGGGTTTGTCAACAGCAGCAATGGAGGAAAAAGCATCCCAAAGCTCATTGTTCATTGGGAACTTGAAGATGACAGTTAGATACTGTTCATCTCGGTGGAATGAGACCAATCATCAACTCTACAAAGATCCCCTCATTACTTCAAAAAAGACACAAGACAGGGTCAAAAACACAATGTAATACAATGGGAGGTTGGTAACGTTTTAACGCTTAGATATTAGATATGCTGTACATTATACAGCCAGTGGGGGGCGAAGGTAGCCTAGTGGTTAGAGCGTTGGACTAGTAACCGAAAGGTTGCAAAATCGAATCCCAGAGTTGACAAGGTAAAAATCTGTCGTTCTGCCCCTGAGCAAGGCAGTTAACCCACTGATCCTAGGACGTCATTGAAAATAAGAATGTGTTCTTAACTGACCTGCCTAGTTAAATTAAAGGTATAAAATACTACCTTAAAGGTAGATTCAGTGATATGATGTTACTATAAGTAGCAGTGTGATTGTAGCAAATTTGGGGGGGTAATCTGCCCGGGACACAAACCTGCATCTTTATACAACACTGCTGGTGCCTTAGTAGTCCCATTTCATTTCTGACACCAATGTAGGAAATTCAGGAGTTAGCCTGATGTTGACCTGAACTTACGACCCTGTACCTGTCAGTCCAGAAGGACACTACACCTTATGTCGTGACACAATGAAAATGTGAATATGAAATTGAAAGTAGCTCTATCCATTTCTCTTTTTTTAAATGTCAATGAGTATGCAAACTTAGTCGGAAGGACATTAATGGTATCTTATCTTCCTGGCTTTCCATTCTTCAAGGTTTGTTCCCGCTAGGGTGCATACACAGCTTCATGGTTAAAACTGATGATGGTAGATGGAAAATAAACTGGCCTCTCCCAATAGACATCTTTTAAAGGTCAACTTCCCCTTAGAACCAACTTCTCTGGTTTTAAATGGCCTATGTCGCATCGATATGAGTCAAAAACATTACACCTAGAGTACAAATGGACTACAAAGTGTAAATAGAATACTTTTGGTCATAAAGTCAGTCTAGTCCAAAACGGATTTGACAGAGAAACATCAGCTAGATAGCTGCAGCTGGCTATCCTATCACCATCTTGAGATGGCGTTGTTCTCTCCATAGCAAAGCTAGCTAGCTGACCTAACTGACCTAACTGTACTCACTACTGCCCTTGTTTGTTGTGATTGAATGGCAAAGAAACACCCACATCAAACCACACCCCCAAGACAACTGTCGTTTTCCTTCAGTCATGGCAGCAAGCATTTCTTGATGAGCCAGAATGAAAAACAAGTCCAGTCGTCCTTTAAGGTCTGAAAACATCTAACAAACATGTATTTTTGTCATTTAAATGAATCTATAAAGTTTGCATGTAGCCAAGTGTGAGTATTCTGTGTTTACATATATGTGTTTGAGTTCACTGTGCAGAAGTATTTACGTGTTTGTGTATACAAGTCTTCAGTGTGCATGTGTGTGTGTGTGTGTGTGTGTGTGTGTGTGTGTGGTAGGGGTCTGGGTCCGTGTTTTTAGTAAGTCCTTGTGTAACCACTTGAGGCAGAGAAAAATGGGCAGAGGCATTAAAAACATAAAAGGAAAAAGGCTAGTAATGAATTTACAGGAAAATGAACATTAATGGCACTAGCATTACTCATGTTCCATATAACAAATTATTGGAAATTTGACAAGCACACTAAATTATCTCCTCATGTCTGCCGGGAGCGCGATGAAGTCCTCTCTGCCCGCCATGGCAAGACAATTTCAGCTCATTTCACTATTTATAACAATAGAACTACCCATTAAGACAAATTAATGTCATTATCAAGTCTCTATGAAAATGACAACTACCAGCGTTTCGAGCAGCTTTAGAGGCTATTGACGATAATGAAATCCGCTGTACAGGTACTGAAAAGAAACACTCCAAGTAATTATTTTCTAGTAGCTTGTTTGTCTGCCGTCCGTTCGTTTGCTTTCAGCTCAATTATGTGACTCTGTGAGCGTGTGGAGGCGCGTAGTGCTCTGCGGCCCACAGAGCGAGGGGCCTAATTGGGCAATTACCGTCCCGTTTCAGGGCTTTTAGCTCCAGCAGAGTGGAGGGAGACCAGGCCGCTCACAGCCAGGAGCACCCTACACACACAAAACCACACATTTACACTACTGACACAAACACACGCACCATCCACACACACCCTACATTGTAGGATCTACAGTACCCACATGCAAGAACACATGGTATACACACAAAGACACATGGTATACACACAAAGACACATGGTATACACACAAAGACACATGGTATACACACAAAGACACATGGTATACACACAAAGACACATGGTATACACACAAAGACACATGGTATACACACAAAGACACATGGTATACACACAAAGACACATGGTATACACACAAAGACACATGGTATACACACAAAGACACATGGTATACACACAAAGACACATGGTATACACACAAAGACACATGGTACACACACAAAGACACATGGTACACACACAAAGACACATGGTATACACACAAAGACACATGGTACACACACAAAGACACATGGTATACACACAAAGACACATGGTACACACACAAAGACACATGGTATACACACAAAGACACATGGTACACACACAAAGACACATGGTATACACACAAAGACACATGGTATACACACAAAGACACATGGTACACTATGAGAAAATAAATACAACTTGTCTACACACCTTTGTATGAGAAGACTATATAATATGATTGTATATTCAGAGGTCATACATACATCCCTCTAGACATTCTATATACACAATCAAATGTGCGTGCAAACACACACAGACACACACACATATTAGCTAGTACATAGAAATGTGTGTGTGCGTATATGTATGTGTGTGTGTGTGTGTGTGTGTGTGTGTGTGTGTCATTGATGTGTCAGTCTATGTCAATATGTGAGTGTCTGAGATTATAAACGAGTGAAAACACAGGTGGCACCCCCTCCATATCGCTCGCTCCCTTCCTCTCCTCCTCTAATTTCCACATTATCCCTGTAGCGTTCTCCCCCTCACTCTAACATTCAGTCTGTCTCTCTCTGGATCATGTAGCTTGTGTTAATTAAACCCTCTTTCAGATCATTCCCTTGCTCAAGTGGCTTCAGTGCGGCACCCATTAGGCAGAAAGCTCTGTTATCTGCATTTCCAAATGTAGCTCAACATTTATTAAAGTGAAATTCATCCAGTAATTGCCCGCCTCGGCATGCCCTGTTCCTGACTCCCACCTCCCGGGCCACCTGCCCAAAGACACCACCAACTATTTCCCAGCATGCCACAGGGTAATTAGACCTTTCAGACCCCGTCCACTGAGAGCCTGGTAATTGCGTTAACAAAAAAAATTAACAGCGCATCATGAGGATCATTATGTAAAAATACCTGCTAATGAAGCATTAGCCTTGATTTTATCTGGATTAAAAATCGCTAGAAACACAGAGAAGTGAGAGTGCGCAGAGACAATGTCAGGAGAATAAAGTTTTCAAAAAAAACAAAAACAACTAAGGGTTTTAAACAGTCGAGGAGTTTTGCTGAGACAAATGTCATCCTCTTAAACTAGTGGTACCGATATATACAGCGAGGTCCATAATTATTGGCACCCTTGCTAAAGATGAGCAAACAATACTATAAAATAAATACTAAAAATACTGAGCTATAATGCATGCAATAACAACAACAAAAATGTATATATTTTTTAATACAATTGCCCAGAAAAAAAATAGATTTAGTTTCAAAAGTAAAAGAAACGAAGATGGGTGTCTAAATTATTAACACTCCTGTTTTCAATACTCCAGCACCCTCCCCTTGTGAGGATAACGACAATGAGCCTTTTTCTAAAATGTTTTATGAGATTGGAGAAAATGCTTGATATCCTGCCGTTGACCTTAACAAGGGCTCCAGGACCAGTGGAAGCAAAATAGCCCCATAACATCAAAGATCCACCACTATATTTTATGAGGTACTTTTCTGCATATGCTTCTGTTTTTCAACACCAAATCCACCACTGGTGTGTGTGACCAAACAGCTCTATTTTCATGTCCTCTGACTATAGCACCAGTTCCAATCCAAGTGCCAATGCCTTTTACCAAACTCCAGGCGGTGCTATGGTCAGATTTTTTTGGGCATACAATATAGTTCAGTATTTGTACTATTTATTTTATACAATATTTTTTGCTCATCTTTATTAAGATGAGCAGGTGATAAACTGTAAATACAAATTCAGATATCTTGCTATTTTGCCGTCGTGCTATTTTAAAATGACTATTTCAGTCACCTTAAAGGCAAAAACATAATTGATAATTTGATTATAAAAAATTATAGATTCTAAAATTGGTTCATTTTATGGCTTTTAAAATCTCATCTGGACAATTGTTTTGCCAGTTCTCTACAAAACATTGAGGTGCTCAATGAATTTGTACTATTTCAAGAGAGAGGCTGTTTGATGATTTAAAAAAAATGTCATGACAATTTGTCTCAACAAAAATTGTTTCTAGCTTATATATATTTTGTTACAGTGACTGTCACTTTAATTTGTAATTGATAGCTCAAGTAGGTCACAATACGCAATCATCTGAATATGTTGAGATATGCTGTAAATCATCATACACATTAAATCAAGTGGTATATGAGGACATTTTCTATGACAGTTTGTCAGAGTTGACTGTTTTACATTAATACATAGGACAGGCTAGTGGATTAAAACATTTGTACCAACAGTGAACATGAAAATAATACAAATCATTTCTGAACATAGGATGCATCATAGTTGGAATGTTAGTTTCTTGCGTAACTAAACTACCTGTATAAATACACAGTAGATACAGAATTTGGACAACATTTAGAACATTATTATTTTTGAAAGGGAAAGGGAAGGGGGATACTTAGTCAGTTGTCCAACTGAATGTATTCAACTGTAATGTGTCTTCCGCATTTAACCCAACCAAGTAGCCTACAAGTGGATTGTCTTAATGAGGGTTAAGTACAATGGTTGGTTAAGTACAATGTAATGTTGGTTAAGTACAATAACTACGCATATAATGACAATGATTGTTACAATGTACTTACAGGAGTAGCCTAATAACAACATTGTAAACCTTAAATGTTATTTGGAGTTTCCTTTCAGTGTGATGTACCTGTAGATACCATAGTTTACAGCAGAGCAGCACTGTCGGACAAGAGTGACTATGTAGAATAATATCAAGCATCATTATATTATCATCATTAAATAATTATATTATTAAGAATTCTAATCCCACAGTAATAAGAATAGGCTATTATATGTTTTATACTGAAATGTATTCTTAAAAATGTTTTTTAAGTCGTTGTTAACATGTTTCATGTGGCTTCAAACTTTCTCAACGTCAGATCACCAAACTTACAAAACAATGGAAATGATTGACAGATGCAAGTGAGAATAGTCTAATTCTAAGACTACTAAACGAATCAGTTGAATGGAGGATTAATACGGCGACAGAAAATGAGCCAATATTACCATTGGCTCTAAACTATAGGCCTAACATGGTTTGGCAATGTATTAATTAATTGAGACATGAATTGCAAGAGAGAGAGGGAGGAGGGCGTTAAACTACGTTTCAGTTAATCATCAGCTCATTCAGGTGTTAGTCAGCGCCACATAACCTGCATATGTGTATTTGCCGAAACATGTTTGTTATCCTTGGGAAAACCAGCCTCACACATAGAAGTCCCACCATTGGGATGAAGACCAAACGACAGATTTAAACTATGTTACAGTTTGAGAGCATACAGGAACGTTTTCGTGTGGTAACTTACCTTTTTGTTGGGGTTTCGCTTTAAAGAATTTCTGCGCTAATTAATAAATAAGCTCACATTCTCCACCATGTATGCTCTTTCCGCGAGCACATCTTTCTTTCCTATCAGTCGACCGTGTACAATTATCAATCTGCTACTCGCAAACGATGCACTTTTTTTGTTCAGATTATTTAAATATACTTTTGTTTAACTTTGGCAGTTAGTAGGCCTACCTTCACATCTCTCTACATTTTGACAATTGCCCGGCTTGCTGAAAGGTTGAGTTTAATCATTATGTCGTTTAGGTGTCCGGACACCACATCACTGCAAACAGCCTATGCAATTTGCCTCCTATTATATCATAAAATGCTTACTAATAAGTTCCACACTGTTACTAGACTTGGGCTGCAATAACACAGGCAGTTGTTGGTCTTTTGACCAATCAGATTAAAGTCAAATTAATTTTATAAACCCATGGTTCTAAAATTAATTTAGCCTTAAGATGCTTTTGGGAAACCGGGCCCTGATCTTTTGCCAGCAATTAGGCAAATGATCCGAATTGGGATGCCTGTGTAAACGCAGCCTATGAAACCTATAAAAACGAATGGTTTGGTTTGTAGAAACTGAACGGATATAACACTTCAGATTAATTGAGGCCTCAAATTGTCATTGTAAAACAGATCATTCAAAACTGAGAATCCTAACTATATCCTGTGTTTAAGTTTAGTTTTTATCCACATACAGATACATGCCTTCAAGACTAAAACACCTAACTATACAAAAAGTGCAATGCAGCTTATTTTCAACACCCCTTTCCCTAGCCAGGGGTATTCAACTCTGACCCTACGAGGTCCTGAGCCTGCTGGTTTTCTGTTCTACCTGATAACTAATAGCACCTCATGTCTAAATCAGTCCTTGATTAGAGGTGAACAATGAAAAAAAGCGTGGACATGGCTTCGAGGTCCAGAGTTGACACACACACACACACACACACACACACACACACACACACACACACACAAATTATCTTGCTGTTCATTAAATTAACTGCTGCTCATCTGATTATAAAATCTATCTATTTACTGTTTCTATAGACTAAGGCCTGGGCAGGGGATAACCCCACACCGCAGAGCCCACTGAACATCTCTAAAACTTTCTTGACAATTAGGCTATCACTGCAGACTTCTTCAATAATGCCTATGTGTCAGAAATTACAATCCAGATCATTAGGGCTACCTAGTGGGATTTTAATAATGAAGATAATATAATTTAGCATATATTCCTAGCCCAACAATGTTTGCAAACATCCAAAGCAACAAGCAACAACAAAAAACATTCCTGCCTACTCCTTTGAAAGAGCTCTCCCCTGAGAGCTATAGAAAAGCACCTTTGTCTATCAATCAGATTTTTTCCCTCACTAAGATCTCTCAAAGTACACTAAACACATAAAGGGACACTAAATAAAGGCCGCACTGCCTTTGAACATATAGCAAGTTCCTATAATTGTTTTTTCCCAATCAAGAACACATGCAGGATGTGACCTAATATAGATGGAACATAGGGTATTGATAATATGAACAAATACATCGAATTGGCTTAATATATAAGCAAAATGCAGTGCCCAGAGAAGAAGGTGCAAAACAAAGACGAGCAGAGTAGAGTATTGACGAGTCAAACTGTGTCAACCCGAGTTACGCTCAGATGAGCGCTCAGAAGCTGACCCGCGCGCGCAATACGCCTGCACTGGTCTAAGACCCCGTCCCTTATGTCAATATCTCCGATTGTTAGCCAAATGAATTACAATTATTTTAAATGTATGTCATGTCTATGAGATTTGTTTTTTCGTTTGAAAGACCATTTGCCTCGACTATTTTTCGAAATCTAACTTAGATGTGCAATCACAAGGTTTGCTAAGAACATAGTTTGATAACAATTATTCTAGACCATGATCAGGCTATTATAATCAACAGCAGCCTGTAGCCTAGCTTACTATTAGTAGCGTAGGGGCCTACACATGAATAATTATAGCCTAAGTTATATAATAAGAAAGGTACTAGTTCGAACGACATCTAAAACTACAAATTCAGATCATTATTCTGCGACTACGTCATCGTGCTGCGCTAAGAACTGTTAAGGAGACAGGACCCCGTTTTCATGTTGTATGGAAACAAACACCTCCCGTTTTAGGGCGATACGTATGCGTTGAATTATTGTACAATATAAAGCTAAGTTTACAATTCTTCGTGCGACCTTACTTATTCTTTGTTCCTGTGTTTCGGCCTGCAAGCTGACTGTCGCGTGCCTGATCTGTATGTATTCCTAGCCCTGTACAATACGTTCTGTAGAGGCTGCTACTTCTCCCTGTCAATTATTGTTTTCTTAGCTAACCATGTTTCCATGCTTGTCAACAGTGTGTTTTTGATGGTCTTTCACTTGCATTTTCTGACTTTTAAACGTAATTGCTAGACAAAAGTGACTTACTTTTGGGAATAATAATGCCTAGTTTCACGTTTGTTTACCTCTCTCACTCTCTCCTGCTCTCTCTGTGTTCTGCTCAGAATGTCTAGTGCTTGTCTGAGGTGGGCCCTGAGCCATGCATCTAGAGGTGTCTGTGGTGGAACTCTCAACTCCTGGAGAACAGCCTCTGGGGCTGGGCTAATATCATACAATGGGAGATGTGTGAGTGCATCGTTGTCTTGGGGATGGTGTCCACTGTCCACCACAGTGGATGAAACTGAAGAGGGGCAGATGCCTAAGAAGAAGCAGGATCCCCGAGCTCGTGCCACCATTGGCAGTATTGGCCGGAAGATCCACCAGCGCCACCTGCAGGTGATCAATGAGAATGGCGAGAACATGGGCACCATGCATCGAGCTGATGTCCTCAGACTGATGGACGAGAATGGGCTTAAACTGGTCCCTCTCAACGAAAACAAAGATCCACCCGTCTACCGTCTAATGACTGGCAAACAGATCCACGAGGAGCAGCTCAAACTGCGTGAGAAACAGAAAGCCAAGACAGGTGTGTAATATTTAGCACATACACAACTACTGCCTTTACATCACACACATGCACATCTCTGCATTGCATACAGTCGTTATATCAGAATTCTCTAAAAGGAATCCCCTCCTGTCTGATCTCTGAAAGCCAAAACCATACCTTCGGTCTCTCCACAGGCCCTGTGCAGGTAAAGGAGCTTACCGTTTCCTCTGACATTGGTAACCATGATCTTCTAACCAAGCTGAGGCAGGTCCAGAGCTGGCTGGACAAGAAGCACCATGTCAGAATCACTCTGAGAACAGGGCGTGTGGAACATACACAGCCACTGGTGAGAAATATATTATTTTGACCTGTCTGATGCACATCACCTAAAACCACGTCCTTTATACAGGTTCTATTCACCCTTCTGTAGTTTCAAAGATGCTTTAGAGATGATTTTCTTGGGTATGTATAATGACTACTACCGTATTCATGTATTTCATTTCCCTAACAAGCTCATGGAACTAGACAGAACAGATACTGTACAGTTGAAGTCGGAAGTTTACATACACTTAGGTTGGAGTCATTAACTCGTTTTTCAACCCCTCCACACATTTCTTGTTAACAAACTATAGTTTTGGCAAGTCGTTTTGGATATCTACTGTTTGCATCACACAAATCATTTTTCCAACAATTGTTTACAGACATATTATTTCACTTATAATTCACTGTATCACAATTTGAGTAAGGTCAGAAGTTTACATACACTAAGTTGGCTGTGCCTTTAAACAGCTTGGAAAATTCCAGAAAATTATGTCATGGCTTTAGAAACTTCTGATAGGCTAATTGACATCATTTGAGTCAATTGGGAGTGTACCTGAATGTATTTCAAGGCCTACCTTCAAACTCAATGCCTCTTTGCTTGACATCATGGGAAAATCAAAAGAAATCAGCCAAGTCCTCAGAAAAAAATTGTAGACCTCCACAAGTCTGGTTCATCCTTGGGAGCAATTTCCAAATGCCTGAAGGTACCACGTTCATCTGTACAAACAATAGTACGCAAATATAAAATACCTCCTAGGAAGGAGACACGTTCTGTCTCCTAGAGATTAACATACTTTGGTGCAAAAAGTGCAAATCAATCCCAGAAAAACAGCAAAGGACCTTGTGAAGATGCTGGAGGAAACAGGTACAAAAGTATCTATATCCACAGTAAATCAAGTCCTATATCGATATAACCTGAAAGGCCGCTCAGCAAAGAAGAAGCTACTGCTCCAAAACCGCCATAAAAAAGCCAGACTACGGTTTGCAACTGCAGATGGGGACAAAGATGTCCTCTGGTCTGATGAAACAAAAATAGAACTGGTCATAATGACCATCGTTATGTTTGGAGGAAAAAGAGGGAGGCTTGCAAGCCGAAGAACACCATCTCAGCTGTGAAGCACAGGGGTGGCGGCATCATGTTGTGGGGGTGCTTTGCTGCAGGAGGGACTGGTGCACTTCACAAATTAGATGGCATCATGAGGAGAAAAATTATGTGGATATATTGAAGCAACATCTCAAGACATCAGTCAGGAAGTTAAAGCTTGGTCGCAAATAGGTCTTCCAAATGGACAATGAGCCCAAGCATACTTCCAAAGTTGTGGCAAAGTGGCTTAAGAACAACAAAGTCAAGGTATTGGAGTGGCCATCACAAAGCCCTGACCTCAATCCTATAGAAAATGTGTGGGCAGAACTGAAAAAGCATATGCAAGCAAGGAGGCCTACAAACCTGACTCAGTTACACCAGCTCTGTCAGGAGGAATGGGTCAAAATTCACCCAAATTATTGTGGGAAGCTTGTGGAAGGCTACTCCAAATGTTTGGCACAAGTTAAACAATTTAAAGGCAATTGAAATGAATTTTTACTAGGATTAAATGTCAGGAATTGTTAAAGCCTGAGTTTAAATGTATTTGGCTAAGGTGTATGTAAACTTCCGACTTAAACTGTAAATATAATAAATAAATAGATCCATTAGTATTGCAACCAGTAAACCTATATTAAACCTAAATGTGTCAGCCTGAACACACCAGATACCTCTTCACTATTCTGTAGTTGAAACCAGGAAAATAGTAGACAGTTGGTTTTTAATTAAGAACTCTATTTTTTACGCAAAAATATACACTCAATTCTGTATATGTACACAAAAACCTTCCTTTGGCAGAGCAGAGATTCATTAGCAACAAATATAAACCAGGCTCAGATATGGTGAATTATGCAGTGCCCTCCATAATTATTGGGACAGTGACATATATTTTTTGTTGTTTTGGCTCTGTACTCCAGCACTTTGGATTTGAAATGATACAATGACTATGAGGTTAAGTAGTAGACTGTCAGCTTAAATATGAGGGTATTTTCATCCGAATCGGAAATTGCAGTACTTTTTTTTTTACATAGACCCCTAAAATATTCGGACAAATTCACTTATTTGTGTATTAAAGTATGCAAACGTTTAGTATTTGGTCCCATATTCCTAGCACGCAATGACTACATCAAGCTTGTGACTCTACAAACGTGTTGGATGCATTACAGCTAGTCCTGAATGAAAGGTGAATAATGATAAGTGAGAAAGTTACAGACGCACGAGTACTATACCCCCAAGACAAGCTAACCTCTCACCATTAGAATAACAGGGGAGGTTCGAGTTTTTGAGAGGGAATGATATTTGGAGGCTTGTAACTTTCTCACTCATAATTATTCACAATTAATTCAGGACTATCCATAGTCATGGGAGTATCCACATTCATGTAGAAGTGTTTAAAACATTATATTCTGACTCCAAAATGCTAAAGTACATTATTTACCATTCATTTATATTGGGCACAAAATAATCTGAATTGCAACCGGAACAAACTGCAAATGCATTCAACAAGTTTGTAGAATCACAAGGTTGATGTAATCATTGCGTGCTAGGAATATGGGACCAAATACAAAACTTTTGATTACTTTAATACACATCTACAGTACCAGTCAAAAGTTTTGACACACCTAGTCATTCAAGGGTTTTCTTTATTTTTACTATTTTCTACATTGTAGAATAATAGTGAAGACATCAAAACTATGAAATAACACATATGGAATCATGTAGTAACCAAAAAAGTGTTCAAAATCAAAATAGATTTTATAGTTGAGATTCTTCAAATAGCCACCATTTGCCTTGACGACAGCTTTGCACACTCTTGGCATTCTCTCAACCAGCTTCACCTGGAATGCTTTCCCAACAGTCTTGAAGGAGTTCCCACAAAAGCTGAGCACTTGTTGGCTGCTTTTCCTTCACGCTGTGGTCCAACTCATCCCAAACCATCTCAATTGGGACTCCATCCAAATTTGGACTCATCAGACCAAAGGACAGATTTCCACTGGTCTAATGTCCATTGCTTGTGTTTCTTGGCCCTAGCAAGTCTCTTCTTATTATTGGTGTCCTTCAGTAGTGGTTTCTTTGCAGCAATTCGATTCGACCATGAAGGCCTGATTCAAGCAGTCTCCTCTGAACGGTTGATGTTGAGATGTGCCTGTTACTTGAACTCTGTGAAGCATTTATTTGGGGTGCATCTAACTCTAATGAACTTATCCTCTGCAGCAGAGGTAACTCTGGGTCTTCCTTTCCTGTGGTGGTCCTCATGAGAGCCAGATTCATCATAGCGCTTGATGGTTTTTGCGACTGCACTTGAGGAAACTTTCAAAGTTCTTGAAATGTTTCGGATTGACTGACTTTCATGTCTTAAAGTAATGATGGACTGTCATTTCTCTTTGCTTATTTGAGCTGTTCTTGCCATAATATGGACTTGGTCTTTTACCAAATAGGACTATCTTCTGTATACCACCCCTACCTTGTCACAACACAACTGATTGGCTCAAACACATTAAGAAGGAAATAAATTCCACAAGTTCACTTTTAACAAGGCACACCTGTTAATTGAAATGCATTCCAGGTGACTACCTCATGAAGCTGGTTGAGAGAGTGCCAAGTGTGTGCAAAGCTGTCAAAGGCAAATGATGGCTACTTTGAAGTTTTAAAATATCTAAAGATTTTTTTAACACTGTTTTGGTTACAACATGATTCCATATATGTTATTTCATAGTTTTGATGTCTTCACTATTATTCTACAATGTAGAAAATAGTAACAATAAAGAAAAACCCTTGACTGGGTAGGTGTGTCCAAACTTTTGACTAGTACTGTAAGTGAATTTGTCCCAATACTTTTGGTCCCCTGAAATGGGGGGACTATGTACAAAAAGTGCTGTAATTTATAAATGGTTCACCCGATATAAAGTGCTGGAGTACAGAGCCAAAACAATTTTAAAAATGTGTCACTGTCCCAATAATTATGGAGGACACTGTATATTTTTCTATTCTTATTGCGGTTGGGAAAAGGAGTGTGCCTTTTTGTCTGTACAAGAACTCCATGTTAACTTTCCTGAGATGTGAAAGTATGGGCAGCTCAAATGTTAATGTTGTGCTTTTATGGTTTTGACGACAGGACACAACTCTGGAGCAGATGGTGCAACAGATAGAGGGGCTGGTAGGATTTGTTTCCAAACCCAAAGTAATCCGAGACGGTAGAGCTGCCATGTGCATCCTGCGTCCACCCTCAGTGAAGGAACTCAGAGAAATGAACAAAGGTGCAGCAGCTCCGGCCACTGATACCAGCTCCGAGCCCACCACATCACCTGCTGTTCCCCATACAGACCTCACACCAGACTCACAGCACTGAACTTAAATACAATCTAACTTAACATTTGTGTGTGTGGAAACTTATGAGCTCAAAAACGAATGGAAAACTTAACTAGTGAAGGCCATGTCATATCCAGTAAAAAAAAAAATTATGAAGAGGGCGGCTGTACACATAAACAGCAATATATGCAATAAACATAGGATGGGATGAGGAACAGCACGACATGTAAGGTTTATGTACTGGCTACTCGAAGTTTATGTTCAAATAAATGAACATATTCTAGCATACATGGAATGCCTATGTCTATTCTTACCTGTTTTTTCCATTCTGGATGGTGGGCAACACTATGGCGTTGTAAGCCTTGCTGTGAACTACAACGTTTTCTATTAAAGGGAACATAGGTTCGTATATCCATGTTATCACTACTGTAATTCAAATGTGTGGGGACCACTCTCTCATTCAAATGCACCTCCAGAGATACAGGAGCTGATTTGGACTAAATAGAGAGGGAAATCTGGTAGCAACACAACAGGACTATGGTCAGGTATTCATACCTTGATGGCACATGTCTTTCCACAGCCTTCATGGGGGCAGGTGTAAGGGCGCTGCTCTTCATGGAAAGAGCTGATGTTGCCCTGCAGGTTGAAAGGCGCACCCCTCCCTGGGACAGATAAACACCGGGCGCTCCCCTGCGTGGACACACTAGTGCTGCTTCAGGAACCAGGTGGGAAACACCTTGCTGCACTCATTACACTGCAAAAGGGCTGGAGACAATCACTTTAAAGCAACCTTCATGGAGGAACTTTGTTGTAATTGTGCAGGTAAACAAACAAATCACATTTTATTTGTCACATGCGCCGAATACAACCGGTGTAGACAATACCGTGAAATGCTTACTTACAAGCCCTTAACCAATAATGCAGTTCAAGAAATAGAGTGAATAAAATAATTACTAAATAAAGTTTCAAATAAAAAGTAACACAATAAAATAACAATGACAAGGCTATATACAGGAGGTACCGGTACCGAGTCAATGTGCAGGGGTACATGTAGTCAAGGTAATTTGTACATGTAGGAAGGAGTAAAGTGACTATGCATAGATAATAAACAGCGAGTAGCAGCAGTGTAAAAACAAAGGGGTGGTGTCAATGTAATTTGTCAATTTTGATTCATTGTTCAGCAGAGAGAACAGTCTATGACTTGGGTGACAGGAGTCTTTGACATTATTTTGGGCATTCCTTTCACACCGCCTAGTATATAGGTCCTGGATAGCATGAAGCTTGGCCCCAATGATGTATTGGGCTGTATTCACTACCCTCGGTAGCGCCTTCGGGTGCAGAGTAGTCGCCATACCAGGCAGTGACGCAACCGGTCAGAATGCTCTCGATGGTGCAGTTGTAGAACCTTTTGAGGATCTGGGGACCCATGCCAAATATTTTCAGTTTCCTGAGGGCAAAAATGTGTTGTCGTGTCCTCTTCACGACTTTCTTGGTGTGTTTTGAACCATGATCGTATGTTGGTGATGTGGGCTCCAAGGAACTTAACTCTCAACCCGCTCCACTACAGCCCCGTTGATGTGAATGGGGGCCTGTTCGGCCCTCCTTTTCCTGTAGTCCACGATCATCTCTTTTGTCTTGCTCACGTTGAGGGAGAGGTTTTTGTCCTGGCACCATACTGCCAGGTCTTTGACGACCTCCCTATAGGCTGTCTCATCGTTGCCTGTGATCAGTCCTACCACCATTGTGTCGTCAGCAAATTTAATAAGGGTGTTGGAGTTGTGCTTGGCCACACAGTCATGGGTGAGCAGGGAGTACAAGAGGAGACTAAGCACGCACGCCTGAGGGGGCCAGTGTTGAGGATCAGCGTGGCAGATGTGTTGTTACCTACCCTTACCACCTGGGGTAGCCCGTCAGGAAGTCCAGTACCCAGTTGCAGAGGGGGGTGTTTAGTCCCAGGGTCCTTAGCTTAGTGATGAACTTTGTGGGCACTATGGTGTTGAACGCTGAGCTGTAGTCAATGAACAGCATTCTTACATAGGTGTTCCTTTTGTCCAGGTGGGAAAGGGCAGTGTGGAGTACGATTGAGATTGCGTCATCTGTGGATCTGTTGGGGTGGTATGCGAATTGGAGTGGGTCTAGGGTTTCCGGGATGATGGTGTTGATGTGAGCCATGACCAGTCTTTAAAAAAATACATATTATTGAAGAAAAATGTTTTACCCCCTTTTCTCCCAAATTTCGTGGTATCCAATTGTTAGTAATTACTATCTTGTCTCATCGCTACAACTCCCGTACGGGCTCAGGAGAGACGAAGGTCGAAAGCCATGCGTCCTCCGAAACACAACCCAACCAAGCCGCACTGCTTCTTAACACAGCGCGCATCCAACCTGGAAGCCAGTCGCACCAATGTGACGGAGGAAACACCATGCACCTGCCATGACCAGTCTTTTAAAGCACTTTATGGCTACCGATGTGAGTGCTTCGGGGCGGTAGTCATTTAGGCAGGTCACCTTCGCTTTCTTGGGCACAGGGACTATGGTGGTCTGTTTGAAACATGCAGGTATTACAGACTGGGTCAGGCAGAGGTTGAAAATGGTAATCTGTCTGGCCTTGTGAATGTTTACCTGTTTTAAGGTCTTGCTAACATCAGCTTTCCACAGAACAGCTGGTGCTCTCATGCATGCTTCAGTGTTACTTTCCTTGAAGCAAGCATAAAAGGTATTTAGCGCGTCTGGTAGGCTTGCGTCACTTGGCAGCTCGCGGCTGGGTTTCTCTTTGGAGTCCGTAATAGTTTGCAAGCCCTGCCACATTCGACGAGCGTCAGAGAGGTGTAGTAGGATTCAATCTTAGTTCTGTATTAACACTTTGCCTGTTTGATGGTTTGTCTAAGGGCATAGCGGGATTTCTTTTAAGAATCCGGATTATTGTCCCACTCCTTGAAAGCGGCAGCTCTAGCCTTTAGCTCGGTACAGATGTTGCTTGTAATCCATGGCTTCTGTTTGGGATATGTACATACGGTCACTGTGGGGACGACTTCGTCGGTACACTTATTGAGGAAGCTGGTGACTGAGGTGGTGTACTCCTCAATGCCATTGGATGAATCCCGGGAACATATTCCAGTCTGTGCTAGCAAAACAGTCCTGTAGCGTAGCATCTGTGTCATCTGACCACTTCTGTATTGAGCGAGTCACTGGTACTTCCTGCTTTAGTTTTTGCTTGTAAGCAGGAATCAGGAGGATAGAATTAAGGTCAGATTTGCCAAATGGAGTTTGAGGGAGAGCTTTGTATGCTTCTCTGTGTGTGGAGTAAGGGTGGTCTAGAGGTTTTTTCCCTCTGGTTGCACATGTGACATGCTTGTAGAAATGATCTGGACAGAAGGCTGTTGTAAATGCAGTATTCACTCAGACATTGAGCCGACGCATTGATTGGTTCTGTGTGGGGGTTTGAGCGAGAAAGACATGGAGAAGAACAAACTACAACATCAAAACAGCCTTTCCATATTGTGAAGTCAGTTTAAAAAAAAAGTATTATTCTGACTGCAGAGAGAGGGGCTCCGGAGTTGGAGACTTGAGGCAACAATTGCAGATATGGAGTTAAGAGTCTGAAGCGAGAAGAGCGTTGAGTAAAGTTGGGGATGATGAATAGAACACAGTAGTGTCAAAGAATGGAACAAAAAGGAAATTGTCTAAAATTAAAGTGGATGACAAGTGTATGTCGGGAAAGGATTTGTTTGTTATTGGGATGCGATTTTTGGATAAGAATGTTTATCTGGGAGATCTGTTTGAGGTATCGAGGAAGGTGAAGCAGGTGCTGGGAAAAGTGGAGTCAGAGTGATCAGGAGTGGGCTTGTTCTGATTAATTGTGTTTCTGAAGAACAGAAGAAGAGTGCATTGGGCATCACAAAAATCTTGACATCCCAAGTAATGTGCTTTGAACTTCGGAGTAGGGCGCCTGTTAAAGGAGTAATTTCCGGGTTGTCGTAGAAGTTAAGGCTGAATACATCAAGAATCATGTCCCAGATGTGGTTGGTGCCTGTCACTTTACCCGCATGGTGAATGGAGAAAGGGAGGAAAGTTTGTCGGGTCTGTTTTTAGATTAAGAGAACCTCCCTACGTGTGTAAAGCCAGGCTATGTAAGGCATTATGTAAGAGAATTGGTCCCCAAACTACTACAATGTAAACTATAAATGATTTGGCCATGTTTCAAATGTTTGCAGACGGATGGAGTATGATGAAGATCGGAGTGAAGAAGGTCAGTGTTGTAATTGTGATGGGGATGGGGATCATGACCCAGAGGCCCTGGTGTATCCTGTAAGGGCCCTGCTGGAAAGAAACGCATACATTGACTGTACAAAACATTTAGGACCCCCCCCCCCCCCCCCCCCCATGTGGATTCTGCAAGGTGTTGAAAGTGTTCCATGCAATGTTGGCCCATGTTGACTTGAATGCTTCCCACAGTTGTGTCAAGTTGGCTGGATGTCCTTTGGGTGGTGGACCATTTTTGATACACACGGAAACTGTTGAGCATGAAAAACCCAGCAGCATTGCAGTTCTTGACACAAATAGGTGCGCCTGGCATTTACTACTGTTGTGGAAATTCTTACACAGGGACGGTGAAAGTCAATCTTAAATGAATAATAATTTTATCAGCACACTGGAGAGGTTCCGACAAACTTGATGCACCATAGTGAACGTCTCCCAGGAGCTCTAACGGGGCAGTCCCGTTAGTTCCCTTATATACAGACAAGTTATATTTGCATGATTTAGCTTTTTCATCATTCATAATTAATGTTTGCTTCATTCATGTGATGACTAAATTTTGGTCATCCATGTTGTCGTGTCCTCTTCAGGTTATGGGTGTACTGCCAAATTGCAGATATTGTAAGGTTCTGCGTTTATTTTCTAAGTCAACCTTGCATTCTGTTTCTTTGTGTTCTTGAACGTAGTCCTGTCTTTCATTTTCGTTCAATAATTTCACCTGTGTTGAGTTACTCACCTGGTCTCATCAGCTCCTTATTTAGTTCAGTTCATTTTGTTTGTACCTTTGTGAGGTATTGTTAGTTTTGACTCTACTAAGCCTTTTCCTAGCTCGTTTGTGAGAACCAATTATAGCCTTCAGTCCTAATTTTGATTCACCTGCCTGTTTGCATACCTGTGTATGACCATTGCCTGCCTGTGACCACGATTCCTACCTTCTGCTAAGGTGAAATAAACACCTGCCGCGCCCTGTGCGTGAATCTACACCTTTTTCTCCCTTAGTATTCATTACAGAATACCTCTCCTCAAAAACAGAATGGATTCAGCAGAGCTACAGTGGCGCCTAACCCAGCAAGAGGAGCGTATGGCGGAAATCTGCCCTCTTCTCCACCAGCCTATCCGTACTCCTCTGATGCCAGGTATCGTAACCCATAGCCCTTCTTCATTCATATCCATGCCTGCAAAATATGACGGGAAATGTCAGAGATTTCTGATGCAATCTAGCAAATACACTGAGCACAACCCCACTAACTTCGCCACCGACAAGAGCAGGGTGGATTTTGTTGTGTCTCTACTCACAGGCAAAGCCCTCGATTGGGCCACTGCCATATGGACTGCCAACAGCACAGAACTTGGACCTGAGACCCATTTCCACACCCTCTTCAAAGAGGTATTCGATCACTCTCCTTCCGATCGTCCTATAGGAGACCTCCTCTTGGAACTTCAACAAGGACGCAATTTAGCTGTCGAGTATGCCTTCGAGTTCCGCACCATGGCTGCAGGGAGTGGATGGAGTGAGGCTGCTTTACTTACTGTCTACTGAAGAGGGTTCAACAGAGAACTTCAGGCGGAGCTGGCCTGTAGAGGTGACCTTCAGTATTTAAATCAATACATTCGTATGTCCATCTCCATCGACCGCCTCATCGCCGACCGCTGAAGAACTCTGCCACCCAGGATCCCGAAACCCTCATTCCATGATTCCGTCATCTTGTCCAAGTCTTCCAGAGCCCATGCAGTTGGGCCGTGCTCCTCTCCCGTGTATTGAATGTCAAAGGCAGATCCAGATCTGCCTATATTGTGGAGAGAAAGATCATCTACTCAGCCACTGCCCTGTTCGCCCCCCCCCCCCCCCCACGGAGAGATGAGAAGGGTCCCTCCGCTGCCATGCAGGTAGGCATTTCCTTATTTCTAAATATCTCCCAGAAGCAATTCTCCATCCCATTATTGATAACCGTGAAGGGGGTTACTAAGTACGTAGAGGGTTTGATAGATTGGGGAGCAGCAGGTAATTGTATCGATCACCAGCTAGTACAAGAGCTTGACATTGATCTAAAACCTGTCACCCCTCCTTTTAAGGATTAACACCATGGATGGGCAGCCTTTGGACACAGGCTTCATTACGCACCTGACACAGAGCGTCATCCTCCAGATTGAAGTCTTCCACACCGAAACCATTCAACTCATGGACCTCTCATCCTCGGACATCCCTGGCTTTGTCGTCACGACCATGCCATCTCGTGGCGACAAGGTAAACTACTGTCCTGGTCTTCTACCTGCTTCACCAGTTGTCTCAGCCTACCCTGCAGAGCTACCACCATTGAGGACTCTGCCTCCGCAGTGCCACCCACCATACCATCTGAATACGCCCAGTACAGCAATGTCTTCAGCAAAATCAAGGCCTCCACTCGCCCAGGGGACTGTGCTAATGACTTACTCCCTGGTGTCCCCACCGAAGGGCCGTGTTTACCCCCTATCTATCCCGGAACATGAGGCAATGGAGAACTACATTGATGAAACACTCAAACGGTTTCATTTGTCCTTCTTCTTCCCCGGCTGCATCCCGCGTCTTCTTCGTTGGAAAAAGGACGGTGGTCTCCGTCCATGTATTGATTACCCTTCCCTGAATGACGTCACGGTCAAGAACTGTTTTCCTCTGATCCCAGCGACCCTTGAACAAGTGGGCCACGGCAAAGTCTATACTAAACTCGACCTGTGAAGTGAATATAACCTTGTCCGTATACGTGAAGTTGACGAATGGAAGACAGCCTTTATCACCGCACGAGGGCACTACAAATACCTGGTCATGCCCTACGGCTTTACTAACGCCCCCGCCGTCTTCCAATCCTTTATGAACGAGGTTTTCCAGGATATGATCAACCGCTTTCTCATTGTCTACATTGATGACATCCTGATTTACTCCCATTCCCTGAAGGAACACATACAGCATGTGCAAAAGGTTCTTCAACGGCTCCTTGACCATAACCTTTATGTTGAGACTGAAAAGAGCACCTTCCATGTAACCTCGGTTAACTTCCTCGGTTTCATACCGACACCTGGAGGGGTCAGCATGGATGAGAACACAGTCACTGCCGTCGTAACTGGCCCAAACCCACCACCGTTAAGGAACTCCAATGTTTCATTGGGTTCTCCAACTACTATCGCCGGTTCATTCAGAACTTCAGTTCTACTGCCGCTCCCCTCACTGCCCTTACCAGCCAAAAGACCCGGACCCTTCAATGGACTGATACCGCCCTGACTGCATTCAACAACTTGAAATGCCTCTTCATCTCAGCTCCTGTCCTTCGCCAACCTGATCCGACCATTCCTTTTACCCTGGAGGTGGATGCCTTAAGTAGGAGCAATACTCTCTCAGCGGGTGGGAACACCTCCAAAATCACATCCCTGTGCCTTCTTCTCCAGGAAGTTATCCTCCACTGAGAGAAATTACGATGTGGGGAACAGAACTCCTCGCCATCTCACAGACCCTGGTCCCACATAGCTGTTGACTTCATCACAGACCTTTCTGAATCCTCTGGTAACACCACCATCCTTGTCATAGTAGACTGTTTTTCAAAAATGTGTCATTAGGTTCCTCTTCTTCATTTACCTACAGTTGAAGTCGGGAGTTTACATATACCTTAGCCAAATACATTTAAACTCAGTTTTTCACAATTCCTGACATTTAATCCTAGTAAAAAATCCCTGTCTTAGGTCAGTTAGGATCACCACTATATTTTAAGAATGTGAAATGTCAGAATAATAGTAGAAAGAATCATTTATTTCAGCTTTTATTTCTTTCATCACATTCACAGTGGGTCAGAAGTTTACATACACTCAATTAGATTTTGGTAGCATTGCCTTTAAATTGTTTAACTTGGGTCAAACGTTTCGGGTAGCCTTCCACAAGCTTCCCACAATAAGTTGGGTGAATTTTGGTACATTCCCCCTGACAGAGCTGGTGTAACTGAGTCAGGTTTGTAGGCCTCCTTGTTCGCACACACTTTTTCAGTTCTGCCCACAAATTCTCTATAGGTCTGACGTCGGGGCTTTGTGATGGCCACTCCAATACCTTGACTTTGTCCTTAAGTCATTTTGCTACAACTTTAAAAGTATGCTTGGGGTCATTGTCCATTTGGAAGACCCATTTGCAACCAAGCTTTAACTTCCTGACTGATGTCTTGAGATGTTGCTTCAATATATCCGACAATTGCCATCTATTTTGTGAAGTGCACCAGTCCCTCCTGCAGCAAAGCACCCCCACAACATGATGCTGCCACCCCCGTGCTTCACGGTTGGGATGGTGTTCTTCGGCTTGCAAGTCCCCCCCCCCCCCTTACCTCCCAACATAACAATGGTCATTACGGACAAACAGTTCTATTTTTGTTTCATCAGAGCAGAGGACATTTCTCCAAAAAGCATGATCTTTGTCCTCATCTGCAGTTGCAAACCATATTCTGGCTTTTCTATGGGGTTTTTGGAGCAGTGGCTTCTTCCTTGCAGAGCGGCCTTTCAGGTTATCTTGATATAGGACTCGTTTTACTGTGGATATAGATACTTTTGTACCCGCTTCTTCCAGCATCTTCACAAGGTCCTTTGCTGTTGTTCTGGGATTAATTTGCACTTTTCGCACCATAGTACGTTCATCTCTAGGAGACAGAACGCGTCTCCTTCCTGAGCGGTATAACGGCTGCGTGGTCCCATTGTGTTTATACTTGCATACTATTGTTTGTACAGGTGAACGTAATACCTTCAGGCGTTTCGGAATTGCTGCCAAGGAAGAACCAGACTTGTGAAGGTCTACAATGTTTTTCTGAGGTCTTGGCTGATTTCTTAAGATTTTCCTATGATGTCAAGCAAAGAGGCACTGAGTTTGAAGGTAGGCCTTGAAATACATCCACAGGTCCACCTCCAATTGACTCAAATGATGTCAATAAGCCTATCAGAAGCTTCTAAAGCCATGACATCATTTTCTGGAATTTTCCAAGCTGTTTAAAGGCACAGTCAACTTAGTGTATGTAAACCTCCGACCCACTGGAATTGTGATACATTTAATTATAAGTGAAATAATTTGTCTGTAAATAATTGTTGGAAAATTTACTTGTCATGCACAAAGTAGATCTCCTAACCGACTTTTCAAAACTATAGTTTTAATGACTCCAACCTAAGTGTATGTAAACTTCCAACTTCAACTGTACCTCATTTAGCGTATGTTCCAGCAGGTGTTCCGTCTGTATGAGATTTAGTAGGACATCGTCTCTGACCGGGGGCCCCAGTTTGTCTACCGGGTGTGGCGAGCCTTCTGTGACCAACTGGGGGTCCAAGAAATAGGGAAGTGCCTCTCCACACAACTGGAGTCAGTATATGGCCTGGGCCGAATACGCTCAGAACTCACTCATGCATTCATCCCGCCGCCTTACTCCGTTTCAGTGTATACTTGGTTTCCAACCCCCCATATTTCCCTGAGAGGCGGAGCCTGGTACTGTCCCAGCCGTCGATGACTGGTTTCGGCGTAGTGAGCGGGTATGGGAGACCGCTCACCGGCATCTGCAGGAAGCCTATAATATATAGAAACGCTTTGCTGACAGACGCCCCTGACCTACGCCACTCTTTCACCCCGAACAGCGTGTGTGGCTCTCTACCAGACATCCGCCTTCCCTGCAAAAAGTTCTGTCCTCGATTCATTGGTCCCTTCAAAACAGCAAAGAAGTTGAGCCTACAATCTTTGTAAGAGCTTGTGACAATCAAGAGTGGCACTGTTGTCACGCCCTGGCCATAAAGAGGCTTTTTATTCTCTATTTTGGTTAGGCCAGGGTGTGACTAGGGTGGGCGTTCTATGTTATTTTTTCTATGTTTTTGTATTTCTTTGTTTTTGGCCGGGTATGGTTCTCAATCAGGGACAGCTGTCTGTCGTTGTCTCTGGTAGAGATCCATACTTAGGTAGCTCTTGCCCAAATGGGTTTTGTGGGTAGTTATTTTCTGTTTAGTGTGTTTTGCACCAGACGGAGCTGTTTCGGTTGTTTCTTTTGTTCCTTGTTGTATTTAGTGTTCAGTTTATTAAAATAATGATATATATATATTTTTTTTTTAATTATTTTTTTTTCTGACTGATGGTTTCATAGGCTACACTCGAAATAGCCTATAGACCTACGACAAGTTAGGATAGGCTACCATTCGTCCCATCTCATTTAATAAGACCCACTTCACAGTAGGAAATAGATGCTATTTCAAGTATTTTGCTCTCTGCGATCCGATCTGAAGCACAGTTTAACAGTAGAACAGACAGTTCACCTTTTCCATTAATATTTGTAGGCTACGTCTGAATACTGTAATGTCTTTAGTAGATTATATTTCATTTAAAAACACAATACATGCCAGTGCCTTAACAGTGTACTGTATTCACACCTCTTGAACTTTTCCACTCTTTGTCGTGTTACAAAGTGGGATTCAAATGGATTTAATTGTATTTTTTTGTCCATGTTCTACAGAAAATACTCTAAAGTGGAAGACAAATTCGAATATTTGTAAATCAATAAATAAAAAATAAAACACATATCTTTATTAGATAAGTATTCAACCCCCTGAGTCAATACATATTATAATCACCTTTGTCAGCGATTACAGCTATTAGACTTTCTGGGTAAGTCTCTAAGAGCTTTCCAAACCTGGATTGTGCAACATTTGTCCATTACTCTTTTCAAAATTCTTCAAGCTCTGTTAAATTGATGGTTGATCATTGCTAGACAACCATTTTCAGGTCTTGCCATATATTTTCAAGCCGATTTGAGTCAAAACTGTAACTCTGCCACTCAGGAACATTCCCTGTCTTATTGGTAAGCAACTCCAGTGTAGATTTGGCCTTATGTTTTAGGTTATTGTCTTGCTGAAAGGTGAATTCATCTCCCAGTGTCTGGTGGAAAGCAGACTGAACCAGATTTTCCTCTAGTATTTTGCCTGTGCTTAGCTCCATGCCATTTCTTTTTTATCCTGAAAAACTCCCCAGTCCTTAACAATTACAAGCATACCCATAACATGATGCAGTCACCAGTGGTACTTAGTAATGTGTTGTTGTGGATTTGCCCCAAACATAACACTTTCTATTCAAGACAAAATGTGAATTGCTTTGCCAAATGTTTTGCAGTATTACTTTAGTGCCGTGTTGCAAACAGGATGCATGTTTTGGAATATTTTTATTCTGTGCAGGCTTCCTTTTTTTTCACTCTGTCAATTAGGTTAGCATTGTGGAGTATCTACAATGTTGTCGATCCATCCTCAGTTTTATCCTATCTCAGCCTTTCAACTCTGTAACTGTTTTAAAGTCACCATTGGCCTCATGGTGAAATCCTTGAGCTGTTCCTTCCTCTCCGGCAACTGAGTTAGGAAGGATGCCTGTATCTTTGTAGTGACTGGGTGTATTGCTACACTATCCAAAGTGTAATTAATAACTTTACCATGCTCAAAGGGATATTCAATGTGTTTTTTTACCCATCTACCAATAGGTGCCCTTCTTTGTGAGGCAGTGGAAAACCTCCCTGGTATTTGTGGTTCAATCTGTGTTTAGAATTCACTGCTCGACTGAGGGACCATACAGATGTGTGGGATACAGAGATGAGGTAGTCATTTAACAGTAATGTTAAACACTTATTGCACACAGAGTGAGTCCATGCAACTTATTATGTGACTTGTTAAGCAAATGTTTACTCCTGAACATATTTAGGCTTGCCATAACAATGGGTTGAATACTTATTGACTCAAGACATCTGTTCATTTTTTATTAATTTGTAAAGATTTCAAAAGCATAATTACACTTTAACATGATGGGGCATTGTGTGTAGGCCAGTGACAAAAAAATCTAAATTTAATCCATTTTAAATTCAGGCTGTAACACAACAAAATGTGGAAAAAGTCAAAAGGGGTGAATACATTCTGAGGGCACTGCATATCATAACCATTGCAAAATAAATTCCTTACCTTTTCTGACCATGTTGAGTTCATATTCTCGAAGTAGCCAATAGCCATACAGCAAATTACCATGCACACCTCTTATTTAATTTGGCCTATTATGATTTCAAGTTTCTGCTCTATTCATCTGACAGGGATCATGGTTTATAACATACAGTAGAATTTAACAGGTGAACAGTGTGTAGGCTACCACTGTAAGAGTAAGTAGGCCTGCTGTAGCTTTCATTTTCTTCCGAGTAGACAATGTTTCAGAATTCGCAGGCAGTGCAGCATAGCCTATGAAGATTCAGGAAAAGTGAATGCCAAACATATTGCATTTCAAACTATCTGTTTACAGGTCTTAAACAATTTGCAATTGTTTTTGTCTTTCAGAAGTGGTCAGATACAGCAAATGTCACTGCAAAAGAAAACATTATGTCAACACCTCCATAGACATTTGATCAAATTCGCCATTGCCTTTTCCTTTTGATAATGTCTTGGCTTAATTCCAATAATTCCAAAGTATAACGCAAATAAGGGCGTAATTGTCACCATAAAAGGTGAATGATGGGGGTTTTTCAGAGAGTTATAATGCTCGTTCTTCCACGCAGTTTTACATTCAGGTCTGATTTATAACGGTATGTATGGCATTATAAATCTCAATAATTTTGTGCGTGCGTAGCCTTTTCAGAAAGGGTGCACACAGATATTTTGTGTTAAATTGACGCAACAATTATAAGTGAGGCCCCTGGTGATGCTGGGCCCCAAGTGTGCTCACCACAAAGAATGCTTAATAGTGGTCACCTAATATTATAAGCTTTCTTGTAATCAGACAAGTTCAGTGGAGGTACAGTGAGCTACTGGCAGCTAGTTGCAAGTACGTTACTGTGCATTTTACAATTGCTTCCTGACATCTGGTTGCCAGTTAGGTTGCCAGTAAGTTACTGGCTATTAAGTTACTGTGAATATATAAATGACTTACTGATAGCTGGTTGCTAATTAGGTAAAGCAAAATTCACAGCAAAATCCAGGCAACTAAGTGTCATTAAGTTACTGTGAAATGCACAGTAATCTCTTAACAGTGCAGCTCTTTAATGTCAAATGCTGTTACAAAGATTGCAGAACTGACTGTTAAAAGAGGAACACCTCTTTTAACAGTCATAACCAGATATCACTTAAACTGGTACAACACTTCCACTGACGGTTGGCACAAATACACATATATTACATCACTCCCCAAATTCCTAATGAGCCCCACTGGTACATTGCCCCCCTCTACATTTCAAAGTTCAGTGATGATTGTACCTTATATTTAAAATATTGGGGAGAAACATTTAGCATTATACTAGATTATCCGCACATGTACCCTTTCAGGAACCGGCCAGTACCATGTGAGTTACTATTTTTATCTCTGGTGAGAGCAAAATTGCAATATTATGTTATAATACTTTTATTGCATCAAATGGTTGTTTTATGCAACAGAATGAGGGGTTGTTAGAAGGTTCATCTGTGGGTGTTCTACTGAGGATGGGCCTCCGGAAGATGTACAATGTCTTTGGGGATACCGCATTCCAGAGCATGAGTGAATGTTTCTGTTTTATATGGTACCAGGGAGAGATGACCCCAGGGCTAAACCTTGGTCTCTACACAAAGAAAACTGTTTTTACAGCAGATACTGTCTGTTGTGAATTATAAGTATCTTTCATACAAATCTTAACCTTGTGACCCATCCGTTGTTCGTCATGTAAACTGACAGGGGTGTATCTTGGCTATAGAAGACCTTTGTACTTTTGTCTCGGGGCTCTCAACGAATCATCTGAGGGTGATTTGTCGACCAGCCATCGTTATCGTAGAGCACTCAAACGATTCACTTATTTGTGTGTTGTATTGACCTGCTCCCTTACTAATGAGTGAATAAAGATTTAGTTTAAATATAACTCTGACTGTGTGATAAGTTTGTCTCTCCTCATTTGATAGAAAATAAATTAACCACCACACTCTGAAGGTACCTTATGTGTACATTTTATATTTTGTACCCCAGTGAACAGCACTGTACCCTAACCATATACCCACATTTTGAGAGTGTGTTGAGTAATGGCCTAAAATAGGGATGTGACAAATGGACAGTATTTGTTAACGTTTAAACGTCCATTTTTTAAAATCGGTTTCCTGTTAAAACTATATGAAAAATGTATACATTTCCACGTGAATTCACAACCAGCTATTGTGTTTTTGCTGGTGACCAGCCTTCGCTGTATGTTACAAGCTATTCATTTGCAGTAACAATACAGGTGTTGAGTAAATGAGGGATACAAAGTTGAAATTGAAAGCAGATGCTTCCGCACACGTGTGGTTCCTGAGTTATTTAAGCAATTAACATCCCATCTTTCTTACGGTCATGTATAAAAATGGCCAGTTGCCCATTATTTTGGCTACCATGGCTAGAAGAGGAGGTCTCAGTGACTTTGAAAGAGGGATGTCAAAGCAGCAGAGTGGGTTTAAAGGGTGTGTGTGTGTGTGTCAGTCACCAGATCTCAACCCAATTGAACACTTATGGGAGATTGGTAATAAAGATGTACCAGGTGGCCCTGCTGAAACATGAATGCACTTTGGGAAAATAGTCCTATTCAAGACCATGATTGTAATTGTCAAATTTCCACCCTAATAAGTGTTCAAGATGTCCAGTATTTCTGTGTTCATATTTCAGAAGAACATATAGATTCTTTAGACCAGGGGTTTGTAAACATTTTCAGTATGGGACCCAAATGAGAAATTCAGTGTTTTCCTGGGACCCAAGCTCATGAACACATACCCCCTTTTGGGGGTCCTATGCTATGTTAATATGATATCTGAGTTAGTGACTAACAAAATCAATGTGGGACCCCTGGAGGTCACAGCCCCTGTGCACGTGCCGTGCTTACCCAGTCGGTTCGGTGTTTGTCCATGATAACTATTGTACTTCCGGCGCCGACAGAGATGGCCGCCTCGCTTCGCGTTCCTAGGAAACTATGCAGTGTTTTGTTTTTTACGTGTTATTTCTTACATTAGTACCCCAGGTCATCTTAGGTTTCATTACATACAGTCGAGAAGAACTACTGAATATAAGATCAGCGTCAACTCACCATCAGTACGACCAAGAATATGTTTTTCACGACGCGGATCCTGTGTTCTGCCTTTCACCCAGGACAACGGAGTGGATGCCATGCAGCGACCCAAAAAAACGACTCCGAAAAAGAGGGAAACGAGGCGGTCTTCTGGTCAGACTCCGGAGACGGGCACATCGTGCACCACTCCCTAGCATCCTTCTCGCCAATGTCCAGTCTCTTGACAACAAGGTTGATGAAATCCGAGCAAGGGTAGCATTCCAGAGGGACATCAGAGACTGTAACGTTCTTTGCTTCACGGAAACATGGCTCACTGGAGAGATGCTATCGGGGGCGGTGCAGCCAGCGGGTTTCTCCATGCATCGCGCCGACAGAAACAAACATCTTTCTGGTAAGAAGAGGGGCGGGGGCGTATGCCTTATGACTAACGAGACATGGTGTGATGAAAGAAACATACAGGAACTCAAATCCTTCTGTTCACCTGATTTAGAATTCCTCACAATCAAATGTAGACTGCATTATCTACCAAGAGAATTCTCTTCGATTATAATCACAGCCGTATATATCCCCCCCCAAGCAGACACGTCGATGGCTCTGAACAAACTTTATTTGACTCTTTGCAAACTGGAATCCATTTATCCGGAGGCTGCATTCATTGTTGCTGGGGATTTTAACAAGGCTAATCTGAAAACAAGACTCCCAAAATTTTATCAGCATATCGATTGCGCAACCAGGGGTGGAAAAACCTTGGATCATTGTTACTCTAACTTCCTCGACGCATATAAGGCCCTGCCCCGCCCTCCTTT
Organism: Oncorhynchus clarkii lewisi; assembly: GCF_045791955.1. Taxonomy (NCBI): domain Eukaryota; kingdom Metazoa; phylum Chordata; class Actinopteri; order Salmoniformes; family Salmonidae; genus Oncorhynchus; species Oncorhynchus clarkii. Next base: position 45,868,915 of record NC_092156.1, on the reverse strand, counting down.
CGGAAAAGCTGACCACGACTCCATTTTGTTGATCCCTGCCTACAGACAGAAACTAAAACAAGAGGCTCCCACGCTGAGGTCTGTCCAACGCTGGTCCGACCAAGCTGACTCCACACTCCAAGACTGCTTCCATCACGTGGACTGGGACATGTTTCGTATTGCGTCAGATAACAATATTGACGAATACGCTGATTCGGTGTGCGAGTTCATTAGAACGTGCGTTGAAGATGTCGTTCCCATAGCAACGATTAAAACATTCCCTAACCAGAAACCGTGGATTGATGGCAGCATTCGCGTGAAACTGAAAGCGCGAACCACTGCTTTTAATCAGGGCAAGGTGACTGGTAACATGACCGAATACAAACAGTGCAGCTATTCCCTCCGCAAGGCTATCAAACAAGCTAAGCGTCAGTACAGAGACAAAGTAGAATCTCAATTCAACGGCTCAGACACAAGAGGCATGTGGCAGGGTCTACAGTCAATCACGGACTACAAGAAGAAATCCAGCCCAGTCACGAACCAGGATGTCCTGCTCCCAGGCAGACTAAATAACTTTTTTGCCCGCTTTGAGGATAATACAGTGCTACTGACACGGCCTGACACGAAAACATCCGGACTCTCCTTCACTGCAGCCGAGGTGAGTAAGACATTTAAACGTGTTAACCCTCGCAAGGCTGCAGGCCCAGACGGCATCCCCAGCCGCGCCCTCAGAGCATGCGCAGACCAGCTGGCCGGTGTGTTTACGGACATATTCAATCAATCCCTATACCAGTCTGCTGTTCCCACATGCTTCAAGAGGGCCACCATTGTTCCTGTTCCCAAGAAAGCTAAGGTAACTGAGCTAAACGACTACCGCCCCGTAGCACTCATTTCCGTCATCATGAAGTGCTTTGAGAGACTAGTCAAGGACCATATCACCTCCACCCTACCCGACACCCTAGACCCACTCCAATTTGCTTACCGCCCCAATAGGTCCACAGACGATGCAATCTCAACCACACTGCACACTGCCCTAACCCATCTGGACAAGAGGAATACCTATGTGAGAATGCTGTTCATCGACTACAGCTCGGCATTCAACACCATAGTACCCTCCAAGCTCGTCATCAAGCTCGAGACCCTGGGTCTCGACCCCGCCTTGTGCAACTGGGTACTGGACTTCCTGACGGGCCGCCCCCAGGTGGTGAGGGTAGGCAACAACATCTCCACCCCTCTGATCCTCAACACTGGGGCCCCACAAGGGTGCGTTCTGAACCCTCTCCTGTACTCCCTGTTCACCCACGACTGCGTGGCCACGCACGCCTCCAACTCAATCATCAAGTTTGCGGACGACACAACAGTGGTAGGCTTGATTACCAACAACGACGAGACGGCCTACAGTGAGGAGGTGAGGGCCCTCGGAGTGTGGTGTCAGGAAAATAACCTCACACTCAACGTCAACAAAACTAAGGAGATGATTGTGGACTTCAGGAAACAGCAGAGGGAACACCCCCCTATCCACATCGATGAAACAGTAGTGGAGAGGGTAGCAAGTTTTAAGTTCCTCGGCATACACATCACAGACAAACTGAATTGGTCCACTCACACAGACAGCATCGTGAAGAAGGCGCAGCAGCGCCTCTTCAACCTCAGGAGGCTGAAGAAATTTGGTTTGTCACCAAAAGCACACAAACTACCTGCCCTCCAGGACACCTACACCACCCGATGTTACAGGAAGGCCATAAAGATCATCAAGGACATCAACCACCCGAGCCACTGCCTGTTCACCCCGCTATCATCCAGAAGGCGAGGTCAGTACAGGTGCATCAAAGCTGGGACCGAGAGACTGAAAAACAGCTTCTATCTCAAGGCCATCAGACTGTTAAACAGCCACCACTAACATTGAGTGGCTGCTGCCAACATACTGACACTGACACTGACTCAACTCCAGCCACTTTAATAATGGGAATTGATGGGAAATGATGTAAATATATCACTAGCCACTTTAAACAATGCTACCTTATATAATGTTACTTACCCTACATTATTCATCTCATATGCATACGTATATACTGTACTCTATATCATCGACTGCATCCTTATGTAATACATGTATCACTAGCCACTTTAACTATGCCACTTTGTTTACATACTCACCTCATGTATATACTGTACTCGATACCATCTACTGTATCCTGCCTATGCTGCTCTGTACCATCACTCATTCATATATCCTTATGTACATATTCTTTATCCCCTTACACTGTGTATAAGACAGTCGTTTTGGAATTGTTAGTTAGATTACTTGTTGGTTATTACTGCATTGTCGGAACTAGAAGCACAAGCATTTCGCTACACTCGCATTAACATCTGCTAACCATGTGTATGTGACAAATAAAATGTGATTTGACAACTACAAGCTTAGATAGCTGGCAAGACCAATTTACCAATCTAAAAATTGTTAGCTGACATGGTTAATTGAGTGGCTGTCAGTGACTGACATAAGAGAAAACTACTGCTGCACAAGCACAACCATATTCTACCCTACTGTTCTACGTGAAATGTGTGGTCCTTTGTAGCTCAGTTGGTAGAGCATGGTGCTTGTAGTATCATGGTAATGGGTTTGATTCCCGGGACCACCCATATGTAAAATGTATGTACATATGACTGTAAGTTGCTTTGGATAAATGGTATATATTCTAACTCTCAGCAGTCATTTGAGACCCCAACTGTTAGTTTTTTTTAAATGTCTGCGACCCATACTTTAAGAAAGGCTGCGTTAGACATTCCAGAATGGTGATAAAATGAATGCTGAGGGCTATTATTAGAGAGCCACTCTACAACTGATCACTTAACTCAAACAGATCTACAATAGATAAAAAGACTAAATATGTTACAACTTTCCCAGGTCTCCACTTACTAATAAATAGTGAGCGCTCAACTTTCAAGCAATTTCCCCCACTCCTAGGAAGTTCTGACAAGGGCGACAACGTTTGAGGATATTTGAAACCTAAAGTAAAGGACATTAATGTTACGAGTAAAATAGGAAGCCCAGGTTTCGATAGGCGATGACTTATTAATGTGTCGTGAAAGGAGTGTGGATATTTGTCCTGGCAAGGCAGTTTTATGCACTGACTGAAATGGGAGCTGATATTTATGAGGTTACTCCGCTGGTCTCGGGAAGAAATTCCTCATTGTCCAAGCCCGAGTCATGACCAAGTAAAAATGTATCCGACACCGAGACACGCAATATGTGGTCTCGAGACCGGACTCGAGACTGAGAATACTCTGCTACAAGGAAGGCTGGTCAACAACAAAAACACAACGAAGGCTGGTCACAAGCGAAAACACAATTAAGGCTTGGTCACCAGCAGGGGGTGAAGGAGGGGGGTGAAGGAGATTGAAGTGGCAAAAGTCAGGGCAGTCCATTGGATCTCCTTTGCAGAGGCAATCAAGAGAATTTAGAAAGAAAATGATGCTAGTGTTAAAGATATGGTCATGGATGCACCACAGCCATTAGTGAATGTTTGTCAATCAAAAGAACCGGACACTGTGTGTGAAAAATAAGAAAACCAAATACCATTCCATTCACCAATCCCGTCTGTAAAATGTATGTTTTTGAAATTGTAATACTATGTCGAAATTGACACGTTGTTTCTGTGTTTTATTGACACATGGGTAATTTTTTCTATTGATCCAGCAGAAACGTAGCCTGTGCAGCCCACGCCAGTGCGCTCGTTTAGACAGACGGAGTGCCCTGTTTTTGACCCCGGCATTCTCGGCGCCTGTGGCTACATGGAGTGACTTACACAGTATTTATTTTACCCAAGTAAAAAAGCAGAATGAATCGTTGAGACAAACATATGTTGTTGCTCAAAAAAGTCACATTGTTGCTGATCATTCATAATGCAGTCTAGACAAATGATGTAAACACGTTATGCTTTTTGTGTAAATTATTTATTAGTAGACTAGAGACAGCCTACTCATACAGACATCTACTTCAGCACTCGAAAACCTTTCTCCGTATAGGTAGGGTTTTCAGTGGTTACATTCGCCAACGCTTGGTTCCCTGTGAACTACAATTCCGACGCTGTGTTTTAACGTTTAAAAACGTCAATAATTCCCGCTCTTGAAACGTATGCTGATATGCCCCTTATCTTTCATGTCAGCAAGAAATAATCTTTCAAATAAAATAGATACACTAGTGTAGCAGTTTTGCACAGATCCATACAAACTGTGTGTGCCTCCAGTTGACGAACTGCACTTCCTCCCCAGTAACCCTTACACACAGGTGTTCGGAGCACGCTAGATAGCTATACTGAACAAAAATATAAACGCAACATGTGAAGTCATGTACATCAAATATTAATAGGTTAATAGTTAATAGTTTTGCCACACAAAACACACAAATCAGGTAGATTATGTGACGCTGCCTGCTGATATAAGGCTATGGAATCAGGCCTACTCAACACTCAATCAAGTGGCTAAATTGGGCAAGGACATATTCTCGAGGCAAAACCAGAACTACAGGCCTATGTATTTTTCAATCTCTATCACACTTGTTCATTCTATTGAAAGTGTGTGAGTATATCAGATTGATGATCTCCATATTATAACTCTATTGTGTAATGGCTCCCGAGTGGCACAGCAGTCTAAGGCACTGCATCTCAGTGCTTGAGGTGTGAATACACACACCCTGTTTCAAATCCAGGCTGTATCACAACCAGCTGTGATTTGTAGTCACATATGGCAGTGCACAATTGGCCCAGTGTCGTTTGGCTGGCGTAGGCCATCATTGTAAATAAGGATTTGTTCTTAACCGACTTGCCTAGTTAAATAAAAACTGTATCACACCATTATATTAATATAAAAAAATACAGAATGATTGAGTTGTTTTGCATAGCAACCACTAGTCTCCCATATGCAAATGTGTATTACTGTAATTTTGCTTTGCCAAATTCCATGGCTATGAAAGCTCATTTTCCTCTTTGAAATGAGTAACAGAACACTTTTTGAGTAATATTTTTAAAATTATGCCTGGATCCCATTATATACAGTGTACACCAATATTCAGTGTACACTGAGTGTTCAAACCATTATGAACACCTGCTCTTTCCATGACATTGACTGACCAGGTAAATCCAGGTAAAAGCTATGATCCCTTATTGATGTCACTTGTTAAATCCACTTCAATCAGTGTAGATAAAGGGGAGGAGACAGGTTAAAGAATGATTTTTTGAAGCCTTGAGACAATTGAGACATGGATTGTGAATGTGTGCCATTCAGTGGGTGAATGGGCAAGAAGAAAGATTTAAGTGCCTTCGAACGGGGTATGGTAGTAGGTGCCAGGCGCACCGTTTTGTGTCAAGAACTGCAACGATGCTGGGTCTTTCAAGCTCAATAGTTTTCAGTGTGTATCAAGAATGGTCCACCTCCCAAAGGACATTCAGCCAACTTGACACAACTGTGGGAAGCATTGGAATAAACGTGGGCCAGCAACCCAAGTGGAATGCTTTCGACACCTTGTAGAGTCCATGCCCCGACGAATTGCTGCTTTTCTGAGGGCAAAAATTGTGAGGGGGGGGAGGGGGCAACACAGTATTAGGAAGGTGTCCTTAATGTTTTGTACACTCGGTGTATACTGTGTTAATATAGCTATTTGTCTTCTCCAACCCCCACACTTACGCACACGATGAGATTCCTCGAAGCACGCGGTCACAGGCTTTTAGACACTCATTAGCCCATATTAATACAATAAGTGTCAGCTCTAATTACACAGTGTTGTCGCGGATTTTGGGATTGGGACACCCCCTAACTCTATACATGGGGTGCTACACTCTTCCCACACAGCACTGCTTCTCACACAGACACAATATATGGATTTTCTCTCACTGTTGCCTTTGTCTCACACTGACGTACGCACACTGACATTTACACTCACATACACACTCTCTCTCTCTCTCTCTCTCTCTCTCTGTCTGTTTTGCTCTCTCTCTCCCTCAACTCCACAAGCAAGAATCACAGACTGCATACATTCACAGACTGCAATTTGAACACAACCCCCCAAGGTTCCATCATGACATGGACATGCAGAGACATAGACATGACATAGACATGCAGAGACATGCAGAGGACCATCAGCGGTTGGTTCGGGACAGGCAGCTGTTTAAGGAACCTCCCTACCCCACTCTGCGTCCGTTGGGTTGTCTCGTATATAGACAGCACACGCTGAGTTGTTACAAAATCTTAATTAAGGCTCTTAATCCTCCGTGCCGTCGCCTGGCCAATGTTGTGCACTCACGTGAAATACTGCAAAACCCAGCATGAGGGAGTGGGTGTCGAACATGGTTGTCCTCTTCTGCATTGGCATTCAGTTGGGTAGGTGGGTGGAGAGTGTCTTTTGTCGAGACTAGTCTTTAAAAACACAAATAAAATTCAACAGGCTAGGTCCAGTAGAAATGTGTTACTGTTACAGCATTGCCACATTCTAGATCAGTCCAAAACCTTTACTGTTGGTTTAGTTTAGTGCCAGAACAACATTTTATAATGCAGGGATGAAAATGTGGACACAGGTTCTGCAACACTCAGAACCTGTGCCACATTCTGTAAAATATCTGACAGTACACCAGTGAATATCTCCTTACTTGTGTCAGGCTTCTTGACAGCTTGCCACACACATATGTTTGTATGCTGTAGGCGAAACAAGGGTCTTGACTGAAAATGCCCACCCAGCGACATCCTCAGTCAATTGCTCAACTTTTTTTAGTTATCAAAGTTAGTCACTGTCCATGAAGCATTATTTTTGGCTGGTACAAACAAGCATACACCTTTGGTTTGAAATGAATTCATATAGAGATAGGTTGTGATATACTTTTGTAGGACTGCATAAGTAGACTTTACAAATTGGGCAGACATCTTAGAGATATCAGCAAACATTTGATTTCAAGTGTGATATGGGTTTAGGGGACGACCTTGTGGTACTCCACAATCAACTGCTACTGCTATGGGTTTTGAGTATTGACCACTGACACAACAGACTTCTGTCCACCAGTGAGGTAACTTTCAAACCAGGATATGTGTAACACTCTGATCTGTTTCACCTGTCCTCGCTATTGTCCCCACCCCCTCCAGGTATCGCTTGTTTTCCCCAGTGTATTTATCCCTGTGTTTCCTGTCTCTCTGTGCCAGTTCCAAGTCAACCAGTGTTCTTTTCCCGTACTCCTGCCTTTGCTATTCTCTTTTTTTCCTAGTCCACCCGGTTTTGACCCTTGCCTATTCTGGACTCTGTACCTGCCTGCCTTGACCACGAGCCTTTCTGCCACTCTATACCTCCTGGACTACGATCTGGTTTTGACCTTTTACCTGTCCACGACCAGTCTCTTGCCTACTCCTTTTGGATTATTAAACATCAAGACTCCAACCATCTGCCTCCTGTGTCTGCATCTGGGTCTCGCCTTGTCATGATAGTACGAACTGGTCATGACCAACCCAGCAGACTAGGATCAGCTCCTCCACGTTGTCTCCCTGCAGGGAGCCACCATTGAGGAGTTGTTACAGGGCCTTTTGGAAGGGCTCAGTTCCTTAATGGAACGCCACAACCATGGGTTGAAGGTTATTCTGGAGAAAATCAGGGAGTTAGCTCAGAGGCTGCCTGCCACCTCTGGAAAAAAAACAATCACCCATGAATTTTTCCCCCCCTATCTGTGGTGAGTTTGTACAGCCTATCCCGGCTCCCCAACAACCCTGCTTACCACCACCACTGCGATATTCAGGGAATCCTGGTGCCTGCTGGGGTTTTCTTTCTCAGTGCTTGCTTATTTGTGAGCTACAGCAATCTTCGTTTCCTTCAGACCGATCGAAGATGGCATATCATTACGCTAATGTCGGGAAGGGTGTACTCCTGGGCTACGGCAGTTTGGGAACAACAATCTGCAATTTGGAGGAATTTATGGCAGAGGTGACAAAGGTATGAGTCTCCGGTATCCTGGAGAAAGGCGGCCAGTAAACTGCTTGTATTACGTAAACTCCTGTAGTGTGGCAGACTACGCGGTTGCTGTTCGCACGTTGGCTGCCAAGAGTGCCTGGAATCCAGAGTGTCTTTTCGATACTTTTCTGTACGGATTATCTGAGGATGTGAAGGATGAGCTAGGTGCTCGGGAATTACCGGTGGACCTCGACTCCCTAACGATCAAAATCAATGGCCGCTTAAGGGAACGTAGGCGTGAGGAGGTCTGGTCTTGGGCACACTCGTGGACCTGCTATGGCTCGTTCACCTTCGAGGGAATCCAGAAGTTTTCGAAGGCAGCTTTTCAGAGGATTTTTCCCCGAGCTTGGTATTCCCACTCAGCCTCTCTGTGCCCATGGCTGATAGGGCACTGGACGGCCGCTCTATAGGTTAAGTCACCCATAATACTGTGCCCGTTCAATTATGGATTTCTGATAACCACAGTGAGACCATACAGTTCCTCCTCATTGCATCTCCCCATGTTCCAGTCGTTTTGGGATTTTCCTGGCTACAAACACAATCCTGTGATTGACTGGACCACAAGCTACATCCTGGGTTGGAGCCCATTTTTGCCATTCCCACTGCCTTCAAGCTGCACAGCTTTCCACAAGTAGTCTTCCTCAGGATGTTAGCAATACTGTGGATGTCTGCCATTCCCACGTAGTACCATGACTCCCTGGAGGTCTTCAGTAAGGCACGTGCAACTTCCCTTCCCCCGCACCGTCCTTATGACTGTGCCACTGATCTTCTCCCAGGCACTACACCACCTTGGGGTAGGTTGTATTCTCTGTCCGGACCTGAGACCAAAGCTATGGAGGAGTCTCTAGCCACTGGGGCCGTCCATCGGTTTGCATCTCCTGCTGACGCAAGGTTTTCTTTGTGGAGACGGACAAGACCCTGCGTCCGTGCATTTACTACCGGGGACTTAACAACCTTACTGTCAAGAATCGTTACCCCCTACCTCTCCTCAGCGTTTGAACCTCTTCAGGGGGGCTCCATATTTTGAAGTTGGACCTTCGAAATGCCTACCACCTGGCTCGGATACGTGAGGGGGATGAGTGGAAGACAGCCTTCAACACAGCCAGTGGACATTATGAGTACCAGGTCATGCCATTTGGACTCACCAATGCCCCCACCTTTTTTTCCAGGTTTTGGTCAATGATGCGCTTCGGGAAATGCTAAACCGATTTTGTGTTCATGTACCTTGACGACATCCTGTTGTTATTTTTCCCCCAATCTGCCCAAGAACATGTTCTTCGTGCCAAACAGGTCTTTCAGCACTTCCTGAAAAACCAATTGTTTGTGAAAGCTGAGAAGTGTGAGTTCCACCGCTCTACTATCACCTTTCTGGGATATGCCATTGCTGAGGGCGATGTTCAGATGGATCCTGGACAGGTGAAAGCAGTGGTGGATTGGCCTCAATCAACATCCAGGGTGTGGTTGCAACGGTTTCTTGGTTTTGTTAACTTCTACCGCTGTTTCATTTGGGACTACAGCACCCTGGCGGGCACCCTCTCGGCACTCACCTCTCCCAAGGTACTGTTCAAATGGTCTCCAGCTGTCGACAAAGCCTTTGACCTGCAGCATCGGTTCACAACCGCACCCATCCTTATCCATCTGGAACCCTCGCGTCAATTTGTGATGGAAGTTGATGCTTCGGCTGTTGGAGTGGGGGCCATCCTGTCCCAGCGATCTGCCCAGGACCAGAAGCTTCATCCCTGTGCCTTCCTGTCCCATCTTCTCAATCCTGCAAAGAGGAACTATGATGTAGGCAACCGAGAACTCCTGGCAGTTAAGATGGCGTTGGAAGTGTGGAGGCATTAGCTGGAAAGAGCAGAGCAGTTCACAACACGCCCAGCCTGGATCTGAAGGTGGCCCGGCTAACCGGCTGTTTGTCCCTAACCCATTCCGGTCCCCGGTCCCGGGTCCTGGTCCCCGGTCCCGGGTCCCGGGTCCTGGAATGGGCTCTGTCATCCAGGGTCCCGTCGTACACTAGCCTTCCTCCGACGTTTCTGGTGGCCCACAATGGTTCCTGACGTCTCTGCCTTCATCACCGTGTGCTCAGAACAAGACTCCACGGCAAGCTCCTTCAGCCTCTACAGGTCCCTGGCCTCATAGATCTCTGGACTTTGTCACTGGGCTCCCTCCGTCTGATGGCTACACTGTCATTCTGACAGTTGTCGATCGGTTCTCCAAGGCCGCCTGTTTCATCCCTCCACCCCAACTACCTTCTGCCAAGGAGACGGCCCAGCTTATGATGCAGCATGTCTTCCGGATCCATGGACTCCCAGTAGACATGGTCTCCGATCGGGGTTCTCGTCTCAGTTCTGGACAGCATTCTGCACCCTTATTGGGTCGTCAACCAGCCTGTCATCCGGATTCGATCCCCAAACTAACGGTTAGTTGGAGCGAGCCAACCAAGACCTGGAAACCACCCTGAGATGCCTGGTCTCAACCAATCCCACTACCTGGAGCCGACAACTGGTTTGGGTGGCGTATGCCCCGAACACCCTTCCCAGTTCTGCCACTGGACTCTCTCCATTAGAGTGCTCCATGGGGTATCAGCCTCCACTCTTCCCGGCACAAGAACAGGAGGTCATCGTACCCTCGGCCCAGCAGAGGGTATGGCTGTCCACACAGGACCTGCCCCTTCGGGTAGAGTCCCGCAAACTGTCCCCTCATTTCATTGGTCCTTTTCCCATCTCCAGAGTACTGAGTTCCACTGCTGTCTGTCTTGTGTTACCCCTTACTCTCCGTATTTACCTTACTTTCCATGCGTCTCGGATTTAAGCCAGTGTCTCACTGTTTGTCTTCTGCCCCTCCCCATGTCACTGATGGCCATCCGGCCTACACGGTGAACCGTCTCCTGGGTGTTCGACCACGGTACAGGTGTTTCCAGTACCTGGTTGACTGGGAGGGTTAAGGACCGGATGAGAGGTGCTGGGTTCCTGCTAGAGACATCCTGGATCCAGTCCTCATCACCGACTTCCACCGCCAACACCCCAGTCAACCAGGTATGAGCCGAGGTAGGACGCCAGGTAGCGTCCCGGGGGGGGGTGTAGTGTCACGCCCAGTGTATTTATCCCTGTTTTTCTGTCTCTCTGTGCCAGTTCGTCTTGTATGTTCCAAGTCAACCAGATTTATTCCCCCCCCCCGTACTCCTGCCTTTGCTATGCTATTCCCTTTTCTAGTCCTCCCGGTTTTGACCCCTGCCTGTTCTGGACTCTGTACCCACCTGCCTTGACCATCAGCCTTTCTGCCACTCTGTACCTCCTGGACTCTGCTCTGGTTTTGACCTTTTTGCCTGTCCACGACATTCTCTTGCCTACTCCTTTTGGATTAATAAACATTAAGAATCCAACCATCTGCCTCCTGTGTCTGGGTCTCGCCTTGTGTCATGAGAATATGGGGCAAATACTGAAACAATAGCTTTCAACACAAGGCTATTTTCTTTCAACAGAAAGGTGTTTGACGCTTTGAGTAATTACTTTTGTCCTTTAGAAGGCGTTTTATTCATCAGATAAGCTTTTTATTCAGTGGGGTTGTAAAGGCCATGTGGTTTGGGAGACCTAGTTCCCCACCGATCATTAAGGAACAGATGCCATGATGGAAAACTTGTGACAGACAAGTCGAACATGAGCGTGACATGTGTTAAACAGGCGCATCCACATAACGCTGGAGGTCTGACAAGATGATGGGCAGACTCAATCATTATTACTTTCCCTTAAGCCTGTGATGAATATTCAGTACTGCTCTTTTTAAAAGACATAAATGTCAGGATGCAAATGGTTTGAACAGATTGTCAGTGGTCAACGCATCCAATAGTATAATAATCTGCATGCCATTGTCAAGTATTTATAAGCTTTTACTGAGATTTGATAATCGGCTTGATAGATATCTGAGAGGAAAGATCACGTAGACTAAGCATGGACCAAATGCATGCTAATTTTTAAATGAGGACTCAGTTCCCACAATGTGTTATCACAAGCTCCGAGCTGGGTAAGGATTACATGATACATCTAAATGTGGACCTGTATCACATTAAATGGATACTAAAATTAATTGAATCATTCATGAATCCTACACACTTTCAGAAAGTTCTCTTTCAGTCACTGGTACTGCTCACTTTCATACACCCCAGCCCATCCCATCTTACAAAGGTGCCAAAGAGAGCGAGTAAGGCCTGGGGAGGGACATGCCAGGGGGGTGCCCCCCCCCCCTTAATTACCCTACAGAACCGTGCGGACCACAGGGGCTGGGTTAATCACTTTAGAGGCCCGGGGGAGAGATGGGAAGTAGACAGTAGCGTGACAGCCGGGGGAGCACTGGCACGACTAATCCCGTTAGACCAGGGAAAAAGGGGGACGCCATCGCTCCTACTAGGCTGAGAAAAAAATGTTTTTCCCAGGAATGAGTTCACCTGTATGGTAACACAGAAAAGTTGGCCTTTTGATGCCTATTAGAATTAGACAATTACACCTGGCACATACAAATGTTTTTTTTTTAAATCCTGGGCATCACTTATTGATGATGCATGAAAAGAAATCGGTGACAGTGGCATTGCATGAGATCCTCTTTCATGCCATAGTAAAGCAGCCCTTTTAAACCCAGCGTAACCAGCCTCTCTAACAGTGAGAAGATGAGAAGGGCTGCTGTTAGAAGGAAAGAGCTTACTTCATCTGCTATTGTAAGCGCACCCGAGTTCAACCTTAATGTAAACCTTTGCAGGCGGGATAAGAATGGGATGCTCTCTATAAAAATATAACCTGCTGGGTAATCCGGCAGATGGCCACAACAACGGACACTAATAGAGGGGCTGGCCACTGCAGAGGTAACAGGGAACGTCCGATCACCAGCCACTCTCCGGCCTGGGAGATTTGAAATCAAGATTCGTCACTCCCCTTAGCAACACTGGGAAACTGAGCAGTCAATTTGCATCCATCAAGTTTCTACTTAATCTCACACTCCACTTCTCTCCATTCTCTCCTTTTTGTAATCTTTCTCTTTGTTGTAGGGATTAGGTTGAGTGGTAAAACAGTGATTTGATGATCTTTCCAAGGTTGTGCGCACCCCTTAAACCACAAACAAGCTGAGGCATTCTGGGAGTCACCCTCTTTGAAGACAGCGCTCGGGGAACTGTGTGAGACTTTTGATACAGTTGAAGCTCTGGGGAATTTTATTCCATCAATGGTCTGGTTTGCTCTGAACTGGTCTGGGAAAATATAAACTTGGTAAATAATGAATAATGCACCAGGTTTATAAGGCTCTTACTTTTTTGTGTAAAAGTACAGAGCTGACATTTAATTACAGGTATGAATGTTTTTGTATAATAAACATTGGTTACCCAATGGTTGTCTTTTTCCATCATATAATTTTTACCAAATTCAGTTATTCAATATCAGATTTGACTAAATATTACTGAATTTGAATCAATTCAGAGTTATTGGTTTTGTGGGTTGCAATAGCACAGAAATTGGGCTATTATGCAAACATATCAAATATCTACATTTGCCCTTGTCAACTATTGTTTTTCACTGCAAACAAACGTTTATCCACACTATTCCATTTGTACGAAAGATGCCTTGTATGGAATTCATGCACAGGTGTCACAGCAGTACATCTAGTCAAATAGGAGCCTGTCCATACAGTATATTAGAGACCCCATGCAGTATGAAGTCCTTGACTTGTTTGAGGTCTATTTAAGGTAATCTACTCACATTGTCACCCTGTCACTCTTCATTCAACATTTCAGCATGATGCAAACGTTTGCAGTTTGTTGATAGCTAGAAACCTAGAATTAATTTTTATTTTTTATTATCGAATCTCAAAAATGAATCATTCAAATAGTGAGCATTAAACGTGAGCACAGTGCCACTCAGTGGACAGCTTGCTGATCTGCATATCATATCAAATGTATTTCTGGAATACATGTGAAGAGACATGTTTACATTGACAAGCAATTCATAATTATTGTCACTGGTTGCATCTTAAACACAGTCGGGCTGGAACGTACCCGCTATGTCTGTTCAGAACCAGTCTAAGCTACAGCGAGAACCTCAAGCCTTTCTAATGGTTTCTAAATCCAGATCAAATCATAAATGAGGTTAGTGACATTGAGAATACAGTGTTGGTGATCTATGTCAGATGAAATGGTAACGTTGGTGTCTGATAAAGAGAGATTAGACAGCTCTGTAGGGAAAAGGGAAATTCACTACTTGGTTATTTGGTCCGTGTACCTTGGAGTGATTTCAGCTGAATCTCAGTTCATTAGGACACTAATTTGCCTTCATTTTAAGTCCTGTCCACTCACCTACAGGACTTACACTAAAATGCAAGTGGGTTCTCAGCCTATACCCACTTAATGCATACTGAAAATACGACTCCCATAATTCATCTGTATTGCATCATCACCATTGTGGGATAGCTGGGCTGGAGGAGCGATGTGTCCATGGTGTGAGGTCACTGTAAAGGACAGGGTCAGTCGGACCAGTCGTTCTCTTCCAGTTCGGAGTCATCCTCCGAGTCGCTGTACTCCACTGCGATGCGACGGGACAGGATGGTGGCCACATCGTTCCCCACAGGCTCCCGCTTAGCCTGCTGCTCCTGCTGCTCCTGCACCTTTTTCAACTGGATGCCTGAGGAACACAAACACACAGTCTAAACTCATTTGCACTGTATAAAACAACTCTGCCATCTCCAGAAGAAGAGTAAACGTCTGAGTACAGCAAAACTCACCCATGCGAATAGCTGACAGAAGGTCACTTCGAGGCTGGGTGTCCTGTCTCTTCCCGTCACAGAGTCCTGCCAGTTGGGGTGGGGCAGGGGGTACTGGTGGTGGAGGGGGACCTGGGGGAGGTGGAATCATACGAGGTCCTGGGGGAGGTAGGGGTGGGAGACCATAGCCTGTGGCCCCTGTCCTAGGTCCAGTAAGGGGGGTGGGGGATACCATGGGAGAGCCAAAGGCTGTCTGTGCGGATGGGATAAGAGGGGCTGGGGGAGGGGGTGGTGGTCCGGAACTGGCATAGTACTCCATTATACTGAGAGAGAGAAAGTCAGAGAGAAGGTTTTGAGCTAACAACACATTGGTATTTACAAATCAGAGAGTTACTAATCTGCATTCCAGATTTCTTGTACTGAGAGTTGTTACAATAACAGTACCTGTAGTCCGCAGGTGGAAGCGTCATAGTGCCATTTATTCTCTCAGTGGAGCGATGCAGAGGTGGGGAGTGGTGTGTGCGGTTGAGAGTCCCTTCTCTGTAACTGACTCCGATGCTGTGGTACTCATGCTCTACAGACTCGTGAATGTCTGCAGGCGGGTAAGGGTGAGCCAGGGCATGGTTGGATGCAGAATGTGGAAGGCCTGGAGCAGTTGGGTAGTCTGGCAGGTCATGACCATATCTAAACAACAAAAAAGTCATTGTGATGAACTCTTTACACTAACACGAAAAGTTAATATGCCATCTGCAAAACAAATGGGGAAGGAAGCTGATTCAGACGACAATGGTCCTAATCACTGACCTGCTCTCTGGGGAGAGGGAGCCCTCAGACGACACCCCCCGGTGGAGAGAGTGAGGGTGGCGGTGGTCTGGGCGGAGCTCTTTGTCGAACGCCATCATGTTCCACTCCTGACGGCGGTTTCTGGCTTTACGAACCTTCTTCACCTCGCGCTGAAGTGTGCCGTCAACACATCGCTTCTGCTCCTGAGAGAGGAGGAGAGAGAAAGAGAGGAAAAGAGAGAGAGAGGGGGGCGAGAGAGAAAGAGGTCATTTTGCTGATACTGTAGGTGTGGAGTTATACAGGATATTGTATACACAAGTTGCCCCAAAGAAATGAGTCGTTATTAAGAAGCAAAAAGCCTGAGGCTTTCTGAAAGGGTGACATTAAAAGGCTCTCACGCGTTGTCTTCTTCTCTCCTTCCTCTTGTCCTCTGTGTCCTGCAGCATCTTCTCCTTCCACAGGTCAAAGAAGTAGGATGGGTCCGTGTAGAACTTCATCCCATCGGTGTGGTCATCTCTGTGTCAAAAGAGAGACTAGTTAGCTATTGGTCACAACTGGAGGTTAATGCTCGTCTGGTGGTTGTATCTGTACAGTGTACCTGTAAGCAGAGAGAATGCTGAGAGAAGGAGGCTTGTCGCTGGTGTTGTACATGTCCTCCACAGGGTTGGACGTGCTGCTCTTGGACACCACCTGCTGGTCCTGGACTGTAGAGCTTTTAAATGCCTTGCGCATGTTGATGTCCTGCAGAGAGACTGGAAAGCATTAGAGTGAATGTGAGATTGATAGGAAGATGAACAGGAATAAGAAGATGCTGAGATAGAAAATAATAAGTAGATTATGGGCCAAGCAGAACCAAAGACGAGCAGGAGAACTAATGACTTAGTTGTCTTTCAACATTAGAGAGAATATTTTTATTTTTTCTTATTCCCTGACCCCAAACTGACCCTCCTCCACAGTGGAATCCAGCTGGGTGACCTTGACAGCCAAGCGGTCGATGCGGTCTTGGAGACCGTTGGCACGCACATAAAATGTGTTAGCCTCACTAAAAAGCTCTCCAAAGACGTCCTCCGCATGTTTACCTGAGTTATGAAGAAAAGAGGAGCCAAGGACAAATTCACTTTTTTTAACCAAATCTCTATTTTTGATGTAAATGAAGTGTCCAGACACTATTTTTTTACAATTTCACTTGGTTTTGAGAAACTTGCCCCACCACCAGTAGACTTCCTCATTGCTATTTCTGCAGTTTGGGGGCTACGGATAAACATTAACAAAGGCTCCAAAAACACCCAAATTACATCCTTTTACAAATTGAAAAGCTCTCAGTATAGTGATGCAAGTCTTTAGATGTTGTACACATGAAAATGTGTCATTTGGAACTTTATCCGCAACATTGTATTCCATTTTGTTGGACTCGAGCGATACTTTTCCATGTGCAACAGTGCGTAGTGCAGTTTCGCGGGGCCCGCCAGGTCTATCTATATATTTTTTGTAGGATTATTTATTAACGTTTGGTCATGTGGCAGAGAGCACAAATTGCTGTTTTATAGCTAATATCATGCTATTTTACGCAGTTTGCCATCAAAATAGTGCAGTTTTAAAGATAATTTCCTGTAGTAATAATCATTCAAAAAAGGAATGTCTATGACATGTTCATATGCTATCTGGGGGGCCTAACCTCCGGGTTTTTAGGTTGGGCAGTGGTGGAAGTACTACTTAAGTCGTTTTTTGGGGTATCTGTACTTTAGTATTTATATTTTTGACAACTTTTACTTTACTACATTCCTATAGAAATAATGTACTTTTTACTCCATACATTTTCCCTGACACCCAAAAGTACTCGTTACATTTTGAATGCCCTTGGCCATCCCCCCTACTGCTTCTGATCTGGAGGACTCACTAAACACAAATGTTTTATTTGTAAATGAGGTCTGAGTGTTGGAGTGTACCCATGGCCCTCCATAAATAAATACAAGAAAATTGTGCAGTCCGATTTGCTAAATTTGAGGAATTTGAAATTATTTATACTTTTACTTTGATACTGCAGTATATTTAAAACCAAATACTTTTAGTATTTTACTGGGTGACTTAACATTTTCTGTTTAAAGGTATCTTTACTTTTACTCAAGTATGACAATTGGGTACTTTTTCCACCACTGAGGGTGGTTTCTCAAAACCAAGTGAAATCGCAAAAAAAAATGTCTGGACACTTTGATAAGATGCAATTTACATTAAAAAAAATATTGAGATTTGGTAAAAACATTTGAACATGTCCTTTAATACAGACATTCACCTGTGTCTAAATGCTCAGACAAAGTCATTGGAGAGGTACATGTCGTAGTACACAGAAAAGAGCAAAGAGATTTGTTGAGGTCAAGTTGAACAGACAGGAGTAACGTAGCGATGGAGATTTGCACATGTCTGATGGGCCGGGAAACCAACCAAATGATTGAGATTTGCACATTTCAAACACTGAATGAAGAGCATGTGATTGTGAAATCTGTCTCCATACTCTTTCTCTACCTCTGTCCCTCCCTCACTCACTCTCTCCTTTATCTGTTACACTAAGCTCTACATTAAGCTCTAATCTCCAGTGACTTCATAAAACCCTACCCCACACAAACAAACACACACAAACAGCATGCAGATACACACACTGTAATGTGGATAGAGATATATATATATATAGGACAGATGTCTGGTAAATTCTCCTACTCTAATTCTCTCTCTCACTCCCTCCCCACACTCAAACACACACGCATGCACACACAGACTTACACACACTTCTGTCAATATCAAATGTATTTTACCAAATAGAATTGAATCAATAAAAACACTTAAATGTACTGACTTAATGCATCTGCCTAAGCTGATCAGTTTTCCAGTGTAACACCGATGGATGAGGCTGTATAGGTCACTATTCTAGAGTATGCTGGCGTAAGGCTGGTTAAGTGATAGGTGACTGCTTAATGCATATGATGAGGGGTTGTGACTGTGTGGAAGATATGTCTTACTTAGACTGCTGAGCTGGCGTATGATGGCAGAGAGGGTGTTGTTGGTGACACACTCCAGCTCACTGCCAATCCCCTCGGGCAGCCCCCCTCGACAGAGGTGCCGGGGCTCTATGTTCCTCTTGACCAGGGGCATGACCTCCCCTCACACCGCGCCACACACCACCTGCTGGGACACACAGCCGCTGACAATGACAGCCACGTTCCGCACAGACAGACACAAACAATCAATTCAGACCAGATTAAATCATGAGGCAGAGACAATCGACCCAAACCTCTCCGGATTACATTACTAACCAAATCCCACTCGACTTACGTAATGCCATCAGGACACGTACAGGTTTCATCAGGCCACAAACTACTCTTTACTTCACCCAACTGGCCTTTCATTTCATTCATGGAAAATTCATTAGCGGCAATTCATTGTATTACTCAACACCCCTTCAATCAAGACTTGTTTCCAGACCTATAACTGCATGAAAAGAGTTGCAGATAGCATTCCATCACAAGAGAGTCCCACTGAGTGACTATAGGCTCAAACTATGCTTATTGTAAACAACCAGGAATCAAAACCCATTTCTGGGCATTTCAAGATTGTGTTGTTCAACAAGGCTAAAGCCCACTATACCTCTGGGAGACGCGGGTTTTAGCATTCAGTCAAGCATACTCAAATCAAATGTATTTATATAACCCTTCTTACATCAGCTGATATCTCAAAGTGCTGTACAGAACCCCAGCCTAAAACCCCAAAACAGCAAGCAATACTCATGCAACTGTTTAATAATTATGCTATTATAAAATTATGATTTGGCTTATCTAAGGGAAGGATATATGTGTTAGGTCTTATTTGACACAAGGACTATGCTAAATTTGAAAGTTAGGTGCCTTTCTGCAAATATTGTGAATGGTGGCACATGCCATACAAGACTGGGATGAAGTTTAGCCATGTTAAAATCCCTAAACAATAGAACAAACAGAATGACATCGATTATCATGGCAAGCTTGAGCACACATTTATTAACAAACCTTAAAGGGCAAAGCATCTAACAGCCTTGAGCAATAGATTCCGCACGCAATTACAAGCAAGCATAGCAAGGTTGTCCCAACCAAAATCTCTGTGGTGATTAGGAGAGACAATAAGTCTCAACTGTGCGAACAGTGAGGGCATTATTGATAGGCCTACTATGTTTCAAACCACTTTAGAGCGATGCCAGATCTTGATACATAGTAATAATTAAGAGCCTGCAACTCCAGGTGGACCGGTTTATTATCAAAGAGCGGTGGTCTGTGACCCGTGACTGAGGGTTTTTAAATAGCATCATCCTAATTGTAGTATATATATAATATATACTTAAACAGACATAACAAGGGAGGGAAGACATAGGGATATGATGAACAACATGATAAAGACGGACCGCTCACCAAAAGTGTCCTTTTAGGAGTATTCAGCTGCGGTCCACCGATCGAGTTGCCATCCTGTCCCCTCATCTCACCAGAGCCGGATTCTTTCTGTGAGGAGCAATCTCCTGCACAAATCAGCATCCAGGCTCGGAGATTTAATTAGCAGATTTATTTGTGTCGTCCAATCAGGTTCGCCAAAAACATCCATCATGACAACCATTGGCAGTTTGACAGCAAGACGAGTGAGTTATCGGGATAATGATGCAAACACAAGCCTACATTATTTCATAAATTGCATTATTAGGCGTATGCGTCTTTGGTTTAGCCCAGTTATTCTCAAATGTATTATAAACGCTGAAGAATGTGTCTGAATATATTACCACTTTCGGGACGTCAATGAATAGTTTCAGAAGAGAATGGATGCAGCCAGGGGGTGACAGCTCATGACCCCCCAGCCAACTGCTGGCATCGCAACCCCACGACGGTCACACCCCATTGTCAGACGACCTATTTTCTCACTTGTAGGCCTATGAATTCGTTTTTTGGTACATTCAAGCGTTTTTTGTCTGGCAGCTCTCCAAATATTTCATCTCAAATTGTCACAATTAGTGAGCTTTGTGATTTAGATGTAATAATTGATTATGACATTTTACAGTTGAATGACAAATTGTTATAAGATTTATTTTTCAATGTTACAGACCGCATGATCGGCGTTGTAGTTATGGAAACTCCTCTTAAACTCTTATTCTTCTACCAAATTGATATAACCAGTGCAATTCCATATTGCACACAGGTGAGTAATTATCTATGGATACCATTCTCCATTTGTTTTCTCTCCTTCTCTTCAGTCCAGCTGGATACAGTCTCTCAGGAGAACCACAGGAGTGGGTTCCAGCCAGGTACCACCTTGTGGTTTGTTTGGGCATAAGCACCACCCTTTCAGATGAGCCCATCCTGACAGATGGCACATGAACCATGGGAGTGGGATGGAGGTCTGGGGGCTTAAAGGCACAGTGATTCTGGCTGCTGTGGCTTTAATGGAGGTCTGTAGATCACAGTACGAAAGACATCATCGGTGCGCTAATGCATGTTCTGATGGCAGGGAGGGGCCTCAATATGAACTCAATGACAAAATGGGTTCGCTTTTTGAAGAGTAACATATTGGGGCTTCTGTGATTCAAACAGAGCCCTAATCTTTGGCCAGCTCAACCTTATTAACCCTAATACAGTATTTACCCTCAATGACAATGCCACTGTTGACCTCAATGTTTTCACACATCACTATCACTGCACCCATTTACACCCCCAGCCACTAATACCTCTATTATCCATGACACTGAGCCCCCAGACACTATCACATTTATCTCTTTGTTTTCCCCTGGGATGATTATAGCTAGGTCTGCTATACCACGCCATTACCCCACAATTATCCTAGGGTTCCCTGATTCATTACCAACTCCATGTAGTTTGGGGCTACTAGTTGTGTGTGACTTGTAGCTTGTTTCCAACTGCGTTTTCTATGTTTTGTGTATGTTATTTGTAAGTGGTGCAAAGATTTTCCTCTTGTAGGACAATAAACATGATTCTGAATGATTAGGCCTATAACGGTCTCCCTAATAAAATAGCCTAGCCTAATGCTGAAGATGCATGCTTCAGATGGACACATGGAAGTATGGAATTAAGTCTAAAAATGGGAGGTAAAAACACAATGTAACTTCAATTGTAAAAGCCGCAGTTGGTAAAAGACGTCTAGCTAGACGCGCAAACATTCAGCACTGTGGACATTCAACCCCCAGAGTGAATTCTATTCATGTATAGAGATCACAGTGAAGAATGTGTCAGATAAAGAGTGGTAAATGAGGGAGTCATGATATCATGTGATGGGGTTATGTACAGAGTTAGACAGCTGCATCAGAAATACTTAACAGTAATATAACTCTATTATGGACAAACATCCAAAATAGGTCAGCAATTTGTGATGTTTGTTTAAAGTAGCACATATACAGCATGTTTACAAATAAATACCATACATTAAGTCAAAATAAAATGTGAAAGCTTGAATTATTGGTCATTGACCAATTGCAATTATTATCCTCAATATTTGTATTCATTTGGCTGACTCAGATTTACTTTCCATTTTCTAGGCTTATTAATATTTTCATATTTGAATACCCAAATACTCCCCACTGGAGTCTGTAAAAGTCAAAGCCACAAATTATATGATCACTTCAGTGTGTCTGGGTTTAGTATAGCCAGATGGCGGGCAGGGAGATGGTAGAAGACGGCTTTCCTCTTGTGAGGTATACAGAGTAGGCATTTGAGCCATATAAGGATGCATTATGGAATGGTGAAGCATGGAGGGGTGAACCAGGGTGGAAAACACCATGGAGGGGTGCATGGTAGAAGGTTGAGCCATGGAGGGTTGTGGGCAGGTGGGAGTTTCCTGCCTCTGTAAGGTTTGGTGGACACATGAGGATCCAGTTGGACAGGCTTGGCTGGCATTGGGAGGGTAGAGAGATGAGGTGGAACAACAGGACGTCCCTGTCATGGGTACAGCCTCCTGCTGCTGCTGCTCTCCACTCCCACCCTGGGGATCAGCAGCACCTTCTGGGCTTTGGGAGATCTCCTGTTTACGACTCAGACAGACACCCATGGCCACCATGGAGCCCAGAAAGATAAAGGCCAGAAACAAAGAGCCCACAATCACAAAGGGAACATAGACAGGTACTAGAGTGAAATTAAAACACAAATTAAGAGGACAGGGGGCAGGAGAGAAGTGGAAGGGAAGATAGAGTGAAAAGGAAAGACATTTTAAGGATTACCTTCCTGTGTACATATGTTGTAGTTGTATAGACTATGCACATTCATGTGACTCCCCTGCTCTTCAGTTCTCACAAGGCCAGGGATGTGTCCATATTCCAATTTGCTCAAGAGTAGAACATTCTAATAGGGTAAGTCAGTAAACTGTGCAAAACATGCAACACTAAAAACAAACAGTTCATTGAAAAGCTCCTTGGCAGCAGATCAAGTCTTAACATGATTCTCGGGATGTGCAGGAGTAGGCTAACTGCACATTGAAGAGTTTAATAAATGCTTGGACATGAGACCACACTTCAAGGCAATTTGGTGGGTTGGATGGATTCAAGCACACTGCATTAGGCTTTCTCATTCACCAATACATTTTAGGCTACAAGGAATCTCACGGTGTGTGTTATCAAGGAATAACCTAACCACTGGGCACAGACGTAAACGGACACAACCTTGATTCAACCCGTGTGTGACCAGCGAGAACATGCCGAAAAAGCCTAGGCCTTATATAGCCAGCATAATAATAACCATGCAAGGATCAACATCGAAGTATTTGGTCCTATTTCAATAGCCTAGGCTACAACTTACCTGCGCTCTTGGCAACTTTCTTGTCATCAGAAGTGCCAGGCTGTTGAACTTGCTCGTGGTTGTTGCAGTTTCCCTGATCCAGTCTTGCTCTCATGAGTGCAACAGTAGCGCAGCCCACAAGCTCTGCAGCAGATCACCGCTTCTCTCTGATCATTGCGCTCGGGACAGTGGAAACCCTCTCGCCAAGTAGATTGCGCGTCCTTCCAACCATGGCAATATTCACCATTCGTCCTCTGGTGCGTCATACCCACTTGGAGAATCAGACTGATGAAAGTCCCAACAGCAAAACGCACGGTCCTCATTCCAACTGGAGATAGGAATCCCGTGTCCGTATGTTGTTATTACAAAATACATTCTGAAAGAAAATAAAGTAGACATATCCAGAATAGGCTAATAAAAATAATCATACAGGGAAGGTATGTAAAATGAACTCATAGGCTTACCTTTGGATTCACGCCGTGTGATGCATCAAAACATGAGTTCGTTCTGCTCTGTGGATCTGTTCTCATCATAATTTGTATCATGGGACACAGTAATTTTAGACCACTAATGGAAATCCTTATAGATGCTGATCAAATAGCCTGTCATAGCTAGGCCAATTGAATCTTAACATTTTTGCTGGGCACTTTAGACTAATAGGTCTCCGAAGTGTATTTTTCCAATGTAGGCCTATCACAGTAAAAATAGGCTTAGTGATTGTATATCAATAAGGCTATGCCAGCAGCATATACCCATGGTTGGTCCTGGTCGGTCCCTGGACGGGAAACCAGGTGCGGCTGGAAGTGGTGTTCGAGGGCCAGTAGGAGGCACCCTTTCCTCTGGTCTAAAAAAAATAAAATATCCCAGGGCCAGTGTTGCCAATTTAGCAACTTTGTCGCTATATTTAGTGAGTATTCAGACCCCTCTAGCACACATTTTTTTTTAAAGCGACAAATCAAGCGCCTTTTCCTGGTGTTATTGGAGACTTTTGGAGACTGACGTAAAAGCACATATCGTTCTTACTCTTCTCAACGAGCAGCGTTGTGCTGCCGTGGGCCCCACACCGTCCCATAGTACTCACAGGCGGCCCAGTCCTTATGTTGTGCGCAGCAGTCCCTCCCAGCTGCAGTCAGAGCAGGAGATGTTCGCCCCTCCTTGTCCAGACTGCAAATTAATCCTACATGCTGAATGCCACCGCTGGCTGATCCCGCCCTGGTTTACATTCAGGGCGGGATGTAAATGTAAAAGACTAAACTAAAAAAACAAACACGGATAAAGGAGGAGGGTTGGAATTGTGACATAAAAAAAAAAAGAATGACAGAAGGTTCATTTGTAGTTCTAAACATATTTAGGGTGTTTTGTTACTCACTTTCTGTCTCTCCCACGATGTTACTCCTCTGTCCTACAGCAATTACATGCACATGGCCAATTATGCAAATTAGGCAATATCGTCATTTAGCGACTTTTAGGACAGCCAATAGCTACTTTCCTTACTGAGGAGTTGGCAACACTGCCCAGGGCAGTGATTATGAGCATTTATCGTAAGAGTAGGGGTGTTTACCCCGGTGTCCTGGCCTTCATAACATCATGGCTACCTAATAATTTACAATTGGCTCATTCATCCCCCAGGTTGTTTGTGTAAATGAGAATGTGTTCTCAGTCAATTTACCGGGTAAAAATAGAGTATATAATTTGACTAAGATGCTATGCAAAGAAATAGTTTGACTCTGACTGTATCCTTGTAAACCATGTCATTGAGGAAATAATCTCAAGGATATTAGAACGCAGCCACAGCCGCGTTCGAGCTAAAGGATTGCAACTGTGGCGCTGTTACGCCATTTTGACTCCCATAGCCCGTCTATCCTAATGTAAAACAGGGCTTTGAGCCAAAATGGTAATTGTTTCCCAAGATAGTCTTGCGTTGGTCAGCTGATCACGGCTCATCCCCTTCGGAAATACATTTTCTTAAGGGCCCTGGAACATTGCACAGTAAGAAAAGGTAATCAAACCGAATCGTATTATTCGAACTTATTTTGCTAACATGAATGTCAATTCATTGCAACTGGCTAGTAAATGATGATAGACCACGCAGATTAGCTAACCTTAGCTAGCTAACGTTAGCTGTTACCTTTCTGGTCTGTCAGTGTCACCTGACTGACTCTACGACTAGGTTAGCTAGCTAGTAACTAACGTTATATGGTTTGCTTGTTTGTGACAAACAACAAACTGCGTTTCATACTTTTTTTTGTTGCTTTGTAATATGGTATGTAGAGGCTAATTAATTAATTAGCTTCATGAATCCTAGCTGGTTTGTTTCCTGCTTTTGCGAAGCAGATGGTAGAAAAGCTCTCGGGTCAGGTATTAGGACCTGAGCAAGCTAGTTTACCTAGCTACATGCATGTCTCTACCAATTAATGAAATGTGTTTTGATTCTGTGTGTTCATGGTGAATTATTTTAAATCCATTAAGTAATTTGATTTGTTGAAAAAGTTAAGTAATATAGCTAAGTGTCATGCACCATGATTATAGTGAAGTGTCACATGATTGATCTCTCTGATTTTCCTCTGTACACTTTGCAGATGGACACTTCCAAGCTTCCTAAAATCCGTGATGAGGAGAGGGAAAGCGAGTTTGGATATGTACATGGAGTTTCTGGGCCAGGTTTGTCTAAACATTAGACTTTTACTATGGTTACTCCATGGATATCAGTCTGAAATAAGTGTCCGTAAAAAGACGTGATAGTCTCTACAAGCCAGAATGTTGAATACAATGATATGTAAACTTACTTTAACGGTTGTCCATGCTGTTGGTCCTTTTGGTGGTAGGAAGTGGAGATGGGTAAACGACACTTTCCCGTGGTTACCCTGACATTTTGCGGCGCCGGAATGTTCTGTTGCTTGTATTTTCCATCTCCTGACGCATTTCACGCGGTGCACAATATGTAAACATTAACCGAATGTAACTGACTGTTTTCTACCGAACGGCGTTCCCTCGTAATCAGCTGGAAGTGCTTGTGAAATTTGCCAGCTGATTGCGTGGGACAACGTTTGGTCTGTGCTTCGGCTAAACTCAGCCATTGTTTACATATTGTACAAGTCGCGTGTGAATTGCGTCGGCATTGAAAATACAAACTGACATACACACCAGTGTACTTAAAGCCGGGTTAATAACACTATTCACACGCGCAAATAACATGTTTTCTGTCCTCTGTTCTTTGTCTAACATGTTTTAACCAACAGTGGTGACAGCTACCGCCATGGCAGGAGCGGCCATGTATGAGCTTGTGCGTGTGGGCCACAGTGAACTGGTGGGAGAGATCATCAGGCTGGAGGGAGACATGGCAACCATTCAGGTCTACGAAGAGACCTGTATCCTTTTCAGTCATACCTGCTCACTGCTAAACAGTTACACCCACCTTCACTTAATGTTGATGGTTCACTTACTCTTGTGTACTTCTATTCCGATGTGTTCTAGCCTTTCCTCTTATCGGGCATATAGGCTATGTGGTTAGGTTTCCTGAATGTACGCCGCAGCTGGAGTGTCTGTCGGAGACCCTGTCCTTCGGACAGGAAAGCCCCTGTCTGTAGAGTTGGGGCCGGGAATCATGGGGTCCATCTTTGATGGTATCCAGCGTCCCCTCAAAGACATCAATGACCTCACTCAAAGCATATATATCCCTAGAGGAGTCAACATTGGGGCCCTCAACCGTGACCTCAAGTGGGAGTTTACACCTGGCCAGAGTCTTCGAGTAAGAAAACAATGTATTTTCATTGTGAGTGTGTGTGTAAGGTGTGTCCCCACTGAAATATGATCCAACTCCTAAATCTACATATTATGTCCTCTTCCTCCCCCTGTCCATCTCTACCTCAGACCGGCAGTCACATAACAGGTGGGGATATCTATGGCACGGTGTTTGAGAACTCCCTGATCAAGCACAAGTTGATGCTCCCACCCCGGAGCAGAGGCACTGTCACCTACGTGGCCCCTCCTGGAAACTATGATGTCAATGTGAGTCACCCTCCGCCTACTAAATGTCTTTGCAGCTGAATAATGGAAAATGGATGTGAACGGCTTAAATCCCATTCTCTTATCTCTGTTTTGGTCAATTGTGTTTGTGTATCGGCAGGATGTGGTGCTGGAACTGGAGTTTGAGGGTTTGAAGGAGAAGTTTACCATGATCCAGGTCTGGCCAGTGCGACAGATTCGCCCGGTCACAGAGAAGCTGCCTGCCAATCACCCCCTGCTTACTGGCCAGAGAGTGTTGGATGCTCTCTTCCCGTGAGTTATACCTATCTCTACTTTATTTTCCTTTTTTTCTACTCACTCCATTTTATGTCCTTTCCTCCTGACACTTCCTTGGAGTGAACCCTCTAAAAAGCCATCTGCTTCTGGCTCTGTGCTTGTTCTCACAGGTGTGTCCAGGGAGGCACCACCGCTATCCCAGGAGCCTTTGGTTGTGGCAAGACTGTGATCTCACAGTCCCTGTCCAAGTATTCCAACAGTGATGTCATCATCTATGTGGGCTGCGGAGAGCGTGGAAATGAGATGTCTGAAGTGCTGAGAGATTTCCCTGAGGTTAGTGGCCATACGCGTGTCAAATTGTAATAATTGATGACGTGGTTCATGAGATTACAGGGAATTTCACTACTAGGGTGTCTGGTATAGCCAGCCGATCACCAGTTTGATGTGTACTCAGTCTGATTAATGGTGTTCCTCCCTGCTCCATAGCTTACAATGGAAGTGGATGGAAAGGTGGAAAGTATCATGAAGAGAACAGCGCTAGTGGCCAACACTTCCAACATGCCTGTCGCTGCTAGAGAGGCCTCCATTTACACAGGTACCAGGCAATCACATTACAACACTGAATGAAAATATACACGCAACATGCAAGAATTTCAAAGATTTTTCTGAGTTACAGTTCATGTAAGGAAATCAGTCAATGGAAATAAATTCATTAGGCCCTGATCTATGGATTTCATATGACTGGGAATACAGATATGCATCTTTTGGTTATATATATATATACAGTGCCTTGCGAAAGTATTCGGCCCCCTTGAACTTTGCGACCTTTTGCCACATTTCAGGCTTCAAACATAAAGATATAAAACTGTATTTTTTTGTGAAGAATCAACAACAAGTGGGACACAATCATGAAGTGGAACGACATTTATTGGATATTTCAAACTTTTTTAACAAATCAAAAACTGAAAAATTGGGCGTGCAAAATTATTCAGCCCCTTTACTTTCAGTGCAGCAAACTCTCTCCAGAAGTTCAGTGAGGATCTCTGAATGATCCAATGTTGACCTAAATGACTAATGATGATAAATACAATCCACCTGTGTGTAATCAAGTCTCCGTATAAATGCACCTGCACTGTGATAGTCTCAGAGGTCCGTTAAAAGCGCAGAGAGCATCATGAAGAACAAGGAACACACCAGGCAGGTCTGATATACTGTTGTGAAGAAGTTTAAAGCCGGATTTGGATACAAAAAGATTTCCCAAGCTTTAAACATCCCAAGGAGCACTGTGCAAGCGATAATATTGAAATGGAAGGAGTATCAGACCACTGCAAATCTACCAAGACCTGGCCGTCCCTCTAAACTTTCAGCTCATACAAGGAGAAGACTGATCAGAGATGCAGCCAAGAGGCCCATGATCACTCTGGATGAACTGCAGAGATCTACAGCTGAGGTGGGAGACTCTGTCCATAGGACAACAATCAGTCGTATATTGCACAAATCTGGCCTTTGTGGAAGAGTGGCAAGAAGAAAGCCATTTCTTAAAGATATCCATAAAAAGTGTCGTTTAAAGTTTGCCACAAGCCACCTGGGAGACACACCAAACATGTGGAAGAAGGTGCTCTGGTCAGATGAAACCAAAATTGAACTTTTTGGCAACAATGCAAAACGTTATGTTTGGCGTAAAAGCAACACAGCTCATCACCCTGAACACACCATCCCCACTGTCAAACATGGTGGTGGCAGCATCATGGTTTGGGCCTGCTTTTCTTCAGCA
Organism: Oncorhynchus clarkii lewisi; assembly: GCF_045791955.1. NCBI lineage: Eukaryota > Metazoa > Chordata > Actinopteri > Salmoniformes > Salmonidae > Oncorhynchus > Oncorhynchus clarkii. Next base: position 45,839,634 of record NC_092156.1, on the reverse strand, counting down.
GGGACAGGGAAGATGGTTAAAATTGATGGGAAGATGGATGGAGCCAAATACAGGACCATTCTGGAAGAACCTGATGGAGTCTGCAAAAGACCTGAGACTGGGACGGAGATTTGTCTTCCAACAAGACAATGATCCAAAACATAAAGCAAAATCTACAATGGAATGGTTCAAAAATTAACATATACAGGTGTTAGAATGGCCAAGTCAAAGTCCAGACCTGAATCCAATCGAATCTGTGGAAAGAACTGAAAACTGCTGTTCACAAATGCTCTCCATCCAACCTCACTGAGCTCGAGCTGTTTTGCAAGGAGGAATGGGAAAAAATGTCAGTCTCTCGATGTGCAAAACTGATAGAGACATACCCCAAGCGACTTACAGCTGTAATCGCAGCAAAAGGTGGCGCTACAAAGTATTAACTTAAGGGGGCTGAATAATTTTGCACGCCCAATTTTTCAGTTTTTGATTTGTTAAAAAAGTTTGAAATATCCAATAAATGTCGTTCCACTTCATGATTGTGTCCCACTTGTTGTTGATTCTTCACAAAAAAATACAGTTTTATATCTTTATGTTTGAAGCCTGAAATGTGGCAAAAGGTCGCAAAGTTCAAGGGGGCCGAATACTTTCGCAAAGCACTGTATATTACTGAGTTACAGTTCATGTAAGGAAATCGGTCATATATATATATACATATACACATATACACATATACACATATACACATACACATACACATACACACACACACACAGTGGGGCAAAAAAGTATTTAGTCAGCCACCAATTGTGCAAGTTCTCCCACTTAAAAAGATGAGAGGCCTGTAATTTTCATCATAGGTGCACTTCAACTATGACAGACAAAATGAGAAGGAAAAAAAATCCAGAAAATCACATTGTAGGATTTTAATGAATTTATTTGCAAATTATGGTGGAAAATAAGTATTTGGTCACCTACAAACAAGAAAGATTTCTGGCTCTCACAGACCTGTAACTTCTTCTTTAAGAGGCTCCTCTGTCCTCCACTCGTTACCTGTATTAATGGCACCTGTTTGAACTTGTTATCAGTATAAAAGACACCTGTCCACAACCTCAAACAGTCACACTCCAAACTCCACTATGGCCAAGACCAAAGAGCTGTCAAAGGACACCAGAAACAAAATCTTGGACCTGCACCAGGCTGAGAAGACTGACTCTGCAATAGGTAAGCAGTTTGGTTTGAAGAAATCAAGTGTGGGAGCAATTATTAGGAAATGGAAGACATACAAGACTACTGATAATCTCCCTCGATCTGGGGCTCCACGCAAGATCTCACCCCGTGGGGTCAAAATGATCACAAGAACGGTGAGCAAAAATCCCAGAACCACACTGGGGGACCTAGTGAATGACCTGCAGAGAGCTGGGACCAAAGTAACAAAGCCTACCATCAGTAACACACTACGCCGCCAGGGACTCAAATCCTGCAGTGCCAGATGTATCCCCCTGCTTAAGCCAGTACATGTCCAGGCCCGTCTGAAGTTTGCTAGAGAACATTGGGATGATCCAGAAGAAGATTGGGAGAATGTCATATGGTCAGATGAAACCAAAATATAACTTTTTGGTTAAAAACTCAACTCGTCGTGTTTGGAGGACAAAGAATGCTGAGTTGCATCCAAATAACACCACACCTACTGTGAAGCATGGGGGTGGAAACATCATGGTTTGGGGCTGTTTTCTGCAAAGGGACCAGGACTGATCCGTGTAAAGGAAAGAATGAATGGGGCCATGTATCGTGAGATTTTGAGTGAAAACCTCCTTCCGTCAGCAAGGACATTGAAGATGAATCGTGGCTGGGTCTTTCAGCATGACAATGATCCCAAACACACCGCCCGGGCAACGAAGGAGTGGCTTCGTAAGAAGCATTTCAAGGTCCTGGAGTGGCCTAGCCAGTCTCCAGATCTCAACCCCATAGAAAATCTTTGGAGGGAGTTGAAAGTCCGTGTTGCCCAGCAACAGCTCCAAAACATCCCTGCTCTAGAGGAGATCTACATGGAGGAATGGGCCAAAATACCAGCAACAGTGTGTGAAAACCTTGTGAAGACTTACAGAAAACATTTGACCTCTGTCATTGCCAACAAAGGGTATATAACAAAGTATTGAGAAACTTTTGTTATTGACCAAATACTTATTTTCCACCATAATTTGCAAATAAATTCATAAAAAATCCTACAATGTGATTTTCAGTATTTTTTTCTCATTTTGTCTGTCATATTTGAAGTGTACCTATGATGAAAATTACAGGCCTCTCATCTTTTTAAGTGGGAGAACTTGCACAATTGGTGGCTGACTAAATACTTTTTTGCCTCACTGTATATATACTGAGTTACAGTTCATGTAAGGAAAGGAAATCAGTCAATTGAAATAAACCGGTCAGTATGTGGTGTAACAACCATTTGCCTCGTGCAACGCGACATCTCCTTCGCATAGAGTTGATCCGGCTGTTGATTGTGGCCTGTGGAATGTTGTCCCACCCCTCTTCAATGGCTGTGCAAAGTTGCTGGATATTGGCATGAACTAGAACACTTTTTCCTACACGTCGATCCAGAGCATCCCAAACATCCTCAATGGGGTGACGTCTGGTGAGTATGCAGGCCATGGAAGAACTGGGACATTTTCAGTTTCCAGTAATTGTGTACAGATCCTTGTGACATGGGGCTGAGGTGAAACATGAGGTGATGGCGGTGGATGAATGGCACGACAATGGGCCTCAGGATCACGTCACGATATCTGTGTTATAAAATTGCCATCGATAAAGTGCAATTGTGTTCTTGTCCATAGCTTCTGCCTGCCCATACCATAACCCCACCACCACCATGGGGCCCTCTGTTCACAACATTGACATCAGCAAACCGCTCGCCCACACAACGCCATACACGCTGTCTGTAATCTGCCTGGTACAGTTGAAGCCGGGATTCCTCCGTGAAGAGCACACTTCTCCAGGTGGCCATCGAAGGTGAGCATTTGCGCACTGAAGTCAGTTACGACACTGAACTGCAGTCAGGTCAAGACCCTAGTGAGGACGACGAGAATGCAGATGAGCTTCCCTGAGACCATTTCTGACAGTTTCTGCAGAAATTCTTCGGTTGTGCAAACCCACAGTTACATGAGCTGTCTGGGTGGCTGGTCTAAGACCATCCTGCAGGGGGAAAATCCTGATTTGGAGGTCACGGGGCTGGCGTGGTTATATGTGGTCTGCGGCTATGAGGCCGTTTGGACGTACTGCCAAATTCTCTAAAACAACGTTGGTGGCTTATGGTAGAGAAATTAACATTCAATTCTCTGGCAACAGCTCTGGTGGACATTCCTGCAGTCAGTGTGCCAAACGAAACTGCACATTTTAGTGGCCTTTTATTGTCCCCAGCACGAGGTGCACTTGTGTAATGATCATGCGGTTTAATCAGCTTCTTGATATGCCACACCTGTCAGGTGAATGGAATATATTGGCAAAGGAGAAATGCTCACTAACAGGGATATTAAAAAATGTGTGCACAAAATATGAGAGATTTGCTTTTTGTGATTTTATTTCTGCTCATGAAACATGGGACCAACACTTGTTGCGTTTATATTTTTGTTCAGTATTGCTGGAGTTTATAGTTGTAAATCATTTTTGTTGGTAGTTGTGCTAATTTCTCTCCTTTGTTCTAGACGGTTGGGGGATGAGTCACCACTCACTCATAACCTTGTATTGACTCTTGATTCTGTGCTTTTGAGTCTTACTTGTGTGTGCCACTGCAGGAATCACTTTGTCCGAGTACTTCAGAGACATGGGCTACAATGTCAGTATGATGGCCGACTCCACCTCCCGATGGGCAGAGGCACTTAGGGAGATCTCAGGACGATTAGCTGAGATGCCTGCTGGTGAGTACACTGAGCAAATAGCAATGGAGGATGGTTGTCTAAACCTATCACAGCAACATGTCTGCCATTTTGAGCCTGTCAGAGCTCTGTGTGCTGCTTGTCCACAGACAGCGGGTACCCTGCCTACCTGGGAGCCAGACTGGCCTCCTTCTATGAGCGTGCTGGCAGGGTGAAGTGCCTGGGCAACCCAGAGAGAGAGGGCAGCGTCAGCATTGTTGGAGCGTGAGTACCTCATCATTCTACCAGCAGGGAGAACCTCTATCACCCTCCCTCCTGACTCTAAGAGTCAGACGGGTTCTGACCTGTACCAGTCCTGCAACACCAGATACCTGGACCATGTAGTGTAATCCTCATTGGAACATACAGTATGATACAGTGATGGCAGACTGTAGTGTCTGAATAACTTGGCCTTGTTATTTTCCCCTAGTGTGTCTCCCCCTGGTGGAGACTTCTCGGATCCTGTTACTTCAGCTACGCTGGGTATTGTACAGGTAATGCCTCAATTGTATATATTAAAATTTGGACAATTTAAACTTGTACCCTTCCTACTCCTCATTCCTGTTTTTATCTCCATCTGACAGGTGTTCTGGGGTCTGGATAAGAAGCTGGCGCAGAGAAAGCATTTCCCCTCAGTGAACTGGCTGATCAGCTACAGCAAGTACACGCGGGCGCTGGACGAGTACTACGACAAGCACTTCCCTGAGTTTGTGCCGCTTCGCACCAAGGCCAAGGAGATCCTGCAGGAGGAGGAGGATCTGGCTGAGATTGTGCAGCTTGTGGGAAAGGTGAGGCAGGGGCCAATGTGAATAAAGGTTATGGGTCGATTTTATACATACGGCCTAGGTTGATGGTGAGCATGTGTATGCACGCACTATGCACTCATTTCTGTGCCCCCTGCCATGTCAACAGGCATCTCTCGCTGAGACCGACAAGATCACATTGGAGGTTGCTAAACTACTCAAGGATGACTTCCTGCAGCAGAATGGCTATACTCCATACGACAGGTAAATACACACACATCTGTGTGTCATAGACATACTACATTGACTTAATCGTCGGTTATTATGCGCGTATTGATTAATTGATTGACTTTTTCGCCCCTTCCTGAAGGTTCTGCCCTTTCTACAAAACGGTGGGCATCCTCTCCAATACGATTGCGTTCTACGACTTGGCGCGACATGCAGTCGAGACCACGGCTCAGAGTGACAACAAGATCACCTGGTCCATGATCCGGGAGCACATGGGAGAGGTCCTCTACAGGCTCAGCTCCATGAAGTTCAAGGTACATGCTTGTTCCGCCTATTGCTTTAACCAACTTCCCCAATCCCTCTACCACCTCTGGTCTTCTTTGCACATCCAATGTTGGACTTTGTCTTTGAGTGTTATTGCATTTCGCTGTGTCTCCTAAACCCAGTGTCTCTGTATACCTCTGTTGTTTCAGGACCCAGTGAAGGAGGGCGAGGTCAAAATCAAAGCAGACTACGCCCAGCTACTGGAGGACATGCAGAACGCCTTCCGTACCCTGGAGGACTGAGCTCTCACCTCCCCTCTGAGGCCCCCCAGTCCCTGTGCTGTGCCGTGCAGTATCTCAGTGGCCCCTGTTTTGTGAAACCTTGCTGCAGTGACCGTCACACCTCAGTCATTCCTAAGTGTTCATTCCTCTACATTCCAACACTATGTTCAAGCCCCCCGTTTACAACCCTTGCTCTTTTTATTTCACCATATTGTCTTGTATGAGGCTACTGGAATATTTTCTCCCGAGTTGCGCTACGGTCTAAGACACTGCATCTCAGTGCAAGAGGCGTCACTACAGTCCCTGTTTCGTATCCAGGCTGAATCACATCCGGCCATAGGGCGGCGCACAATTGGCCCAGCGTCGTCCGGGGTAGGCTGTCATTGTAAATAAGAATCTGTTCTTAACTGACTTGCCTAGTTAAATAAAGGTTAAAAAATGTAACTTGAATTCATTGATACCAAATCTCATCATTAGTCTATTAACATTACAATACCATCATCCCTGACCACATCGCATGGATGTGCTGCTCCTCTCCCTTCAGCCCCCTCGTCATCCATGATGAGCACACGACTACAGCCGTTTATTGCAGGCCAATATACATTGGGCCCCAATCAGGTGCTACACTTGCACTTAACTACTAGCTGCAACACATGGCCTCTCAAGTGGAGTGTCACTTTCATCTCCCAGGTGTGACCACCAACAATAGATTGTTAACAAAAATGGGAATGTACACATGGTTAAAGGGACAGAGGCACCTTGTTTATTTCAGGTTGAGGCCCTCTTCCTCTCCCCGCCTCACAGATGTGATTTTTGCTATTCCATCTCTCTGGGTATATTGATGTTGTTGACGTTAATGTTGTTTTTGTGTTGTGTGGATGTGTGCGACGGAGATGGTGTGTATGTTAGAATCGGTTGTCTCCACAAAGGTATATTTATGTCACATGTATTGTATGGAGTCTAAAGAAAATAAATGAATTGGGAACAATATGCCTGGTGTTTTATTCTGGATGGAGATAGTGAAATAATATTGACTTAAATGTATTGGTGACATGCGCCTAAGATATAATTACAGCTAGCAACCTTGATGTCACCAAGGACAATCATTTCCCAAACCATATTTATCTTTCATGTACTTGTGTTTTTATTCTTTCATTAACATTTCTTGCATGAATCCAAAATGGAAAGAAGTTATGGGCATAGAAGCTCCTTATTCATACTGTTACTGTTTCTAGTGCAACCATTTGAACCACTAGAGGGCAGTCAATCATCATAGTAGCTGTTTCCTCAAAAAATAATCCTATATTGAAAGAATGCATTGTTTCTTTATAGCGAAGCCAAAATACGTAAATAATTGAAAATAGTTGGAAAACAATAAGTATTTTCGAAATTGTATCAATCAGTTTATATAAATCCTAAACAAACGTGCAATGTAATTATATTAGGCATCAGTTTCCCACGGTTTAACATTTTGTTTTGAAAAGGAACACACAGGACAACATAAATAATTGTCCTGATATGGAGTTGGTCACTCAAAGATGAGGTTGACTTTTGATTGGAAGAAATATGCCCAGAAGCAGTCAGGCAGAAACCGTAGCAAGTTAGTAAATCTGTCTTGTACCACTGAGAAGGTGAATTATTTTGATACGTGAACAAACCGGGAAATAAAGGGGAACTGTTTCACCAAATTCAAGACAAGGGGTCCTATTAGTTATATTGGGGTTGATGCTCATACCTAGAGACCATCCACCCGCTGACTTGGTTTTAGATGTTGGTCCAATTTAAGTGATAATGCCCGAGAAACCGGTGTTTGGAGGTTATATTGGCACGGGTGTTGTTAGGCCCGAGACGAAGTCAAGGTCGGGCAAACTATGCCAATATATTCTCCAAACACCAGTTTCGAGAGAATTATCACTTTTATACAACGGGTTACCAACATGTTCAAATAATGATTGACATATTTTAAGTAAAAGCATAATTTTTTATGAATTTATTCATACTATTTCATCCTTCCACAATATATAGTCCCGTCACAAATCTAGGGTTCTATTGGTTTGGTTGCAAGAGACTCGACCCAGTCGTTCAGTCTTTTTGTTCTGTATCTATAGACGCGACCCAGTCGTTCGTTCTAAATGTTTCATTGCCGGAGTCTATCTGGCAATAGTCTTTCTCGTGACAGACTGAGTAGCATAGAGATTTGGTTCTGTGTGCCAATATTAGTCTGACACTGTGTGTATAAATTACAGTTCCTCTCCATCTAAGCTGCCAAATGAACAAACTGTCCCAGTGGCAGCGCTATCTGTGTGGTTTAGTCAGTTTATTTATTACCAGGTAAGTTGACTGAGAACACGTTCTCATTTACAGCAACAACCTGGGGAATAGTTACAGGGGAGAGGAGGGGGATGAATGAGCCAATTGTAAACTGGGGATTATTAGGTGACCTTGATGGTTTGAGGGCCAGATTGGGAATTTAGCCAGGACACCGGGGTTAACACCCCTACTCTTACGATAAGTGCCAGGGGATCTTAAATGACCTCAGAGAGTCAGGACACCCGTTTAACGTCCCATCCGAAAGATGGCACCCTACACAGGGTAGTGTCCCCAATCACTGCCCTGGGGCATTGGGATATTTATTTTTTTAGACCAGAGGAAAGAGTGCCTCTTACTGGCCCTCCAATACCACTTCCAGCAGCATCTGGTCTCCCATCCAGGGACTGACCAGGACCAACCCTGCTTAGCTTCAGAAGCAAGCCAGCAGTGGTATGCAGGGTGGTATGCTGCCAGTAGCGCACAGTGCTAGCAATGCCAAGGGCCGGGGGTCCGATTCCTGCTGGGGCCACCCATAAGTAAAACATATATGACTGTTTGTTGCTTTGGATAAAAGTGTCTGCCAAATATCATACAGTATATTATCTCATTCTACTTGACGCGTTCTTTTGGGGGGTTTCCTCCCCTCACATGGATACATACCCACAGTTCACTCTCTCACCTGACAAGAGCATCTTCTCACTTCTTCAGGCATGGCAGCTTCTCTTTGAAATGCGTCAATGTCCCAGAGCAAAGCCCCTCCACCACACCAACTACTGCCGTGATGATGCCCACCATTCTGACCTATGGAGGGAGACCTGGTGAGAATCAAACTGAACAACAACAAAGACTACTCTAGAATTGTGCCAAATGCCATATATTGTACTCATATCAATGTGCTTTGAACTGGTTTGTGTCAAGACAGTTCTATTTATACATGTCCAGATAGTTTACAGAACTGACCCAGTTACTCTGTTTCGTCTGGCTACATGTGTTTTTACACTGCTGAGTTTGTATCCTCAAGCAGCACACTAGCATTCAGTACTGTCCCAGGTCCTCGTGGATGCTGAGCTTGGTCCCACTCCCATCCACAGTGGTGCCATATATGGGGAATGAGGAGACGGTGGTAAACGCCGCAGTCCACTCTCGATACGTTCCTCAGCATCATGGATGAGTCCCCAGCAGTGGGGTTCCTGGAGAGGAATGCCCGGCCTGCAAACGCATCGTCAGACGTCTGGTTGCCCTCCAGTATCGTGTGCCTTTCCAGTCTGGTTGCCATCCAGTATGGTGTGCCTTTCCAGTCTGGTTGCCCTCCAGTATGGTGTGCCTGTCCAGTCTGGTTGCCCTCCAGTATGGTGTGCCTCTCCTTGTGCCCATGGACCACCCACTGCACCCCCATCCCCTCTGGGTCACATCCAGACGGCACGCAGGAGAAGACCACATCGTCTCCCGACATTGCCTTCTATTTCTCGGGCTGCTGTTGCACCACAAGGCCCCCTTCCTCCACAACTCCCTCCTCCACCACAAGGCCCTCTTCCTCCACCGGGACAACAGTAGGGACATCAGTAGACAGTGAGGTGTTTTCTGTCTCAGAGCCAGGCTCTGATAGTGCTGACACTGCCACTGTGTCTGTTATAGGGCCTTTGGTATGGGCAGCATCTTGAGTGGGGTTAGGCAGAGTAGCACCATTGCAGACTAAACAGAGAGAGAGAACCCCCCCTGTCAAACAGAGAGGCACAATTTAGACACACACACACACAAACACACACACACAGCTCCAGTCTGGCAGCTCAAAATATTCTGGGTAGAGTAGTGACACTAAATCTTCTCTAAAATTAGAGATCCAAAAATCACATGGATTAAAGTATCACTGTGCTGCTGTGCTGAGGTACAGGGCCCAGCACAAACTTTCCATCACAACACGAGTGATTCAGGCAGAAACCAAACAAATTCAAAATCAATTCAGAGAAGTTTGTGGGGCATTAGACAAACACATCAGATAAACACAAAACACCTGAATCATCAAACATACTCTATTGATTTGATGTAAGGTTGCTAGTGTTTGTTAAGGCTGCTTAGGCCTGCAGTATATTCTACAGTATACTATACAGTGAACATATTGTGAACATACAGTGAACATTTAATAGAGTAGCCGATAACAGTGATATAACTGATTATTAACAATGCCATCAGTGTAAGAATAAAGCATGTGTGTATGGCGTGGTGTGGGTTTTATGGTAGTGCCTCTGTCTCTCATCTCTGGGCCTGCATTGCTACAGTATGTGTTGAGATTGCGGTTTGTGTTGGTACTAGTATGTCCACCTGTGTGCATGTGTATGTATGTGTATTTGTATCACAGGAGGTTGGTTGCACCTGAATTGGGGAGGACGGGCTCGTGGTAATGGCTGGAGCGGAAAAGGTGGAATAGTATTAAATACATCAAACACATGGTTTACTGGTGTTTGATACCATTCCATTTGCTCCGTTCCAGCCATTATTATGAGCCGTCCTCCCCTCACCAGCCTCCACTGGTTGGTATTTATACTTATGTGTACATGTTTGTGCATGTCTGAGTGTGTGGACATACGTGTGATGATGTGTGTGAGTGAGATGACGGGTGAGCAGAAGTTCTTACCTGCAAGTGTGGCGACCAGTAGGTGAGCGAGGATGAGCGGGGGTCGGGAGAAAGACAAGAGGCCCGTAATCCTCTCAGATCTCAGCAGCACTGACAGATATGTTGAAGAGGAGTGCCTCTAAATCAGCCCCCCGCCCTCTGGTGACCCTCTGACAACCCAACACACTCACATAGAACCTAACACCCTCACCCACTAACATGCCCTCATACACACACACCCTCTACACAGATATTGCCCTTCCAACAGTTCACTTTCACTTGGCATGCAACTCTGCTAGTAAAGACAACATGGACACTAAGGATTTACACCGAAATAATCTGAGAATAGACAGCCTAGAGACGTCACAGCCAATCTAACAGTGTCAAAATAAAAATAAAACCTGGACTTACAACAGATCCACAGTATGTGCTGCATATCGAAATGATTTGCATAAGCAATACCTTATTTATCTTCACATTTTGATGGGATATCAAAGGAAAGGTTAACATCAAGCTGCTTTACTGAAACGCCACTCATGGAAGAACTGCATTAAGATGATGACTTTATTGGTCAATTGCACGCAAGGTCCAACCGAAATGTGTCTTCCGCGTTTAACCCAACCCACCGAAAGACACAAGCACACACATATACAGATTTTTAAAACGTGTATTGTCCCGTGTTTGTACGAAGAAGAAGATGTTTTGATGACATTTAAAATGTCACATGGATCTGGGGCCCTCCAGTGGTAGCTTTAAGTCCTCACACAAAGGCAGAAGCCATACAATACCCTCCGTAACTCTATTATGACTCTACACATAGGCCGACACTAGTTCATTCTACTTTTGCTGACAACAGTTGTAAACAATAGTCAGACGTTGCCTTTGTTATTGTCTGCGACTGACTGCATTAACCCTATCAAAATAGATTAGAGAGTCTGTATCTGATTGAGCTTATGGTCCAGGCAGTTGAACTGCTGCTTGGTTCTGGACTACAGCTTGACTAATGGGAGCATACCGCATAGGGCAGAGGGAGCTCCATCCTGTGTATTGATTCAGTCCGTCTACACAGCATCATCAGAGTGGACATTACTGTAAAGACAAGATTCAGCTGTCTCCCAATATCCAAATTAACCTGTAATGTGTGTGTGTGTGTGTGTGTGTGTGTGTGTGTGTGTGCATGGATATTGTGTGATAATTGGGAATTTCTTTCACAAATGAAATCTATAGCAGCCTATAATAGTGAAATCTAAATAAGCACACTTCCAACATTTTATTTCACGTCAATGATTATAATGTTTTTTCATAACCCTATAATCAAAATCCATGTAAACTGGTACAAATTACATAGTTGTTTGTGTACATTGTGAGTTGCACTCACAATTGTCTGTCGGTATACAATGCCTGTTTTGGTTGTTGGCTGCTGATTGTTGCGATACACACGCCTGGGGCTTGGTTCACCCAGACACCCCATTTAGGTTTGAGTTATAATTAGTCACCTCTGAATATGCACATTTTTATTTGTCAAAAGTCAACTATCATTTTATTTAGTTTGAGTATAACGTTCAGCTCACACACCCTCTCTGTATCAGACCATTTACATTAGAAAGCACTGCTTTATTACTCTACCTATACAAACATGCACAGGGCATAGATAAACATAGAGTTGGACTCCTGCTTCCCATCAGGCAACCGCTTGACTCTTCTAGAGTCTTCTCTGTGAGTGGAGGGGGGGGGGGAGGTCATATTGCTGGCTGAAGGAAATATGATGCCGAAGGGTGGGGCTGTACCACAGATCTTCCCACTCCCTCCTCTTGGGTGACTGCATATCATCTGTCTGGCTCCCCCACTAACCCCCACTCAACAGTGTAGATTATCAGGGCTGTTTGTTGGTCTTTTTAACACCTCAGCATTATCATCTGTGGAAATGGTCAACAATACCCACACTCTTCATGTAGCTACAGTAGCATCAGGCAAAGGTGGCAGCAAAAGAAAACAGCACACCAGTTTACCAAGCCAACAATTTGGCAGCAGTAAAACCAAAATGGTATCAGAGTAACTAAAGGCCATTAAAGCAAGGGCTAGAGGAGGGTGGTTGACCTATAACTCATGACAGCACAGGGTGACGGTAGCGTAATGTCAGGGGTGAGGTCTATGCTCAATTAAGTAAGTTCTATGCTCAATGAAGGCAATTTCTGTATAGTCTAATATCAGGTCTTTCTACAGACTTTGATAAACAGCCTGGTCTCATAGACTAGACGTAACATAGTAAATGTAAATCTGGGACACTCAAATTAGTATATGTTACATTTGGTATGTTTACATAAGACAGACGTTGGTTGATCGGGGTGGATGGGTGGGCATACATTTAGCAACCCAAAAGTTCTGAGTTTGAATCTCACCACAGACAACTTTAGCATTTTAGCTAATTACAACTTTGCAACTACTTAGCATGCTAGCTAACCCTTCCCCTATCACTTTAAGATAACCCTTCCCTTAACCCTTTAACTTAAATCCTCATCTTAACCCTAACCCCTAGCCTAGCTAACTTTAGCCAGCTAGCTGACGCTAGCCAACTAACCACCTAGAATTCATTTTTGCAAATTTGTAACATATTGTACATTTAGAACATTCTTAATGTATTGTACTTTTTGTAAATTCGTACCATATAATACAATTGTAATTTGTAGCATATCATACGAAATGGGTGATGGACATCCACAAATTAATACATACCATACGAAACGTAACATATCATACTCAATGGAACATCTCGGCTTTCGAACAGAATAATAAAAAATGCTCTGAGACCAGGTTGTGATAAATTATAGATAAGCAAGTTATTCAATGTCTCAGGTGCAGAACATTGACTTTGGCAGGACGAACAGCCTCAGCCATATGCAGCACTAAGCGGAGGTAAGGGATATGTGGTGAGAAACAAGTACATTTTGTTAATGACCAACAAAGCGTTTAGCCTCCTGTTTACATCAGCACATTTAAAAGAATACCATCCCCCATGCTGTATTGCAATTCCAATAGACCATTTGATCTATTCAAATTATCCCGGCGCAGTGGTGACACTGTCCTCCTAAGAATCTGCGAAATGCATACCACCTCCTAACGCTGCCACACGCTGTCGCTGGCTGCCACTGCAAGGCATGCCAATTTCCTTTTTCAATACTGTCACCCAACCCAATCAGGCTACTCCTCTCATAATAAACCGTGTGCTCCTCTTCAATGACCGATGTTGCTTTCCCAGCGAAATGATGAGGAATAGAAGATAATCAAGCTCTTCCCCTAAAACTGCTGGATTACAGGATATTAAACGATAAAAAAGTTTTTAACTGAAAGGGATATCACACCTGCCAACGCTTACCGGATACCCTGGTACCTGGAATTCGCCGCCACGTAATTAGTTCGGACCGAAGTTTATTTTAGTGTGATGAAACGGATCTCCTATTTGACAGGGAAAGTCTGAAATATATTACAGGAAAAACATAAATGAAATAAGAAATAATTGATGTTCGTATAACAAGGATCTGTAGCCTAGTCTTCGAGGGAAAGGTGTATTCTCCCAAAAAAACAACAGTCCAGGTAAATGTAGGCTATGCCATTTTTATTTTCTCAAAAGGTAAGTTAGATTCACACAATTTTCAACCTGGTCTCAAAGCAAAACATATTATATTTGACTAAAATCCGTGCGACTCCATGTAGTATGATATTGTAGCGACCCAGGTTTATAAGCGCAGATATCTACTCTGCCAATTGAGCATGCTTTTATGGCACAGTTGATGACGCGCTGGGCTTGTTTCATTACAATATGTTACTTTACATTAGGTTACATTACATTGGTCATAGTGGTCATACAATATAATATGAATTGTAGGACGTATAGTATCCTACATCTTGAATATTTAGTATGATATATTATGTTCTACTGCTTTATATGCTACATTCAACTGCTTTGGTAGGGTATATAAAGCTTGACTGCTTTAGTATGATATATTTCATTTGACTGCTTTAGTATGATATGCTACATTAGGCTAGGGGTTATCTTAAAGAGTTAGGGTTAGCTACCATGCTAAGTAGTTGAAAAGTAGCTAAAAGTAGTAATTAGTTACAAAATGTATGATATGTTACGAATTCTAGCTAGGTGGTTAGGTGGCTAACGTTAGCTAGCTGGCTAAAGTTAGCTAGGCTAGGGATTAGGGATGCGTTTAGCAGTCAGTTTAAAGGGTTAAAGTAATGTGTTTATTGGTATGCGGTATCCCATTCCTTTAGAATATTGAATTGAAACATTGATTTGTCATATTTAGTTAATAAAAAAGATATTAATTTTTGTTCAGCTTTCCCTTTAAAATGTGACCTATAGTCTACAGTTATTTTAAGTTCACTTATTAAGACATAAAATATTGTAGGTAGTCAATATTTAGACTGTTGAAGAGCTGGGCTATATTTGAAGTAGTATGTCAGATGACAAAGCCAACACTGGCAGTCATTCCAACAATGCACGTTCCATCTCCCCATATGATAGGCGTGCTTGGAGAACCGGGTTTAGTTGGCCCAGATAGGTCTTCCCTAGGGACATGGTGGCCTTATTTCTAAAAGCCAATTTTATATTAGAGGAAAGTAATTGTATTGTAAAACTTGTTAAAATCAAAAGCTATTTTAATTGATTCCATTAACGACCTAAAAAATGGGTTTATTAAACCTCTTGTCACTTTCATGAGGCAGATGTTGGTCTAGTAGGCATATCCCTAGTTGGTTTGTGTGTGTGTGCATGTGCTGTCAATGTGAGTGTGTAATGAGTACCTTTCAGATAGCTTAACCTTGATGTCTTCATTATGATGAACAACTGTCTTTTTTTTCCTTCTTTTTTTAACCTTTATTTAAATAGAGGTCAGTTAAGAACAAATTCTTATTTTCAATGACGGCCTAGGAATGGTGGGTTAACTGCCTGTTCAGGGGCAGAATGACAGATTTGTACCTTGTCAGCTCGGGGGTTTGAACTTGCAACCTTCCGGTTACTAGTCCATTGCTCTCACCACTAGGCTACCCTGCCGCCATCAATACAACGGTTTCCTTTAACTCCATCAATTAGACCGTCTAAGATAGTACTCAAGTCAACTGTGATTGATTATTGGCACCCAGATATACCCCTCATCTGGTGTGCCAGTCAGTCCCTGAATCAGTCCTGCGCACCACTAAAGCAACAAGATAGCTTTACATATAGGAGGCAACTGTTGACATCTGGCCTTGACAAAGGTGATGTCACCATGCAAATGTAAGATGTTGTGTAACCTTAACCCCAGTGGTGGAATAAGATTTCCAACACCGTCCATATTACTGAAGCACTTCACTGAATGAAGAATGAAGACCACTCTCCACACACCATTACCACACCCAGAGAACAGCTATTAATAGTTTGACTATGTCTTTTTTACTGTTGCAGTTTTTTTTTGCACAGGACCTTCAAGTGGATCCGTGAACAGCCAGAATGAAATGGGAGAAGTTTAAGCCTCCAGAGCCAGATGATCCCATGTGCTGTTGTGAGTGTGACGTAGACCCACATGGATGCTGCTGTGACTGTGACGATCTGGATGAAGCTTGCAGCAGGTGAGAGGGGTGGAATGAGGAGGAGGATCATGGCAGGACTCAGCAGTCCACGTTCAGGTCTAACCCCCTGCCCTCTCTGTGTTCCCCTCTCTGTCATCCCTAACCTCATGTCTTTTCCAGGTGGCTAAAGGGGGAGCCTCAGAAACCTGACTGTGTGTTGCCTGTGTTTGGCGCAGTGATGGACCGGCTGAGGGTGAGACTGTTACCAGGGGACAGGCGGGTGGAGCTCTCCATGGTCCCAGCTCTAGTGTTGCTTCCTCTGCTATTGCGTCTGGCAGCCCTGCACTTCCTGTTGGGCTTGGTCATTCTAACAGCCCTGCCTGGCCTGGTGCTGTTGTACTACTACGCCACACACCGGAAGAAGGGCCGCACCCTCTTCTTCCTCAGCCTGGCGCTCTTCTCCCTAGCCTACATGTACTTCCTCTTTGTCACAGAGATCTTACCTCGTGGGGATGTAAGTCACCTGCAGCTTGTGACCGTGACAACGGGTGTGGTTCTCACTCTCATCTCCCTTGTGCGCACTAAGAGGGGGCCAGGCTTTGTGCAGCCTTCCCTAGCTGCCATACACAGCACCAATCAAAGCCAACTGCCTGACAAACACTCTGCCTCTCAGAATGAAGTGGACCAGTCGATGATGCCAGCATCCCCAGGCACACCAGTGGAACAGCAGACACAGTCCCTGACAGCGAAGGGGGGCACTTGTCCTCTGTGCAAAGTGGTGCGTCCCCCACGGGCGGGGCATTGCCGGATCTGCGGAGGCTGTGTCCAGCGCCTGGACCACCACTGTATCTGGTGGGTTTCATTAAATGTCTTTCTGTTGTGGAGGACGTGAGTATTATTATGCTATTATTTGTGCAACAACAGGATGACTTATAAAAAATAGCTTTCTGCAACAGGAAGGTGATCAAACCTTATCATATCTGCCTACATTTCCCTACTACAAAAACACACAATATTTTAATCTCTCAGACCCTCACACTTATATCCGCTCAACAATACTCTTCTACACATAATCATGATCTCACTAAGTGTCACACTGTCAGGCCAAGAAGACGTCACTAAAGCAGACCAGGCTGTAGAGACATGTGCAGGGCCCACAGGGGTTCACCCTTCAGCAGGGTGAGGCGACCTCAAACCAGGACAATCTGTTACTTATGGCATTTAGATAGATACACAACCAGATACACAACCAGACACAGAGTATGTGCTCATTACCTCACATTCATACTAATTGTGCTTTCACATGCTACCACAGCAGAAGTTGGTCATTTCAACTGAGGGTGTATTGTCTGTGTTGTGTCTGTCACTGCGGAGGCAGGATAAACAGCTGTGTCGGCAAGGCCAATCATCGCAACTTCCTGCTGACCCTGCTCCTCTTTCTGTTGACCTCTCTGTATGGGATCAGTCTGGTACTGCGGAGCGTGTGTCCCCGACAGAACCTACTCACCGCCCTGCTCTACTGCCCTGGTGTCTACAATCAGTACAGGTACACTACCGTACCTGGTATTTTGGTTAAAAATTGTACACGCAAACAAAATGACAATTTATTAGTTTATTTGTGATTCATTGAAACAAGCACCACTTCATTGCCTACTTTTAGGCACCAGGTACCCATTGGGCAAAAACTGGTTGAATCAACGTTGTTTCAACCAAAATGATTTGTGTCCAGTGGCTAGTTACCAACTGTTTTGAGTTACTTGAAATAAGTACTAAAAGATTTTGTTTAAAAAATATTTTAACTTAAACCAACTGAAATAGAACTGAAAGTGTTATGTTGTTTTCGAAGTGTAACTATGCGGATGTCTTTACAGCTCAGCCCTGTGCTTCACCTGTGCTTGGTACAGCAGTATTGTCACAGGAGGTCTGCTGCACCTGCTGATGCTGCAAATTATCAATATCAGCTACAATTTGACGGAGCGGGAGGCACAACTTGCTCTGCGGAAGAAAAATGGCCAGAGTCGCCTGCGTGGCCTCGTTGTCGACACAGGGGTCTACTCACGTGGCTTCTGGCAGAACTGGGCTGAATTCCTGACCATGGGAGAACCTGCAGATAGACACCCCTCTGCCCTCACTGACTTGGTTTAGCCTTGGCTTAACACCATGCCACTCTGCCCAACTAGTTCAACACTGCTGGGTTTCAACTAGAAACACCTTTCCTCTACCATGCTGGTGGGCTGTGTGAGCATCTCTGAACTTTCAACTGCCCTTGGGTCACGCAAACTTATTGCAACTCAGAGATGTTTGTTTTTAATCGTTAAATAGACCTCTATATTCCGAACACTTGGGTAGAGACAATAACAATGTTCCTCCAGGTGGTCATGGATACGACTATTAGTATTAGTTATAACATGGTGTAAATATAAAGGGCTGCTCTGCATATTTAATAAACTTTTAATAATTATTTGATTTAATACAGTTTTAACCTCTGACAAATATGTTAGATTTTCCAAAAGGATGTAAAGATTCTTAACCATGGCATACTAAATATCAATGGATGAATGGACACGCATGACTTAGAGAACATGTTTATGACACTGTAAACTACGCATTGACATTTAGCGTGCCTGACCATTAAAGTGACACAGGCGAAGATTACTTTAAAGGGAAGAAAGCTGTGACAGACATGAGCCTCCTCTCACCCACATACATAGTTCAATTTGATATTAAGTTTGCATGTACAGTAAATGTATTTTATTTCAACTATCCTGTTCACTGTAGAAGACTAAAACTCATTTTCCTTTGTCTTGTTTATCATGCCAATAAAGCATATCAAATCCAACTGATGAGAGTGAGAGACAATGCTGGTTAGGGGGCCAACCTTTACGCAAGTAGGCCAGGGCTTCTGGGTTTACTAAGAAAGTGGCTAGAGAGCTCAGGAGGCCTCATCTGTGGCATCACCGCAACAAACCTACAGAATGAGAGAACTTGGTTACTGTTGAAGATATGCACATGCTCTGTCCCTCTCATAAACTCAAATTCTTATTTGCTGGTGTGCCTTATGTTTCTTGGTTTTAAATCCTCCCCTTAATCTTCGGCGTTGAATCTGTCATTTCCTGTCAGTGAATATTGTTCAGAGACGTTCTCAATCACCCTCAACATTGATGTAGTTCAGATCACGAGTGTCATTATGAACAAGTCTCTGCTCGTCCACTTCTGGTCCACTGCACCAGTGGTCGTCCTGATCCTCTGCTCTGGTAAGAGACCGAAATTCCAACTTGAGAGACTCAGTGTTGATAAATGTGTTATAAGACATGTTGTGTAAGGGAATTCTCCCCCATGTGCACACAAGAGACCACAGGAAAACTTCTTTGATCAGAGGTTAGTTTGTTTAATAAGGATTGCAACCCGGAGTACACACTTACAGTAATTTGCAAGCGAGACACTCCGTTCTCAAGATGGTGTTTTCCTTTTTTATCCCCTACTATGGTTCATCCTGCCCAGGGTGATGTCCCTTAACTTTAATACCATAAACTCTGATCATTATCAGTTGCTAATACAAAGTTGTCTCTGCTAGGCAGAGTTCAGTTTATTGTGTTATTGGCAGTTAGTTTACCAATCCTTCTTCCTCTTATTGCTAAAATAGCATCAACAGGGACTCTTAGTTCCCTTCATCCAGCCGATACCGAAAAGTATAGTTTCAACACACAGGCATATGACTTTATACAGTTGACCTCTTCATGCACTTGCAATGTGTCTACCACTGATTCTTAATCTCAAGCAAAACATCATTGTAATTTTGTAGTCACACTATAATGTACAGATATGAAATTCCTTTTAGGTGTGATAAGTTTATATATATATATATATATATATTGTATATTCTGTTTCTATAGTGTATGAATATGCTTAAGTTTGTGAGCTAATTAGTATATTGGCTATAATTCCATAAGTGGGAGAGGACATAGAAATGAATAACAAATACCACTTAACGATGTAAACAAACTAAAGACTGGAAATCCAGTAGATTATCAACAGGGTCACTGTCCAACTGCAGTATGTACAGCAATTAGGAACAAACTCAAACAGAGCTGAAATAACAGGAACATTTTCAATATTCCACTTGAAAAAAAAAAATCTAATACAATTTTTCATGGGAAAAGAGAACAAAAAGTTAGTGTATGTCGATGTCAGATCCTTCCACACGATAAGATCATCCACAAATATTGTCATAACCTACAGCAGTCATTTAAACTCCACACATCCATCCCCCTCCAGGTTCTTTTGCAGACCGGGTTGAGAACTTCTGGTAACATCACGGCAAAGACTGGTTATGCTGTGACACGGTTCTGCGAGCTGTCTAGAGAAGGGGGGATTTACAGGTGAGATGGCCGTAGGATTCTGGTTTCTAACACAAACTACCCTGTTTTCGTGGAGAAGGATTATATCGACGATGCATGGATACACGTTAAGAGAGACACAGAAGGATGATGCTGGGCTGTACTGCTGTTCTCTCACAACCTTCCCGCTTGGGACTCTGAAGGAGCACCTTTATTTGGACACACAAACAGATACTTCCGCCAAGCTCCAAACCAGGCTAGCGTGCACTACACACCCTTTTCTGCTACGCCAAGTTGTTCTGACATAGAAGCATAGGAAGTCTCACGCTAACCTATACTCTCAGGTTCTAGATGGCACCTTTTGTTCTAAAAGGGTTCTTCGTCTGTCCCCATAGCAGAACCCGGTTTGGTTCCAGGTAGAACCCTTTCCACATAGGGTTCTACATGGAACCCAAGAGTTATACCTGGAACCAAAAAGGGTTCTATGGGTACAGCCGAAGAACACTTTTTTCTAAGAGTGTACACGTCAGCTATTTTAATACCGATTTCTAACGAGCTCTCTCGGTTTTGTCAGCCAGTGAACCTCTCATAATGACTGTCCATTGCGAGTGGGATTCTGGGAGTGCTGGGAGGGACCATAAGGACACCGGTGCTCTGTAAGATGAGACCCACAAATCTTACCCTAACAGCTCACTCACTTCATAGCTATATTTGAGCCTGGTGCAGAGGTCTTAAAATGAAAGTCTCCAATGCCCTCAGGTGGCTATAAATCGGGACTGCAGTGTAGCTTGGTGGTTTCGATTGACGCATCTTGTGATGCCAAGCTGCTATTGCAACCCCTTTTCCCCTCCAAGTGTTTAATGGGACGTTCCTATATTCACAGCGGTGTAGAAGACCAGCGCAGGACCCTGTGGACGTGGCAGTTCATCGAGGGGGGCTTCCACGAAACAACCCCTCCACCCTCTAGAAGAGCCAGGCCCATGCTCCACCACCACAGGGGAGTAACAGTGAGGAGGAGGACAGGGACATGGATTACTTCACGGTCACAGCGCTTCCCCTCTCCCAAATTACACCTAGTGCCTCCTCTGCCTAAGGGAAGAGAGAGAGAGAGAGAGAGAGAGAGAGAGAACTGCACTCTCATAAACACTGAATTAAATACAAACAGACATGCATTCATAAAGATACAATATATACACACTGACACAAAAGCAGTAACATTCACACACCTGACCTTTATTTGGTTTGGGACAACCATTTCAAAAATCAATCAATTACTATGAAATAAGACTAGCATTGTGTTGTCATTTCCAGTGTAGCATTTCCCCTACTCTGAAGTCATGATTTAATGGCTATGCTTTCTAAATCTCTTTTGTTCCAATAAGCAGAATTCAAAACACACAGAATGGCCCTGCAGCAATTTAAACACCTCACTGCTCTTCACGCTGGACCCAGTCACTGTATCCTCCAGCATAGTGACGAGCTCTAGGGGAGAAAGAAGAGAAGGAGATGAGCACATCGGTGTAGTTACAACTCATATGTATGGGCACGACGCTCAGATTATGATGCTAGCAGACAAAAAAAAAAGTGATTGTAAACGGTCGTCACCTGCTGAATCCCAGAGCCCACATTATGTCAAGTGCAGTAGCACTCCGTCTACCTCTCTGGCAGTAGACCACAATGCTGCTATCCTCCTTATGAGGGGCACGTACTCCAAACCTCTGTTTGAACTGGTCTGAGCTCAGTCTCAGAGCCTCCTGGAGTTCCCCAACTGTTAGTAGTAATAGAAGTATTTCACTTTATTGCCCCACAATGGGAAATTGGTTTAGAGCAGTTAAAAATAAAAGTACATGACAACATGAATCATAACAGAAAATAAATATGAAACAAACAAAACATGACAGAGAAAGTGTGCACAGTGCTGCTCTAGGAATGTTACAAACATGTCAAAATAAGTGGGCCGTTGTGTGTTACTCACGAGGGACATTGGTGGAGCCAGGAATATGTCCAGCCTCAAACTCATCTGGATTGCGGACGTCAAACAGTTGAATACTGCTGCTGGGAAACATAGTCTTCAACTGCTTGTACGACACCTCTGAATCTACACAAAACACATTCAGAATCAGACAGTCAGCCATATACACCGTGATGAACACCCGCTTTTTCCCCTCAGTGCAGCCTCAATTCGTCGGAACATGGACTCTACAAGGAGTCGAAAGCATTCCACAGGGATGCTAGCCCAGCACGTAAAATATTATATCTTGCCCATTCACCCTCTGAATGGCACACAATTCATCCCTGAATTTAAGGCTTTTAAAATCATTATTTAATTATTATTATTTATTTTTTACATTTAATCAGGTCTAAGCGGTGTCTAATTCTCTCACACACACAACCATTCAAAAGTTTGGGGTCCTTGTTTGAAAGAAAAGCACATTTTTTGTCCATTAAATGACATAAAATTGTTCAGAAATTCAGTGTAGACATTTATAAATGACTATTGTAGCTGGAAACGGCAGATTTTTAATGGAATATCTACATAGGCGTACAGAGGCCCATCATCAGCAACCATCACTCCTGTGTTCCAATGGCACGTTGTGTTAGCTAATCCAAGTTAATCATTTGAAAAGCCTAATTGATCATTAGAAAACCATTTTGCAATTATGTTAGCACAGCTGAAAACTGTTGTGCTGATTAAAGAAGCAATAAAACTGGCCTTTAAACCAGTTGAGTATCTGGAGCATCAGCATTTGTGGGTTTGTTAACAGGCTCAAATGGCAGGAAACAAAGACCTTTCTTCTGAAACTCAGTCATCTTGTTCTGAGAAATGAAGGCTATTCCATGCGAGAAATTGCCAAGAAATTGAAGATCTCTTACAATGCCGTTTTCTACTCCCTTCACAGAACAGTGTAAACTGGCTCTAGCCAGAATAGAAAGAGTGGGGGGCCCCGGTGCACAACTGAGCAAGAGGACAAGTACATTAGTGTTTAGTTTGATAAACAGACACCTCACAAGTCCTCAACTGGCAGCTTCCTGAAATAGTACACACAAAACACCAGTCTCAACAGTGAAGAGGCGACCCCGGGATGCTGGCCTTCTAGGCAGAGTTGCAAAGAAAAAGCCATATCTCAGACTGGCCAATAAAAATAAAACAGATTAAGATCTGCAAAAGAACACAGACACTGGACAGAGTAACTCTGCCTAGAAGGACAGCATCCCGGAGTCGCCTCTTCACTGTTGATGTTGAGACGGGTGTTTTGCGGGTGCTATTAAATGAAGCTGCCAGTTGAGGACTTGAATCAGCAATACAAAATTGGGTTTAATTATTTATTTACTAAATACCCAACTAATCACACATACACATATTTAAATCAGAACTTGATTACAAATTACGTCATAAAGGAAAACGTCCCTAGCGGGCGGAACAGATATGAAGGCTGGTTACACAAAAGAAAAAGGGGATGGGTTTGAGTGAAAGAACGGGAAGACTGAGGGACAAAGGGCGAAGCTGTGCTATCGTAAATACAGTATCTTATGCATTCTAACGACCCTGACAAAGTGAGTAACTTTCATTATTGAAGAATAAGTAAGGTCCTTTTAGTTAGTTAAAGTTTGTGCTGCTGCCATGTTCCTTAGTACAATTTCCTGTCAGATCTATTCTCAGTTTGATGCATTTCCGTTATTTATCCCTTTTGCAATTGTCAGTCATGCTTCTATGTTAACAAGTGTTTGTGTCTCACTCTTGTATTTCCCTAGTAAAACCACAACATTATCCTGCAAGCTTTTTCCATGTGCTCCTGTGTCTGCATGGAAAACACCAGTACTTGGATTCCCACATCCTGACTGATGCACCATGGCGGTAGAAACAGTCCTGAACTTAGCCTAGCCCATCCACCTAATACTGTCCACCTAATACTTTATCAGAGGGAGTCATAAGTAGAAACCCATGTGTCCTTTCCAAGGGGGTGTATTTGTGTACACATACATACAGAGAGGAGGAAGCAGTCATTGACCTCCATTACACAAGCTACTGGACTCTTTGGGACCAATACAAACACTTATTTTCCTTCTGTACATATTTTTTTACATATTTTTTTTAGTTTGAGTGGCAGCCTAAGGAACATGTTTCATAAATGTATAACGTACCTGAACCCCCCCCCCCCCCCCCCCCAAAAAAATACAACTTCCAGTCATTGTGCTCGTGCAAAACTCAGCAAAAAAAAAAGGAAACGTCCTCACTGTCAACAGTGTTTATTTTCAGCAAACTTAACATGTGCAAATATTTGATTCAACAACAGACAAACTGAACAAGTTCCACAGACATGTGACTAACAGAAATGGAATGGTGCATGTTCATTAATTGTTTATGGTTCATTGAACAAGCATGGGAAACAGTGTTTAAACACTTTACAATGAAGATCTGTGAAGTTACTTGGATTTTTACGAATTATCATTGAAAGACAGGGTCCTGAAAAAGAGACGTTTCTTTGCAACTGTCTCTGCGTGCATTTTGGAGAACTAGAAAATGGTATCCACACGTTCATCTGACAGAATAAATAAAAGTAAAACATTAATTCAGGGTGAGAACAAACAATTCACTAAATATGATATTTAATAAATATATAAAACTACATTAAAACTAATGGATGATGCATTAAAACTAAAGGATGATTTACCTAGGTGGGCAGAGACACAAGGGACCTCAAGATTTAACCAACCCTGTGAGCAGGTTTGGTGCTCTTATCTCTTTATACTTGAACAGAGAAATGAGATATCTTGGAAGCTTGTGCAGCTGGGCTTAGACAAAAAGGGGGAAAAAAAGGGAGAAACGAAGTGATATGGGAATTTGGAGAGGTCCAGCCGACTTCCTGACAACGGATGTAGTGAGGAGTATTAAACCTGTCACCTGTGATAAAGTGAAGGGCGCTATGGTACACAGCATCCAAGGGTTTTGAGAGTAAAGGCTTCTGCAATCTGATAAATGGTGTCACCATAATCAAAAGCTGGCAGGAATGTTGCCTGTACAACCTGCTGTTAGGGAGAGGCATGATCTATAAAATAAATCAACTGCCTTGCGCGCCCAGTCAGTATTTGGCCATGATTACTACAAGTTTAGATAGACGGCTAGACAAACTAACGATCAAAAACATGGTTAGCTACCATGGCTAATTGAGTGACTGTCAGAAGGCAGGTTTCAGTTGACCCTGGTTTATTAGACAAAAGTAGTGTCGCCAAAAATACATTTTGCAACGTGTGTAATGGAAACGACAGATCAACAATATTCTGATCTGTTCAATAGGGGTGGATTTTTTAATTTGTCTAACTTTCTTTATTACGTCAAATCATGATGGAAACAGTCTTTTTCGATTATCTTGACATTCAAGAATGGCGTCGCCTTGCTTTTTTTGGTTGGCTGGATGCAAGTTTCACCATCCAATTATTTCAGGTGGTCAATCATTGGTGTGATAGGTTGGCACATGAGAATTATTAGAATATGTCAAATATTATTCAATTATTGCAGTCTATCCATGCTGGCTTTCACGGGCTACCTGAGACATGAAACAGATTGGTGTGAGAGCATACAGGCTGTCGCCAAATGTATTAATGCACAATTTGCCTAAATGTGTAATGGAAACCCTTCAACTACCTTTTTTTTTTTTTTTTTAAATACAGTTTTTATTTTTTGGGGTGGGACATCATTACGTCCAGCTGTTTATCATCGACACAAAATTTAATTGTAATTTTTTTTAATTCAAACACTATTCAATGGACAAGTAAATGGAAACATATCTACTGACTGACATAAAAGAAACTGCAGATGCACAATCAACATTTTTTAAATTGCACCTGGTGTATTCTACCATTCTCCCTCAACAATAAGTGGAGACCCCAATTGGGGGCCCCCTAGCGGCCTGGATTGTGTGTGGTGCACTACATGACCAAAAGTATGTGGACACCTGCTCGTCAAACATCTCATTCCAAAATCATAGGGATTAATATGGAGTTGGTCCCCCCTTTGCTGCTACAGCCTCAACTCTTCTGGGAAGGCTTTCCACTAGATGTTGGAACATTGCTCCGGGAACTTGCTTCCATTCAGCCACAAGAGCATTATTGAGGTCAGGCACTGATGTTGGGCGATTAGGCCTGGCTCGCAGTCGGCGTTCCAATTCAAGCCTAAAGATGTTCGGTGGGGTTGAGGTCAGGGCTCTGCAGACCAGTCAAGTTCTTCCACAACAATCTCAACAAACCATTTCCTTATGGACCTTGCTTTGTGCATGGGGGCATTTTCATACTGAAACGGGAAAGGGCCTTTCCCAAAACTGATGCCACAAAGTTGGAAGCACATAATCTAGAATGTCATTGTATGCTGTAGTGTTAAGATTTCCCTTCACTGGAACTAAGGGGCCTAGCTCAAACCATTAAAAACCGCCTCCTACACCAAACTGTACAGTTGGCACTATGCATTGGGGCAGTTAGCGTTCCACTGCTCCAGTGTCCAATGACGACGAGCTTTACACCACTCCAGCCGACACTTGGCATTGCGCATGGTGATCTTATGCTTGTGTGCAGCTGCTCAGCCATGGAAACCCATGGCAGCTGAGACATTATTGGTCCTAGACGTTTCCACTTCACAATAAGAGCACTTAGAGTTGACCCAGGCAGCTCTAGCAGGGCAGAAATTTGACAAACTGACTTCTTGGAAAGGTGGCATCCTATGACGGTGCCACGTTGAAAGTCACGGAGGTCTTCAGTAAGACCATTCTACTGTCAATGTTTGACTTTGGAGATTGCATGGCTGTGTGCTCATTTTTAATACACCTGTCATCAACGGGTGTGATTGAAATAGCCACATCCACTCATTTGAAGTGGTGTCACACTTTTGTATACAGTGGGGCAAAAAAGTATTTAGTCAGCCACCAAGTGTGCAAGTTCTCCCACTTAAAAAGATGAGGCCTGTAATTTTCATCATAGGTACACTTCAACAATGACAGACAAAATGAGAAGAAAAAAAATCCAGAAAATCGCATTGTAGGATTTTTAATGAATTTATTTGCAAATTATGGTGGAAAAATAAGTATTTGGTCAATAACAAAAGTTTACCTCAATACTTTGTTATATACCCTTTGTTGGCAATGACAGAGGTCAAACGTTTTCTGTAAGTCTTCACAAGGTTGTTGGTATTTTGGCCCATTCCTCCATGCAGATCTCCTCTAGAGCAATGATGTTTTGGGGCTGTTGCTGGGCAACACGGACTTTCAACTCCCTCCAAAGATTTTCTATGGGGTTGAGATCTGGAGACTGGCTAGGCCACTCCAGGACCTTAAAATGCTTCTTACGAAGCCACTCCTTCGTTGCCCGGGCGGTGTGTTTGGGATCATTGTCATGCTGAAAGACCCAGCCACGTTTCATCTTCAATGCCCTTGCTGATGGAAGGAGGTTTTCACTCAAAATCTCACGATACATGGCCCCATTCATTCTTTCCTTTACATGGATCAGTCGTCCTGGTCCCTTTGCAGAAAAACAGCCCCAAAGCATGATGTTTCCACCCCCATGCTTCACAGTAGGTATGGTGTTCTTTGGATGCAACTCAGCATTCTTTGTCCTCCAAACACGATGAGTTGAGTTTTTACCAAAAAGTTATATTTTGGTTTCATCTGACCATATGACATTCTCCCAATCTTCTTCTGGATCATCCAAATGCTCTCTAGCAAAATTCAGACAGGCCTGGACATGTACTGGCTTAAGCAGGGGGATACATCTGGCACTGGAGGATTTGAGTCCCTGGCGGCATAGTGTGTTACTGATGGTAGGCTTTGTTACTTTGGTCCCAGCTCTCTGCAGGTCATTCACTAGGTCCCCCAGTGTGGTTCTGGGATTTTTGCTCACCGTTCTTGTGATCATTTTGACCACACGGGGTGAGATCTTGCGTGGAGCCCCAGATCGAGGGAGATTATCAGTGGTCTTGTATTTCTTCCATTTCCTAATAATTGCTCCCACAGTTGATTTCTTCAAACCAAGCTGCTTACCTATTGCAGATTCAGTCTTCCCAGCCTGGTGCAGGTCTACAATTTTGTTTCTGGTGTCCTTTGACAGCTCTTTGGTCTTGGCCATAGTGGAGTTTGGAGTGTGAGTGTTTGAGGTTGTGGACAGGTGTCTTTTATACTGATAACAAGTTCAAACAGGTGCCATTAATACAGGTAACGAGTGGAGGACAGAGGAGCCTCTTAAAGAAGAAGTTACAGGTCTGTGAGAGCCAGAAATCTTGCTTGTTTGTAGGTGAGCAAATACTTATTTTCCACCATAATTTGCAAATAAATTCATAAAAAAATCCTACAATGTAATTTTCTGGATTTTGTTTTCTAATTGTCTGTCATAGTTGAAGTGCACCTATGATGGAAATTACAGGCCTCTCATATTTTTAAGTGGGAGAACTTGCACAATTGGTGGCTGACTAAATACTTTTTTGCCCCACTGTATGTAGTGTACATGCGAAATTGTGCCCCCTCCCAAAAAAATCCAATAACATTTAGGTAGTGGTGAAATCTTGAGTTTATGTCACTCTGTTGGCGTTCACTTTATCAAAAATGACTGAGCACTTATTGACCTCCATTACCCACTCCATTACTGACTCTTTGGAACTCATACAAATAGACTTGTCTACAACTATGCACACTTTTCAATTTAATACATTTAGTGAATTGTTGGCTAATTTGTATCGGTATAGTGTCCCAGATACCCTGGCTAGAAAAGTGCATTGCATATTTGAAAATCGACAATATGCACAGTACTAGTTAGAATGCCTTAGACGTTGCACCTGTTACGAGTCAAGAAATAGCCTACCTGTGATCGGTGGTTCCTTGTAGTAGACTGCCTCAGGTTTCACATCACACAATCGGTCGGGCGTGCCACCACAGTGCGTCTCCTCTGCCACGACCACCACCGACAGCGCGCATAGCACGAGAAGCATCTTTGAACGTCGCTTGAAACAATGTCCAGAGTTATTAGTCTACGTGTCTAAGTGCATGCTTTCCCTCTATGTAGGCTATCTCCCCGCCCTGCAAGTGTCATTGGTGACTCAAACTGTTCAACATTTAAAGCTGTTAAAGAGCGACATCATTTCAAATAATTTTATCACTGGCTGTGTCTTGCCCTTGTCCAGCCCAATGACTTTATATACAAAAAAAGTCAAATCTACGTAAGTAAGAAAGCCTATTAAATAAAACGGAAGTGAAGTCACATTCAACCTAAAGTTAGACATGCTCTGGTACTTTGGCGACTAAGAAAGTATTTTTTAAACCTCCCGCTTTGCGCTGGATGTGTCTATGTGTTGTTCATAAAAGCATAATATATGAGCAGAATTATTGTTTTACCACAATTAGCCACTAAATCCCTAGTTTGAAAGCAACAGTTTTCTTGAAGCTGAGCCATGACTTTTTCGGCACATGGGCCAGATCGCTTGCAATTAGATTGACAGCTAGCAAGAAGCCTGCCGAGCGTTATCCAATGAGGTTGCAGGGCAGGCCCAACGGCTCAGCAGACACAGCAGAGAGAGCGAGATGACGAGAGAGAGCAATGGCGTGAGGCACATACACTACATGACCAAAAGAATGTGGACACCTGCTCTTCGAACATCTCATCCCAAAATCATGGGCATTAATATGGAGTTTGTCCTTAGGCTTGTCTCGCAGTCGTCGTTCTAATTCATCCCAAAGGTGTTCGATGGGGTTGAGGTCAGGGCTCTGTGCAGGCCAGTCAAGTTCTTCCACACCGATCTTGACAAACCATTTCTGTATGGACCTCAATTTGTGTGGGGGGCATTGACTAGCACAGGACTAGTACAGGACTCGAAAAGGCCCAGTGCACTACTTTTGTGATATTTTTTAAACTATATGTATTTGAGTGTTTACCAGTATTTGTAACTTGAGTCTGATAATTATCTCTTCAAAACAGTTAATTTGATAATACTTGTGGAATATAAAAGTACTTGTTTGATATATGTTTTCCAGTTTCTTGAAATACTTTGCAAATGCAACGTATTTCTATATGAAAACTGAAATGGTCTTTTCATTCCTTTTTAGTAGACACTCTTATCCAGAGCAATTTACAGTAGTGAGTGCATATTTTTTCATACTGGTCCCCCCCTTGGGAATCAAACCTACAACCCTAGCATTGCAAGCGCCATGCTCTACCAACTGAGCCACATCATCACAAACCACTTGATGTCTCAATGTACTCAGTTACTGTATTGTGCGTTGTTTTTCTTCATGGTGATAGAAAGTCTGCAGGTACAAACCTCGATGACCAGCCTATGTACAATACAGTAATGTACATTTACATTAAGTAGTTTGTATGGATAGTAAATTAATACTGCACAAAAAGTGGTTGTTTTCCATGTTATTTGATCAAGAAAAATATTTAATTTGATGTGGATGTTTTGTGTCTTTTCCCATAACTTTGCACATTTTTATGTAAATGTTTGAGGACAGGATTTAGTTATTTCTGGATTCCATTCTAATGACAAGAAAGGGACAGGGCAACAACTCTTACAATTCCAACTATTGAATCCTGCAAGATACTGTTCTTAATTATACAAGTACCCTTTTGCCAAAGCAGAGATGCTGATTTTGTAAATGTTTTTGCCTGTGCTACAGAGGTCTATATTGGTCAGCTAATACTAGTAAAGGCCCAGTGCACTACTTTTGTGAAAAAATATTATTTTAGCACCCCTACTTCCTGCAGCCTCGGTTCCCATCACTATGAGTCATTATGCTCAGTGCCCCGGGGTACTGGGGGTGGAGTGGTGCACTCGTGACGGAACCACTTCCTGTAGCCTGAACTATTCCAAGGTTGAAGGGGGTTTTCAATTTTTTAGACATCAACAAAAGAGCACCTTTCTGGTTATATACCCTCAATGACAAAATATATGATTTAAACATGTATTGGCTACAAATGTTAAAGATTGGTTAAGTACCCTATGTTTTTTTGTGTTGATCATAGGCTTTATAGAGCAGCCGTTTCTCCACTTATAATGGTACCTTAAAAAAAAAAAAATTGGCTCAAGTCATGTGATCATGACAATATAAACATTAATTTGCGTAATCTTTAGTAGGTATTTTAAGCTGTAACTAACCAACTTCAACTATTCATGATGATGTGTGGCGCTGTTTCCCAGGTGAGCGATGCCACGCCCAAAGTGCAGCAAATATGCGATAAGGTGAGCATAATTACTTCATTTAGCCTGCATAGTCTAGCTGTCCAACTGAATATACTCTTCTTTCAACATAGAACACTCATGCAAGCTTGATGAAGTGGTAATCATCAACCTTGACGGTTATTGAATAATTACCTTGACAGTGTTATTCCATTCCAAACCTATAGGACTCAAGGTGTGCGTGCGCACAGGCTACATAGCATACATTTGGAACGCTGCCCGATTTGTCTTTTACATGTTTCTAGATGAAGCCACATGCAGAGAAGAAAGCTGGGAAAGAAGTTTGATGTTTTCACCACCAAAACATTCACAACCCAAGTTGTTGCTGGGACCAACTTCTTCATTAAAGTGAGATTGTGTATTTTAAAGTCGTTTTCTTTCTACTTTCTAGCCTATGTTTAGAAAAAATAAATGTCTCGGTTCCATTACAGCTTTGTTTCCCAAACTCGGTGCACGTTTTGTTTTTTGCCCAAACACTATACAGCTGATTAAAATAATGAACTAATCATAAAGTTTAAATCATAAAACAAAACGTGTACCGAGTTTGGGGAAACCCTGAACTCCAGGGGGGAGTCATTTTGTTTTTGAGCACTGTGAGAGCTGTGACTCCCTGCCACACCCCCTGTATGGGTTTCGAAGCATTGACTCTGCGTCACAAATGTATAGGGCGTGAACATTTACTGTACGAGATTTGTAAACACTAAATTGGTCATTACTCAGTACGTATGAGCCTTGAGAGTCCCGTCTCTCTATCACCTATGCGTCACTCATCGGGCCCTAATCCTTCCCTCTCTCATAGGTCCATGTTGGTGGAGATGAATTTATGCACCTGCGCGTCCATAAAACACTACCCCACGCTGGCGGGAAACTGGAGCTGCATAGAGTACAGACTCCAAAAACTCACAATGACCCTATTGGTTTCTTCTGAATACCTGTAACTCCCTGCAGAGGATGCCATCCCCATAATCCAGCCAACAGCCTCCATGCCTGCTCTGGATCATGTGTACCCTTGTTTTTATGCTCACCTGTATTGTACTATACTGTATTGTATACTTACATTGGTAAAGGTCTGTCTTTACTAAAGGCCATTGGCGCCTTTTGACTAAATGTATTTGGACTACAATGTAAATAAACATTTGGCAGCTGACTTTTCTTTTTCTAAAACAAAAAAACACTCAGCGAAGTGCTTATTCTTTCATTTCTGTGTTTTGGAGGTTTGGAGGTTTTGAAATTTCTCTATCACAGCAATTACTATACACCTATTCCATAATCCCTAGTAGTGACTGACATGTTTCTCATGATTGCGTGGTACCACATCAGGTAGGGATTATGTCAGTTAAATAGATCAAAACAGACACACATGCAATGACTTTGAGTTGGTTCTGGACATCAAAATATAATTCTGGCAACAGGAAAGGGGAGTGTCAATTGTGGTGTGCAGTCTTCCTTTTCTTTTTGCAGAAAGCATTTTCCCTCAATTGGGTGTCTGCTGTATGCAACCCAAATGAGGGCCCCACCCATTGTAAGAGGTGATTACAACCTGTAATGACAGCATATGATTGGCTGATGGCTGCTTTAACCTGTGATTACCATATTTCACCAAAACACACAAAG
Organism: Oncorhynchus clarkii lewisi; assembly: GCF_045791955.1. Taxonomy (NCBI): domain Eukaryota; kingdom Metazoa; phylum Chordata; class Actinopteri; order Salmoniformes; family Salmonidae; genus Oncorhynchus; species Oncorhynchus clarkii. The sequence goes on along the minus strand of NC_092156.1, from coordinate 45,806,597 downwards.
CTGAAAACTGATAGTTATCCCTCTGTCTTTGGAGGTTTGATGAGGGGAATAAAAAGTGGAGGTGGAGGGGAGGAAAAAAGGAACAGAACTGCAATATAAGTCACCAGAATAAGACGGGAGGTATGCAAAGTATCACAGCACTAGGATGAAGTCATTGCTGATCGTGGTGCTTGTGGTGGTGTGTCTGTTGCTGACTGAATCTGGTGAGTATGACATAACTCGACACACAGGACATAGTCTTGTGATTATGATAACAGTGTTACAGGGTAGGCTACAGGAGAACCTTGAGTGACTGACTCAGTTGACCGGACCTCCCTGTTTTATATTTTTAGATGGAAAACGTAAAACCAAGAAAAATAGGATCTCATTACCCAGAGGAGTGAAGAAGATTCAAGAGGCCCTGGGTGAGTCATATGTTATAATTTTACTTGTCCTCTTCCTCTCTGTTTCTCTCCTCTCCACCAATGTCTTTTCTGGTTGATTCCTTGCATGTGACACTGTGTGGCGATTGTAACTTTAAGTGTTTAATACTGTAAGTGTTGTGGCCATTCGTTCACGAGGTGGTTGGCTGTGTCTGTTGCAGACCCTAATCGAATTGTAAATACTTTGAAATGGAAAACTAGATCCAAAGATCTGGGTAAGTACAACACATAATATTTGTTTCTGTGCCCAAACCAGCGATCAACAGGATGAGTTCATATTTCCCTAACCAATCATTAAAGACTCATTAAAGACTCCACACATCTATTACACACTCATTCATATTTAGTCTGTACTATTCCAGCTTCTAGGCCACTTCAATTCTAGGATTAAACACATTTTTTGTACTATTTCTTATTTAGCTAAAGTAACAGAGGATGCCATTGTAAATGAACATTTGAGATGTAAGTAAAAAATAATATTGTTGCGTGCATATAATGATTACTCTGCATTATGAATACAATATTTATTCAGATATTTTGGACAAAACTGATGGTATTTATTTTGTGTTTGTTCTAGTGACGACCCAAGGTGAGTTGTGATCATGGAAGTGATGATGCCATTGCTCAGGTGTTCACATGGTTGACTGTGTAGTTACTGTGTTGTCATTTCCTTCCCCTCAGTGATGAACTGGCTTCATAAAGTGGTTGACGTTGGTGAGCAATAGCTGTCTGTCTGTCTGTCTGTCTGTCTGTCTGGCTGGCTGGCTGGCTGGCTGGCTGTCCGGCATCTATCCGTGATTAACACAATGATTTCTGATTTGACTTCTCAATTTAGGAAAAGGCATTGCTAACGGTGTCTGCAAGACAGGTGAGCGTGGTACAATTAAGAAGAACTGTATGAAAACAAAATAAACCTACTGTCAACTACACATCTTGTCCATTCTATATGAACACCTTAGAGTGGGGGATTGTCTGTTTCCCTCATTCTGCTTCCCTCCTGTCCTTTACCCTCACAGTCAGCTATGTATGAGGGACTTGAAGCTAGACTTGACAGTAATGGTGAGTACCAAAGACTATATGAGTGAGTAGCCTCCTATTTAGTGCAACTTGTGTAATCGATGTTCTACCTTCTATCATCTAATCCAATCATACATAGACTTGTACTCTCTCGTCTGTCCTCTCTCCACTTCAAGAACACAGTGTCAATACTGTGGATGGACAGCAGAGGTCACCTTCCTCATGAAATCTTCTACGGGACAGCTGAGGAGCAAAGCTTGTGTGAATAGACTTGCCGCAACACGTCTTGAAACTTCCCCAGTTCAATCCACAAGCTGAATCTGCCATCTGTCAGAATGAACATAGAGACATCTTGATAACTGTTTTCTTGCTCATAGTACATACCAGTTAATCTATACCATAACACAGTAATACCTAAACTTGCATGCATGGTTGTTCAGCCAGTAGACTACAATCGTTTGTGGTTTTATTTTTTGGAATGAAGTGAATTACATTTTTTGTTCAATGAAATAATGTTCCGATAAACTATTTTAGCCGCTCAATCATGGTTTGATTGTAATTTACACACCTGAAGTAAGCACACAAATATTGTCGCGACATGCTGAGAACATTTCTTGGTTTGATTTCTTAGTATTGAATTGAATATGTTTCAAGACCACTGTTTCAACTGGTAAGATACAGTATGTGAGCTGTAGGTGTGTCTGTGACATAAAGACTTGCCCACACTTGTTTCAGGTGTTGCATAACAGTATGCCTATCGCCTCCAACTGCCAAAAGAGTGGAAAATTACCAACTGGCAAACAGTTTCTTAGGACTTATGTAAGGATTACTTGCATGAAACAGTATAATATTTAAAGGGATATACCACTCAAAAGGTATGTGGAAAATCATGGTAGGTTATATTTTTAGTTGACTATACCTTTAAAATTGTGTTGAACTGAGATGACATGAAGTGTTGACCTGATATGATATGATTACAAGCAAGGGTTTACACGGATAGTTATATTTTACATTAACCAGCCCCCCACCCACACACACAAACACACAAAGCGAGATGCAGGGATCGTGTGTTAGGTGGAGCTCTGTTTACTATCTAAAGTGCTGACAGTTAGATTTGATTCACTAGTTCCTGCCCACTGTCTGTCTTTTTATGCTCCTGTTATTATATTTTCTAAATTGATGGGCTGATCCTTACAAGAGCTTTCAGCCCACTTCACATGCACAAACATATTACATATAGTACCAGTCAAACATTTGGACACACCTGCTCATTCCAGTGTTTTTCATTATTTGTACTATTTTCTACAGTGTAGAATAATAGTGAAGACATCAAAACTATTAAATAACACATATGGAATCATGTAGTAACCAAAAAAGTGTCCAAATATTTTTGTTTTGTTTGAGAGTCTTCAAAGTAGCCACCCTTTGCCTTGATGACAGCTTTGCACACTCTTGGCATTCTCTCATCCAGCTAGTGACACTGCCAATGATTTACTTAGAATTCAAGGCACACTTAATCAGCATGGCTACCACCATTCTGTATGGATACACCATCCAATCTGGTTTGTGCTTAGTGAAACGATCATTTGTTTTTCAACAGGTCAATGACCCAAAACACACCTCCAGGCTGTGTAAGGGCAATTTGACCAAGAAGGAGAGTGATGGAGTGCTGCATCAGATGACCTGGCCTCCACAATCACCCAACCTCAACCCAATTGAGATGGTTTGGGATGAGTTGGACCACAGATTGAAGGAAAAGCAGCCAATAAATGCTCAGCATATGTGGGAACTCCTTCAAAACGGTTGGAAAAGCATTCCAGGTAAAGCTAGTTGAAAGAATGTCAAGAGTGTGCAAAGCTTTCATCAAGGCAAACGGTGGCTACTTTGAAGAATCTAAAATATAACATATATCTTGATTTGTTTAACACTTGTTTGGTTACTACATGATTCTTTCTATATGTGTTATTTCATTGTTTTGATGTCTTCACTATTGTTCTACAATGTAGAAAATAGTAAAAATAAAGAAAAACCCTTGAATGAGTAGATGTGTCCAAACTTTTGACTGGTACTGTACACACTCATAGCATGCAGACAATCACCAAGACAATTCATTGTATGTTTTCTAATGTTATCTCAATTTATTTGAGATTAAATGTGTATTATGCACTTGCATTTTGAAGAATGCTCTCATCATCTCAAAATTCAGTTCATGATGTCCCTTTTTGTGGATAAGTTCACTTCCAGTGTTCTACAGAGGGAGGAGTGACCCCATAAGCCCCATCTCCATAGGTACTGTATAACTAGTGTGTGTGTGTGTGTGTGTGTGTGTGTGTGTGTGTCTAAGGGGCGGGGGATAGATATGGTAGCAAGTAGCAGCTTGTGTGTATGGGGGGGGGGGGGGGGTGTTTATGTAAACTCATGCTCTACAGTATATATAGGAGTGAGAGGTAGCTAAGAAAAGCAGATCTCCTGTTTTGTCCTTTATAATTCTTGATACTGACCCTGCTCTGCTGTAACCATGACGACCATGCTGCTGAGCGCACTAGGAGCACTGCTCTGCTCCTTGGTTGTCACCGCTGAGGTCATGCCCCAAGGAGACTTCAATCTACAGGGGGTAAGAGAGAGAATGAAGAGAGGGATCAGAAATCAGCGTTACATTGAAAATCAAATGACGAGGAACAAACTAGGGATTATTATGGAGAAAAAAAGAAACGTTAGGAGAAAGAATACAGAAAGGAACCTCTGATGAAAACCAGATTCAAATGGAAGGGATGAAGACAAATGTGGGAATTCTAGGGACACATTATTGGGTGTTCATATTGAGACAATAGTTATTCAGATGTTCCTTCATGAATGATTCAGGAATATTTCAGTATCAGCTCTCACAGATTTAAGGTTTCAACTTTCTGTGACTCCTGCAGACAGGAATAAGGAGGTGATGCAATTTAATCAGGGCTGTTTTCTGCAGGTGGCAGGAAAGTGGTATGTGATTGGATTTGCCACTAATGCCCATCAACCACAAGGCCAGCATGAAGATGGGCAACGCCGTGCTGACACCAACTGCTGACGGAGACCAGGAAATGACATATCCTAGCCGGAAGTAAGAGAGAGAGCGTGAGACATTGTGCTGATTCTGTATTAACTGTATTGTCTCTGTAGCGCTGATGGCTCCTGCTGGAGAATGAACCACCTGGCCAAGAAGACAAACCTTCTGGGGAAATTAATCTACAAGAGCGAGCGTAAGTCTACAACCTATTAACACATACACACACAGTGCACTAATGGACATATGTGTGATATTGTCAATTCAACTCCCTCTCGTCCCCTCCAGGCTGGAGTAATGAAAATGACATGCGTGTCGTTGACGTTAAGTATGACGAGTATGCTTTTATTCACACCAAGACCAAGGGTGTTTCAGCTGTGCTCACCAACCTGTATGGTACGATCCTTTCCACTCCTCTGCAAAATCCCATGACTAAGTCTCATTGTTTCACTATTCCTTTCCCCATCATTTGTTAGAAATCTTATATTACAAAATTGTGTATCCTTCACAGTATATTTAGTGTGCCATGTATTGTACCGTGGGACAGACCTGAGCCCTAGCCTGCTGCAGAAGTTTAGGCAGTTCTCCCTGGACACTGGCTATCCTCCCCCCAAAAATGGTACAGCTCATCTGTACAACCCATTTGTGAAGTATGTTTATGTTGCACAATATTTCTTGATAGAAGTGTGGAATGTTTTAGACATAGTTATCAACCTTATTTCTCTCTTTCTGCAGATGAGTGTCCTGCTGTGAAATTTCATCCATGTTTTTTACTTTCTAAACGTGCTCCCTTGATCAGTCTGCATGGCATTGCTACTCGGCCGGTAGACCCATGGCAACTGTGGCAACCATGAACCACCTTTAGCTCCGTTGGCCCATCAGACTCTGCCTTCACTAGGCAACTCAGATGCAAGTTCATCCCAGCGTAGCTGTAAACTCTGTTAGTTTTTCACTTCTCTGACTGGCTCCAATAAAATACTGTCTCGTTGTTTTTTCTGTTTGTCGGATGACTAGAATATGTCTGATCCTAAGATATAACGTTAGCTGCTTTAGAAGTCTGTGTTAATCAAATGTAATGTAAACCCAGCTCTAAAAGTAACCTTGGTGTACCATCATTCTATTGAAAATGTTATCCTACTTCTTGCCAGTACATCCATAACACAGCTCTGATTCCTCCTTTTGTTTGTTAAGGGTTTACATCTACACACTTTATTTACAAATGTGTACAAAACAATAATTTACCTCCTATAGAATTCTAGTTACACTGAATTATACAACAAAGTTCATGATGATGAAATAAATATAAAAACAAAAATGACCACAGGGGAAGGAACTGTCGAAGTGAGTACAAATATACCACCAGTCTTTACAAGTTGTATTTCTCCTCAGGGGACTAATGCCTCTCCCTGGCCACTGGCATAAGTCGATGTGTGTTTGGGTAAAGGAAGTATGTTGTGGTCATGAGTCTGTGGTACCAGATCTAGTGCAATCTAACTCTGAAGGCCTTGCTGGCGCTAGATCCTATTTCAGGTGTCTGATAATCAAGCTTATTAGGGGTTAAATAAACTGTATGAAGATGGGTTTATGGGTTGGAGTTCTAAATTATACTGCTTACCTGTTAGATCCCCCCCACCCCCATGGGGAAAAACAACCACTTCTAGTATCTCATTTTGTGTATAGAAGTGAATCAACTAAAAGAAACCTCTCTGAAGCCGCAGCTTTTACAATGGACATGGCTATTTGCTATGATGCAGTCAACTCCTTCTCCAGGCATTGTCCATGGCCAGACAGACAATTCTCCTCAAAACAACAAAGATATAAAGATGTGGGGTCAGACACCAGTAAGCGCAAGATGCTATGAAAGTCCCGCCTACTTCCTTGTTCAAACCCTCTATTGTTTTTGAGTGGGCTTCATGAAAACGTGGCCATTAACGATATATGTAAAATTATATTCGTATTTGTAGATTAATTTGCTTCTTTCTACCTCGTGTCTTTCATGAATATGTACCATTTTATTTGTATTTTCCGTAATCAAAAACCTTCAAAAATATATTGGGTAAATGAATCCACGAATACAAGATTTATCTTATAAGTGCTATTATGAACTGGGTGGTTTGAGCCCTGAATTCTGGCATATCAGAACGTATACCACCGGGTATGACAAAACATTTAGTTTTACTGCTCTAATTACGTTGGTAACCAGTTTATAATAGCAATAGGGTTCTTCGGGGGTTTGTAATATTTGGCCAATATTCCACGGATAAAGGCTGTGTCCAGGCACTCTGCGTTGCGTCTTGCGTAAGAACAGCTCTATCGGGCATATACCACACCTCCTCCGGCCTTATTGCTTAGTTAGAATGGACGACCACTCTGCTCAGAGGACCTGCGTTTTCTCAGCAGTTGAATGTCCATTGCATTGTGTGAATACAAAAGCTTGTATATTTATACAGCGGAAGTTTATCCACTTCATAAATAGAATGGTACCTTTCAAAAAGCATGACTCAAGTCATGTGATCGTGACAATATAAACAACAAAATAAAAATTCATTGGTCAAATCTTTTGTAGGTTTTTCAGCTGTAACTAACTACTTCAACTAATCATGATGATGATGTGTAGCGGTGCCTCCGAGGTGAAGGCCATGGCTAGACGGGATCCAGCTTTTGTCCATTTAAATTCAGGTTTGACGTTTAGTAGCCGGTTAGGAAAATTTAAACAGCAGGTTAGGATAATTCACGTAGCAGGTTAGAATAATTAGGTTAAGGTTAGGAAAAGCGTTAGGCTTAGCTAAAATACAACAAAAATCAACTGTTGACATAAACTGGATCCATTCTAGCCACGAACGTGAAGGATGCCACTCCCGAAGTGCACCAAATCTGCTATAAAGTGAGCATAATTCCTTAATTTCGCCTGCTTAGTCTAGCTGTCCAACTGAATATGCTCATCTTTCAACAAAGATGACACAATAATTACCTCAACCATGTTATTCAATTTGTGGGTAAATAACAAATGTATTCTTTCAACAAAGATGACACACAATAATTACCTCAACCATGTTATTCCATTTGTGGGTAAATAACAAATGTCAAACCTATACGTGTGCATGTGCATAGGCTATATGGAGTAAATTTGGAATGCTGCTGGAACAACTAAGTCATTGCCTGATTGTCTTTTAAGTGTTTCCAGATGAAGCCACATTCTGGAAAGAAGTTTGATGTTTTCACTGTCAAAACATTCAAAACACAAGTTGTGGTGGAGACCAACTTCTTCACTCTTCTTGTATAAAAAATGATTGTATTATTTCTAGCCTATGTTTTGCAAAAATAAATGTCTCGGGGTTCCAACCTTTTCTAGCATTTTTTTAGCTTTCAAATATGCACATTCTTCTCCTCTCCCCTGGGTCCTTAAGTGTACAAGATAAAGTAGTACACTATGTTTACTGACCTGGTAAAATAATGGTTAATAAAAAACCCTATAAAATCTGTGGGCCCTATAAAATCTGTGATTTTTTTACTTCAGTTTTATTCTTCCTGGTTTCAGATTTGTTGAGGGTTTTCACTCTCAAAATTATATTTGTTCACAGAGAAACAACTAAATTGAATGTTCTGAGTTGATGTCAATGATTAAATCACATCAGAAGACAAATTTTTTAGGTCTGGAAGAAAACGAAAACATCTTATTTTTTGAGTGTAGTTCCCTTTTAATTGTGCATCTTGCCATTTATTTGCTTATCCAGTAAGCTGTCTCATATGCAGGTCTAGCAATGGTTCTGTACTGCTGATGCTAATTTAATGGCAAGGTTTCCAATTAACAAATAATCAAAACAAATGATATACTTACTCATGATATACAGTGGGGCAAAAAAGTATTATAGTCAGCCACCAATTGTGCAAGTTCTCCCACTTAAAAAGATGAGAGAGGCCTGTAATTTTCATCATAGGTACACTTCAACTATGACAGACAAAATGAGGAAAAAATCCAGAAAATCACATTGTAGGATTTTTTATGAATTTATTTGCAAATTATGGTGGAAAATAAGTATTGTATGCAAATCAGGCAACCAAATTAACGACTCTTTCACATATGCGATTTGGTTCCCGACGTTCACCAAAAAAAGCCATTCAAAAAGAGCCGTTCATTCGCGAATGACCCATCAGTACACTGGCTATGCACTGAGTAATAGACAAATGGCCGCAACACACAGACAGAAATGGGCAATATTGTTGGAAATTAATTGGCACATATTGTGTTAGGTTTGGATTTTTAAGCCAATAGTGGCTAACCAGGGGTGGGATAATATCAATATTTCTTAATTTGGTTAGAGCTGGAAGCTTGCAGTGTCTGATACTTGAGAGATTTGATCATGACAGTTTACGGTGGAACCAGGGTCAGCACTATGGGCTGGCCTTAGGGGTCCAGGCCCACCCTACCATACCTCCTTGCCTGTCCAAATAAATTATTTAAATATTGATCATTTATTTGACAGTGATGCGTTCAGACAGAAAGACTAAAGATTATGGCATGCAGGGGTGTAACTTTCACCAGAGACAGGGGGGGGGACATATTGAAATAGCATGTTTGTCCCCCCCAATTTTATCATTGGAATGTGATACAAAACGAGGCAACGGTGTGCTTTAGGACCATGCGGACGCCTCCGAGCAGTCGGGTCGGCTGTTTGGAGTGTTTATCCGACTGGATACATTTTTTTTTTTTATATATACACATTTATGTCCCTTTCTCCAGTGATATAGCCTAATTTCAGCAGAGAGGAAGAGGCGAAGCGAGAGGGCTCACTCACCAAAATCTGTACAGAGTAAGCCCAATGCCTTTCTATGGGAATAATATACAGACTTAAGCTTGTCGCCTGCCTTCCTGCCTTTGGGACAAAGAGTACCATTGTTAGGGCAGAGACATGAGCATCTCGTCATTATATACAGATATCTGGTTTCAGCCTCTTGCGAACTGGAAAGGGTTGGCGGGTGCACAGTGCACTGTTAGGATGCTGGATTGCCCTAAAGTAATTTATTTATTATTATATAATAACTCCCGTCTAAATAAAATCATTCAAAATACTTGAACCGGGAGCATGACTTTCCCATTTGGAATTGTCTGATTGTCTTAAATCATCACGTACACCACTAATAAGCTGAGCTTCTCAGTCAATTGTTCTTAATCTCAAACAAGTCAACAAAATCTTTTTTTAAAATATTTACATTTTTTATATTTCCAACACTCCCGGCCTTGATCTTCACCAAGCCTCGGTATGACAGAGCAAAGTATCCTGATCTGATGATCCCATATAAAGTAAAAGAATACAAATATATTTTGAAAAAATTATAATTTTTCACAAAAGTAGTGCATTGGGGCTTTAATAGTCCTGTATTAGCGGACCGATATAGCCATCTGCAGCCGGATCTTTACTCAGTACATACAGTGCCTTGCGAAAGTATTCGGCCCCGTTGAACTTTGCGACCTTTTGCCATATTTCAGGCTTCAAACATAAAGATATAAAACTGTATTTTTTTGTGAAGAATCAACAACAAGTGGGACACAATCATGAAGTGGAACGACATTTATTGGATATTTCAAACTTTTTTAACAAATCAAAAACTGAAAAATTGGGCGTGCAAAATTATTCAGCCCCTTTACTTTCAGTGCAGCAAACTCTCTCCAGAAGTTCAGTGAGGATCTCTGAATGATCCAATGTTGACCTAAATGACTAATGATGATAAATACAATCCACCTGTGTGTAATCAAGTCTCCGTATAAATGCACCTGCACTGTGATAGTCTCAGAGGTCCGTTAAAAGCGCAGAGAGCATCATGAAGAACAAGGAACACACCAGGCAGGTCCGAGATACTGTTGTGAAGAAGTTTAAAGCCAGATTTGGATACAAAAAGATTTCCCAAGCTTTAAACATCCCAAGGAGCACTGTGCAAGCGATAATATTGAAATGGAAGGAGTATCAGACCACTGCAAATCTACCAAGACCTGGCCGTCCCTCTAAACTTTCAGCTCATACAAGGAGAAGACTGATCAGAGATGCAGCCAAGAGGCCCATGATCACTCTGGATGAACTGCAGAGATCTACAGCTGAGGTGGGAGACTCTGTCCATAGGACAACAATCAGTCGTATATTGCACAAATCTGGCCTTTATGGAAGAGTGGCAAGAAGAAAGCCATTTCTTAAAGATATCCATAAAAAGTGTTGTTTAAAGTTTGCCACAAGCCACCTGGGAGACACACCAAACATGTGGAAGAAGGTGCTCTGGTCAGATGAAACCAAAATTGAACTTTTTGGCAACAATGCAAAACGTTATGTTTGGCGTAAAAGCAACACAGCTGAACACACCATCCCCACTGTCAAACATGGTGGTGGCAGCATCATGGTTTGGGCCTGCTTTTCTTCAGCAGGGACAGGGAAGATGGTTAAAATTGATGGGAAGATGGATGGAGCCAAATACAGGACCATTCTGGAAGAAAACCTGATGGAGTCTGCAAAAGACCTGAGACTGGGACGGAGATTGATCCAAAACATAAAGCAAAATCTACAATGGAATGGTTCAAAAATAAGAATGGCCAAGTCAAAGTCCAGACCTGAATCCAATTGAGAATATGTGGAAAGAACTGAAAACTGCTGTTCACAAATGCTCTCCATCCAACCTCACTGAGCTCGAGCTGTTTTGCAAGGAGGAATGGGAAAAAATGTCAGTCTCTCGATGTGCAAAACTGATAGAGACATACCCCAAGTGACTTACAGCTGTAATCGCAGCAAAAGGTGGTGCTACAAAGTATTAACTTAAGGGGGCTGAATAATTTTGCACGCCCAATTTTTCAGTTTTTGATTTGTTAAAAAAGTTTGAAATATCCAATAAATGTCGTTCCACTTCATGATTGTGTCCCACTTGTTGTTGATTCTTCACAAAAAAATACAGTTTTATATCTTTATGTTTGAAGCCTGAAATGTGGCAAAAGGTCGCAAAGTTCAAGGGGGCCGAATACTTTCGCAAGGCACTGTAAGAGCCTTGAGAGTCCCGTCTCTCTATCACCTATGCGTCACTCATCGGGCCCTAATCCTTCCCTCTCTCATAGGTCCATGTTGGTGGAGATGAATTTATGCACCTGCGCGTCCATAAAACACTACCCCACGCTGGCGGGAAACTGGAGCTGCATAGAGTACAGGCTCCAAAAACTCACAATGACCCTATTGGTTTCTTCTGAATACCTGTAACTCCCTGCAGATGATGCCACCCCCATAATCCAGCCAACAGCCTCCATGCCTGCTCTGGATCATGTGTACCCATTTTATGCTCACCTGTACTGTATTGTACTATACTGTATTTTATACTTCCATTGGTAAATATCTGTCTTTGTACTAAAATCCGTTTTCACCTTTGACTAAATGTCTTTTGGTACAATACAATGTAAATAAACATTTGACAGCTGAATTTACTTTTTGTAAAACTTTTAAAGAATCTATTACAAAAAATCTGTGAAGTGCGTATGTGGGTGCTTGTTATACAATTTCGATTTGCATATTTGTAGGTGATGACATTTCCCCCATCTCTATCACATCAATTACTGTACACCTATTGCGTAATCCCTAGTAGTGACTGACATTTCTTATGATTTTATGGTACCACATATCAGGTAGAGATTCTGTCAGTTGAGTACAGTGCAGTCTTCCAATCGAGGCCTCAAATCGGGATAGTCTCCTTTTAAAACCGGCACATCTGGGGGAAGAGGCTTGATTTCTGACACTATAGTGGTAAAGTTTTCCTTCATCGAAGAAGCCTCAGGTTGTACCTCCTATAGGTCTACTGTTTGAAACATTTTCTGCATTTAAGATCGAAACAGACTTTGAGTTGGTTCTGGACATCAAAATATAATTCTGGCAACAGGAAAGGGGAGAGTCAATTGCGGTTTGCAGAAAACATTTTCCCTCAATTGGGTGTCTGCTGTATGCAACCCAAAGGAGGGCCCCACCCATTGTAAGAGGTGATTACAACCTGTAATGACAGCATATGATTGGCTGATGGCTGCTTTTACCTGTGATTACCATATTTCACCAAAACACACACAAAGCTGAAATTATCCTTCTGTCTTGGGGGGTTTGATGAGGGGAATTGATGAGGGGCCCCCGAGTGGCACAGCAGTCTAAGGCTCTGCATCTCAGTGTGAGAGGCGTCACTACAGTCCCTGGTTCGATTCCAGGCTGTATCACATCAGGCCTTGATTGGGAGTCCCATAGGGCAGCGCACAATCGCCCCATCGTCATCCGGGTTTGACCGGGATATGCTGTCATTGTAAATAAAAATTGGTTTTGATTTGCCTAGTTAAATAAAGGTGAAATACAAACAAACAAAACATTTAAGTAGAGGTTGTTCGGAGAAGAAAAGGAACCGAACTGGCATAAAGTCACCAGAATAAGTTTGGTTCCTTTTCTTCTCCGAACAACCTCTACTTAAATTTTTTGTATGCAAAGTATCACAGCACTAGGATGAAGTCATTGCTGATCGTGGTGCTTGTGGTGGTGTGTCTATTGCTGACTGAATCTGGTGAGTATGACATAACTCGACACACAGGACATAGTGTTGTGATTATGATAACAGTGTTACAGGGTAGGCTACAGGAGAACCTTGAGTGACTGACTCAGTTGACCGGACCTCCCTGTTTTATATTTTTAGATGGAAAACGCAAAACCAAGAAAAATAGGATCTCATTACCCAGAGGAGTGAAGAAGATTCAAGAGGCCCTGGGTGAGTCATATGTTATAATTTTACTTGTTCTCTTCCTCTCTGTTTCTCTCCTCTCCACCAATGTCTTTTCTGGTTGATTCCTTGCATGTGACACTGTGTGGCGATTGTAACTTTAAGTGTTTAATACTGTAAGTGTTGTGGCCATTCGTTCACGAGGTGGTTGGCTGTGTCTGTTGCAGACCCTAATCGAATTGTAAATACTTTGAAATGGAAAACTGGATCCAAAGATCTGGGTAAGTACAACACGTAATATTTGCTTCCGTGCCCAAAACAGTGATCAACAGGATGAGTTCATATTGCCCTAACCAATCATTAAAGACTCATTAAAGACTCCACACATCTATTACACACTCATTCATATTTAGTCTGTACTATTCCAGCTTCTAGGCCACTTCAATTCTAGGATTAAACAAACATTTTTTACTATTTCTTATTTAGCTAAAGTAACAGAGGACGCCATTGTAAATGAACATTTGAGATGTAAGTAAAAAATAATATTGTTGCGTGCATATAATGATTACTCTGCATTATGAATACAATATTTATTCAGATATTTTGGACAAAACTGATGGTATTTATTTTGTGTTTGTTCTAGTGACGACCCAAGGTGAGTTGTGATCATGGAAGTGATGATGCCATTGCTCAGGTGTTCACATGGTTGACTGTGTAGTTACTGTGTTGTCATTTCCTTCCCCTCAGTGATGAACTGGTTTCATAAAGTGGTTGACGTTGGTGAGCAATAGCTAGCTAGCTAGCTGGCTGGCTGGTTGGCTGGCTGGCTGGCTGACTGGCTGGCTGGCTGACTAGCTTCTAGTAGTGATTCACACAATCATTTATGATTAGTCAATTTAGGAAAATATACGGTGTCTGCAAGACAGGTGAGCATGGTACAGCTAAGAATAACTGTATGAAAGCAACAGAGTGTGCAAAGCTTTCATCAAGGCAAAGGGTGGCTCCTTAGAATAATGCTAAAAATATAGAATATATGTAGATTTTGAACACTTTTTTGATTACAACATGATTCCATGTGTTTTTTCATAATTTTGATGTCTTCACTATTATTCTACAATTGTAAAAATTGTAAAAAATAAAATAAAGACAAACCCTGGAATCAGTAGGTGTAACTAAACATTTGACTGGTACTGCAAGTATTCAGACACTTTTCTATGAGACTCGACATTGAGTTCAGATGCATCCTGTTTCCATTGATCATCCTTGAGATGTTTCCACAACTTGATTGGAGTCCACCTGTGGTAAATTCAATTGATCGGACATGATTTGTATATATAAGGGCCCACAATGGACAGTGCATGTCAGAGCAAAAACCAAGCCATGATATCGACGAAAATGAGGCACAGATCTGGGGAAGGGTACCAAAAATGTCTGCACCATTGAAGGTCCCCAAGAACACAGTGGCCTCCATCATTCTTAAATGGAAGAAGTTTGGAAACACCATCCAAATATTTATTTATATATTCTTAATTCTGTTCCTTTTCTTTAGATTGTGTGTATTGTTAGATATTACTTGTTAGATATTACTACACTGTTGGAGCTAGAAACACAAGCACTTCGCTATACCCGTAATAACATCTGATAAACACGTGTATGTGACAATTTCTTTTTGATTTGATTTAGAGCTGGCTGCCCAGCCAAACTGAGAAATCGGGGGAGAAGGTCCTTGGTCAGGAAGGTGACCAAGAACCCGATGGTCACTCTGACGGAGTTTCAGTGTTCCTCTGTGATGATGGGAGAACCTTCCAGAAGGACAACCATCTCTGCATCACTCCACCAATCAGGCCTATATGGTAGGGTGGCCAGACGGAAGCCACTCCTCAGGAAAAGGCACATGACAGCCTGCTTGGAGTTTGCCAAAAGATGCAGACGTTGAGAAACAAGATTCTCTGGTCTGATGAAACGAAGATTGAACACTTTGGCCTGAATGTTAAGAGTCACGTCTGGAGGAAACCTGGCACCATCCCTACGGTGAAGCACGGTGGTGGCAGCATCATGCTGTGGGGATGTTTTTCAGCGGCAAGGACTGGGAGACAAAGAGGATCAAAGGAAAGATGAACGGAGCAAAGTACAGGGATTCTTGATGAAAATCTGCTCCAGAGCGCTCAGGACCTCAAACTGGGGCGAAGTTCACCTTCCAACACGACAACGACTCTAAGCACACAGCCAAGACAACGCAGGAGTGGCTTCGGGACAAGTCTCTGAATGACCCTGAGTGGCACAGCCAGAGCCTGGACTTGAATCCGATTGAACATCTCTGGAGAGACCTGAAAATAGCTGTGCAGCGACGCTCCCCATCCAACTGTATCACTGCCTGGTACTGCAGGGCTCTACAGAGGGTGGTGCAGTCTGCCAAACGCATCACCTGGGGCACAGTGCCTGCCCTCCAGGACACCTACAGCACCTGATGTCAAAGGAAGGCCAAAAAGATCATCAAGGACATCAACCACCCGAGCCACGGCCTGTTCACCCCGCTATCATCCAGAAGGAGAGGTCAGTACAGGTGCATCAAAGCTGGGACCGAGAGACTGAAAAACAGCTTCTCAAGGCCATCAGACTGTTAAATAGCCATCACTAGCCGGCTACCCCCCCCCCCGGTTACTCAACCCTGTACGTTAGAGGCTGCCGCCCTAAATACATAGACATGGAATCACTAGCCACTTTAATATTGGAACGCTAGCCACTTTAATAGTGTTTACATAGTGCTTTACTCATCTCATATGTACAGTTGAAGTCGGAAGTTTACATACACCTTAGCCAAATACATTTAAACTCAGTTTTTCACAATTCCTGACATCTGATCCTCTTACTTAGGTCTGTCAGGATCACCACTTTATTTTAGTAGCATTATTTGGTAGCATTACCTTTAAATTGTTTAACTTGGGTAAAACGTTTCGAGTAGCCTTCCACAAGCTTCCTACAATAAGTTGGGTGAATTTTTGCACATTCCTCCTGACAGCGCTGGTGTAACTGAGTCAGGTTTGTAGGCCTCCTTGCTCGCAAACGCTTTTTCAGTTCTGCCCACACATTTTCTATGGGATTGACGTCAGGGCTTTGTGATGGCCACTCCAATACCTTGACTTTGTTGTCCTTAAGCCATTTTGCCACAACTTTGGAAGTATGCTTGGGGTCATTGTCCATTTGGAAGACCCATTTGCGACCAAGCTTCCACTTCCTGACTGATGTCTTGAGATGTTGCTTCAATATATCCACATAATTTTCCTCCCTCGTGATGCCATCTATTTTGTGAAGTGCACCATTCCCTCCTGCAGCAAAGCACCACCACAACATGATGCTGCCACCCCCGTGCTTCACGGTTTGGATGGTGTTCTTCGGCTTGCAAGTCTCCCCACTTTTCTTCCAAACATAACGATGGTCATTATGGCCAAACAGTTCTGTTTTTGTTTCATCAGACCAGAGGATATTTCTCCAAAAGTACGATCTTCATCCCCTTGTGCAGTTGCAAACCCTAGTCTGGCTTTTTTATGGCAGTTTTGGAGCAGTGGCTTCTTCCTTGCTGAGCGGCCTTTCAGGTTATGTCGATATAGGACTCGTTTTACTGTGGATATAGATACTTTTGTACCTGTTTCCTCCAGCATCTTCACAAGGTCCTTTGCTGTTGTTCTGGGATTGATTTGCACTTTTCGCACCATAGTACATTCTTCTCTAGGAGACAGAACACATCTCCATCATGAGCGGTATGATGGCTGCGTGGTCCCATGGTGTTTATACTTGCGTACTATTGTTTGTACAGATGAACATGGTACCTTCAGACATTCAGAAATTGCTCCCAAGGAGGTATTGGCTGATTTATTTTGATTTTCCCATGATGTCAAGCAAAGAGGCATTGAGTTTGAAGGTAGGCCTTGAAATACATCTGCATTGACACCTCACATAGGCTAAATGACATCATTTGAGTCAATCAGAAGCTTCTAAAGCCATGACATTATTTTCTGGAAATTTCCAAACTGTTTAAAAGGCACAGTCAACTTAGTGTATGTAAACTTCTGAGCCACTGGAATTGTGATACAGTGAATTAATCTGTCTGTAAACAATTGTTGGAATAATTACTTGTGTCATGTACAAAGTAGATGTCCTAACCGACTTGAAATTTGTGGAGTGGTTGAAAAACGTTTTAAAAGTTTTAATTGACGCCAACCTAAGTGTATGTAAACTTCAGACTTCAAATGTATATACTGTATTCTATTGAACTGTGTTTTAGTCAATGCTACTCCGACATTTCTCGTCCTAATATTTATATATTTCTTAATTCCATTCTTTTACTTTTAGATTTTTGTATTGTTGTGAATTGTTAAGATACTACTGCACTGTTGGAGCTAGGAACAAAAGCATTTCACTACACCCGCAATAACATCTGCTAGATATGTGTATGTGACCGATACAGTTTGATTTGATAATAGCCGGTTGATGTGATTACAATCCTGTGGGTTGACAGATATACTTTCCCCCAAAACTTTGCAATTAAATGTTAACTGCAAAGTAGGCTTAGCCTACCTGGCAAAAGTATGTCATGAGTAAGTACATTTTTATCGATTATTTGTTATTTGCAAACTTTGCCATGAAATGAGCAGCAGCAGTACAGAACCATCCCTAGACCAGCACATAAGGCAGAACACTGCACAATTAAAGGGCCAGATGCTCAATTAAATAAAAATGTTACTTTTCTTCCAGACCTAAAAAATAATTGTCTTCTAATGTGATTGAAGCACTGACAGACTCAGAATATCAGATTTTGTTGTTTTCTCTATGAACAACTGTAATTTTGAGAGTGAAAACCCCCCAAAATCTAAAACCAGGAAAAATACAACTAAGAAAACATAATCACAGATTTTATAGGGCTCTCTTGGAGTTGTTTTATTAACCATTATTTTACCAGGTATATTGACAAAACATTAACAAACTACATTCTCTTACACTAAGGACCTGGGAAAGTTGCAGGGGAGAGGAGAATGTGCCTATTTGTAAAGCTAGAAAAAAAATGAGTAGCTTGTTTCCTTTTTACCTTCATTTAACTAGTCAGTTTAGAACAAATTCTTATTTTCAATGACGGCCTAGGAACAGGAACAGTGGGTTAACTGCCTTGTTCAGAGGCAGAAAGACAGATTTTTACCATGTCAGCTCGGGGATTGGATCTTGCAACCTTTCGGTTACTAGTCCAACACTCTAACCACTAGGCTACCTGCCACCCCAAATGTAGCTCTCATGCTAGAAAATGTAGCAGACCCCTGATCTATACCATAGAACATAGCACAGTAATAACAAAACTTGCATGCATGGTTGTTCAGTCAGTAGACTAAAATCCCTTGTGTTTTTTCAAATCTTTTTAAATACATTAATTTCAATATTGGATTGAATAATGATATGTTTCAAGACCCCTGTACCAACTGGCAAGGTACAATATGTGAGCTGTAGGTGTGTCTGTTCCATCACAGTATGTCTACCGCCTCCAACAAGAGCAGAAAATTAACAACAGGCAAATAGATTTTTAGAACTTATGTAAGGATTACTTGCCCGAAGCAGTTTTATTTAAAGGGATAAACCGCTCAAAATATATGTGGAAAATCATGTTAAGTTGTATTTTGAATTGACTATACCTTTAAAATTGTGTTGACTGAGATTATATGAAACTAACATTACATGTGGTCTTGCTCTTTACCCTCAAGCAAGGTTTTACACCGATAGTTAAAGTTCACATTAAACCACACACACACACACACACACACACACACACACACACACACACACACACACACACACACACACACACACACACACACACACACACACACACACACACACACAAAGAAAGATACAGGGATTGTGTGATAGGGGGAGCTCTGTTTACCATCTAAAGTGCTGACAGTTAGATTTGATTCACTAGTTCCTGCCCACAGAAAGCACTGGAGGGGCAGATACTGCTTTGTTTATCACTGTCCGTCTATTTTGGCTGCTGGTATTTTATTTTCTAAATTGATGGGCTGTTGCATACAAGAGCTTTCAGCCCATTTCACATGCACTCACATGCACACACGCCTACACATATTACATGATGCTGCTCCTGTTTGAACCTGGTGATCTCACCACCTCCGGGGTTCTATAGAGGTTAGGAGTGGGAGGTCACAGCCACACCCCCAACAAGCCCCATCTCCACCCATGGGTATTGTGTGTGTGTGTCTAAGAGGCGGGGGATAGAGATGGTAGCAGGTAGCAGCTTGTGTGTGTGTATGGAGGGGGGGGGGTATGCTCTACAGTAAACCCATGCTCTACAGTATATATAGGAGTGAGAGGTAGCTAAGAAAAGCAGATCTCCTGTTTTGTCCTTTATAATTCTTGATACTGACCCTGCTCTGCTGTAGCCATGACGACCATGCTGCTGAGCGCACTAGGAGCACTGCTCTGCTCCTTGGTTATCACCGCTGAGGTCATGCCCCAAGGAGACTTCAATCTACAGGGGGTAAGAGAGAGAATGAAGAGAGGGATCAGAAATCAGCGTTACATTGAAAATCAAATGACGAGGAACAAACTAGGGATTATTATGGAGAAAAAAAGAAACGTTAGGAGAAAGAATACAGAAAGGAACCTGTGATGAAAACCAGATTCAAATGGAAGGGATGAAGACAAATGTGGGAATTCTAGTGACACATTGTTGGGTGTGTGTTCATATTGAGACAATAGCTATTGAGATGTTCATTCATGAATGATTCAGGGCTATTTCAGTATCAGCCCTCATAGATTTAAAGAACCACTGAACACGCCGATTGGCATGTGGGTTTTTCTGTTGCTCATTAGAAAAATTAATTTTCAGTCTTGGAGGTGTGTTTCCTGGCCGATTCCACATTTGGTATTGATGTTTGTCCCCCATGAGACACTGTAGCCTATTTCAATTCCTCAAAATCCCCAGAGTGAACTAAATAGAAATAGAAATCTGTAATTCATTTTGACGTTTTTGCCAAGGATGTTTTAGTTGTGCAGCTTTACATCTAAGGTGTTTAGTGCAGTATTTCTCAAGCAAATAAATGCTTGAGTTGTTGTCTTATGTGAACAGTTGGAGCTGCTGAGCAGGTCTGTCTCACTGTCTATGCTATTAGATAGAGCGCAATCACCGCAGCTGTTCACCCCATGTTAGTGGGCAAATTGACATCCTCAAATCAAAACCCAACCTTCCTTTACCCATTGTGACGCATGGATGTTCCAAACTCTATAATTATCCTATTTACACTTCGAAGTCAATTTTGATTCTAGAATAACTTTCTGACTCATATTGATGCCAGAGATGCTGTTTTGATAGGGATCTGTTGCTTTTCAAAGGAAGCCGTTCTTTAAGGTTGATACATTCTGTGACCCCTGCAGACAGGAATGAGGAGGTGATGTAATCTAATCGGGGCTGGTTTTTGCAGGTGGCAGGAAAGTGGTATGTGATTGGATTTGCCACTAATGCCCAGTGGTTCGTCAAACACAGGGCCGACATGAAGATGGGCACCACCATGCTGACACCAACTGCTGACGGAGACCTGGATATTGCATATTCTAGCCGGAAGTAAGTAAGAGAGAAAGAGAGAGACATTGTGCTGATTCTGTATTAACTGTATTGTCTCTGTAGCGCTGATGGCTCCTGCTGGAGAATGAACCACCTGGCCAAGAAGACAAAACTTGCGGGGAAATTCATCTACAAGAGCGAGCGTAAGTCTACAACCTATAAACACATACACACACACAGTGCACTAATGGGCATATGTGCCTTATTGTCAATTCTTTTCCCTCTCCTCCCCTCCAGGCTGGAGTAATGAAAATGACATGCGTATCGTTGACGTTAAGTATGACGAGTATGCTTTTATTCACACCAAGACCAAGGGTGTTTCAGCTGTGCTCACCAACCTGTATGGTACGATCCTTTCCACTCCTCTGCAAAATCCCATGACTCAGTCTCATTGTTTCACTATTCCTTTCCCCATCATTTGTTAGAAATCTTATATGACAAAATATTGCATCCTTCACAGTATATTTAGTGTGCCATGCACTACATGTGTTGTGTCTACAGCCCGTGGGACAGACCTGGGCCCTGACCTGCTGCAGAAGTTTAGGCAGTTCTCCCTGGACACTGGCATTCTGCCCGAAAACATCGCTATCTTCCCCAAAAACGGTACATCCCATCTCTGTTTGTGAAGTTGGACAATATTTCTGGATAGAAGTGTGGAACGTCTCAGACTTATTATCAACTGCCTTTTCTTTTCGGCAGATGAGTGTCCCGCTGCGTAATTTCATCCATCTTCTTCACTTTGCTCCCTTGATCCTTCTGCATGGCATTGCTACTTGATGGGTCGACCCATGGCCACTGTGGCAACCATGAATCATCTTCAGCTGCAGTGATCCATCAGACCACACCGTAACATGCATCTGCATTACCTACTGAAGCCCAGCGTAGCTGGTTAGGCATCTTGTAACCTTAGTTTTTCACTTCCCTGATTGGTTCCAATAAAATACTGTCCTGTGCTTCTTTCTGTTTGTCAGTCGTTCTACTCGTCGGATGACTAGAATATGTTGGGTATTTAATACCTCTGATCCTAAGATGTAACGTTAGCTGCTTTAGAAGTCTGTGTTGATCAAATGTAATGTAAACCCAGCTCTAAAAGTAACCTTGGTGTACCATCATTCTATTGAAAATGTTATCCTACTTCTTGCCAGTACATCCATAACACAGCTCTGATTCCTCCTTTTGTTTGTTAAGGGTTTACATCTACACACTTTATTTACAAATGTGTACAAAACAATAATTTACCTCCTATAGAATTCTAGTTACACTGAATTATACAACAAAGTTCATGATGATGAAATAAATATAAAAACAAAAATGACCACAGGGGAAGGAACTGTCGAAGTGAGTACAAATATACCACCAGTCTTTACAAGTTGTATTTCTCCTCAGGGGACTAATGCCTCTCCCTGGCCACTGGCATAAGTCGATGTGTGTTTGGGTAAAGGAAGTATGTTGTGGTCATGAGTCTGTGGTAACAGATCTAGTGCAATCTAACTCTGAAGGCCTTGCTGGCGCTACATCCTATTTCAGGGGCCTGATAATAATGCTTATTAGGGGTTAAATAATCTGTATGAAGATGGGTTTAGGGGTTGGTTCTAAATGATACTGCTTACCTGTTAGATCCCCCCCATGGGGAAAAACAACCACATCTAGTATCTCATTTTGTGTAAAGAAGTGAATCAACTGAAAGAAACTACAGCTTTTACAATGGACATGCCTATTTGCCATGATGCAGTCAACTCCTTCTTCAGGCATTGTCCATGACCAGACAGACAGTTCTCAAAGCAACAAAGATATGATGACATGGAGATGTGGGGTCAGAGCACCACGAAGCACAACACGCTATGAAAGTCCCGCCTATTACCTAGTTCAAGTCCTGTTTTTTGAATGGGGATCAAGCTTACATGATCAAATTCATGAAAATGTGGTTATTTAAGACATGTCAAATTATATTTGTACTCGTGGATTAATTTACTTATACCTGATGCCTTTAATAGGGTTTCCAATAGCATTTCAATATTCCGTAATAAAAAAAATCATAAAATCCATTGGATAAAGGTGAATTAATCCACGGATACAAATGTGACAATTTAAAATTTAAATTAACACATTTTCATGAATTTGATGACATAAGCTTGACGCCCATTTAAAAAACAGTACGGGACTTGAACCAGGAAGTAGACTGGACTTGCATAGGGTATTGAGACACTACAGCAATGTGTCTTAACTGACACATCCCTCACAACTGGCACTCAACCACATAAAAAACACATTCTCTCAGTGTCTCAGCATTCAAAGCATCAGGTGTAATTCACAAGTTCATGATTACTGCATTCATAGTTCATTAAATATATTGGCAAGTGCTATTCGAATAAGAGTTCATCTCGACCACTCTGCACAGTGGACCTGCTTTTTCACAGCAGGTGAATGTCCATTTCATTGTGTGAATACAGCTTGTAGATTACATTTAGTCTTAGTTGTGTGTCAACAAGTAAAAGTAGGATTAAAAGTTGCTACTTTAATAACTGGACTGTTGGCTGTGGAGTAAAAACGAATGTATGAAGCTACAAAGACCTCAGAATCTTGCACATCCTACAATGCACACTTTCACCAGCAGGGGGACATGCAGACAAAGTGCAAGTATGTACAGGGCTTTGTCACCTGATTCCATAGGCCTTACCCAGGTATATGTACACTTATAATCATTTTCAGTTGCAGAAAAGTTAGCTTGAGAGTCTCTGGGGTAATAATAACAGAAGATGTTCCATGTTAATGCAGCTAACAGACAGACACACCCTGAACAAAAATATAAACAACATGAAAAGTGTTGGTCCCATGTTTCATGAACTAAAAGTCCAAAGAAATGTTCCATTCACACAAAAAGCTTATTTCTCTCAAATTTTGTGCACAAATTTGTCAACATCCTTGTTAGTGAGCATTTCTCATTTGCAAAGATAATCCATCCACCTGCGAGGTGTGGCATATCAAGAAGCTGATTAAACAGCATGATCATTACACAGGTGCCCCTTGTGCTGGGGACAATAAAAGGCCACTCTAAAATGGGACGTTTTGTCACACAACAGATGTCTCAAGTTTCGAGGGAGCGTGTAATTGGCATGCTGACTGCAGGAATGTCCACCAGAGCTGTTGCCAGAAAATTTAATGTTCAATTCTCTACCATAAAGTGTCCCAACTTTCTTTTCAATTATTTGGCAGGATGTCCAACTGGCCTCACAACCGTAGACCTTGTGAATGGCGTCGTGTGGGCGGGTGGTTTGCAGATGTCAACATTGTGAACAGTGCCCCATGGTAATGGTATGGGCAGACATAAGCTACAGACAACGAACACCAAATTGCATTTTATCGATTTCAATTTGAATGCAGCGATACCATTGCGAGATCCGAAGGAGATGTGTCGCGCTGCATGAGACAAATGGTGGTCTCACACCAGACACTGACTGGTTTTCTGATCCATGCCCCTACTCTTAAGGCATCTGTGACCAACAGATGCATATTTGTATTCCCAGTCATGTGAAATCCATAGATTAGGGCCTAATGAATTTATTTCAAGTGACTGATTTCCTTATATGAACTGTAACTCAGTAAAATTTTTGAAATTGTTGCATTTATATTTTTGTTCAGTATACACACATACATACAATTGATTACGGTGTGGTAGTGGTTCCATCTGTGTTTTTGTTATGGTATGGGTCACTCTGCCTGCACTAAGTCCTTGTGGTGGCGTGCGATATGCTGGCTCTTCTCAGAGGGCCTGCGGAAGCCTTTAGAGCAGATCTCACAGCGGTGGGGGTAGTCTTTTGTGTGGATGGAGATCACATGGCGCTTGAAGCCCGAGGCATCCCCAGAGCTGTAGTCACAGTACTGACACTGGTACACCCTCCTCTCCCTGGGCCCCTTGGCCATGCCCGCAGCACTAGAACTAGCACCAGGTACCAACACCTGCTTCCTTGCCACCGGTGGACTGGCAGGGGAAGGCCCCAATAAGGTCCTTTTGGCCCCGTTCTTTTCAGGAGAGGCCTGTTGCTCCTTGGTGTGGACCGACAGGATATGGCGACTGAGCACAAAGGGGTCCGCGATCTTGAAGTTGCAGTGTCGGCACTGGTGCAGT
This sequence comes from Oncorhynchus clarkii lewisi, assembly GCF_045791955.1. Classification (NCBI taxonomy): domain Eukaryota; kingdom Metazoa; phylum Chordata; class Actinopteri; order Salmoniformes; family Salmonidae; genus Oncorhynchus; species Oncorhynchus clarkii. The sequence continues at coordinate 45,781,662 of NC_092156.1, read as the reverse complement.
TTCTTGGCACGGTGCGACGCAGAGTGCTTCTTCAGTTCAGACGGCCGGTGGAAGCCTTTATCGCAGACGGCACATTTGTGGGGGTAGTCCTTGGTGTGCACCGATATGATGTGGCGCTTCAGGTCACTGGAGTTGGAGCTCTTGTGTTCACAGTGGGCACACAGGTGGGTTTTGGCCTCCTCGTGCGTCAGCCCGTGCTGCAGCAACTCCTCCTCCTCAGCAAACGTTTGGAAGCAGCGCTCACACTTGAAGGGCATCTCTTTGCTGTGCTTGGTCTTGACATGAGTCTTCAGGTTGGAGGAATCAGCCGACTTGTAGTCGCAGTAGAGGCAAGAGTAAGGCTTCTCGCCAGTGTGCGTGCGCATGTGTTTCTTCAGCTCGGAGGGGTGCCGGAAGCCCTTGCCACATTCCACACAGATGTGGGGGAAGCTCTTACTATGGACAGCCAACAAGTGGCGGTTGAGCAGACCTTGTTCAGCCGTCTCGTAGTCACAGAACTTACACTTGTGCATCTTGTTGGCCTGTGAAGGCACCGGACTCTTGGGCTCACGGTGGTGGTGCTGCAATCGATGCGAGAAGAGCACCGCCTGCTGGTGGAACTCCTTGCCACACACCTCACACTCAAACAGACCCTTGCTGCTCAGCGTGTGCCCCTCCATGTGGTTATGAAGGCTGGCCTTCTTGTTGGTGGTGAAGTCACAGTCTGTGCACTGGTACTTTTTCCTGGTCAGGACATCCTGGTGGTGGTTTTTGGTGTGGCGCTTCAGGAAGCCTCGCGACTTGAACTTCTTGCCACAGAGCATGCAGGGGTACACGGTCAGAGGCTGGCCATACGGACCAATAATGATGGCTGGAATGGGAGACAGATACAAAATTAATGACTCCCAGATATCACATGATCTGTATTCAGAAATGAAACGTGTGAAAACCTGTGCAGAGTGAGTTTGGCAATCAGCTGACTTTATAAATGACCCGCAGTTGCCCAGCCCATAGAATCAGTAACATATACAGTCAGGTGCAAAATGATTGACACCCTTGATAAAGATGAGCAAAGACGACTGTATAAAATAACAACACAAATACTGAGCTATATTGTATGCTCAAAAATTTGGAAAATTATTTTATACTAATACAATTTCTTAGAGAAAGAATTTGTTTAACAAATAAATCTCAAAACTCCCATTTGAGAATCTGGAGAGATTCTGTATGGAGGAATTGTCTAAAACCCATTCCAATGTGTTCACCTATCTCATAAAACCTTTTAGAAAAAGGCTCAGTGACATTATGCTCGCAAGGGAAGGGGGCAGGTATATTGAATTCAGGGGTGGCAATATTTTTGACCCCTCCCCTATCTTTTAGATGCATTTTGTTTTTTAAGCAAAATGTATTTCTCTGAGCAATTAAAAAAATAAAATAAAAATGCACACAATATACATTACTTTTGTATCTGCACATACACTACATTACAAAAAGTATGTTGACTCCTACTCGTCGAACATCTAATTCCAATATCATAGGCATTAATATGGAGTTGGTCCCCACCCCCTGCTGCTATAACAGCCTCCACTCTTCTGGGAAGGCTTTCCACTAGATGTTGGAACATTGCTGCGGAGACTTGCTTCCATTCAGCCACAAGAGTATTAGTGAGGTCGGGCACGGATCTTGGGCAATTAGGCCTGGCTCGCAGTCAGCATTCCAATTCATCCCAAAGGTGTTCGATGGGGCTGAGGTTAGGGCTCTATGCAAGCCAGTCAAGGTCTTCAACACAAACCATTTCCGCTTTGTGCACAGGGGAGTTGTCATGCTGACACAGGAAAGGGCCTTCCCCAAACTGTTGCCACAAAGTTGGAAGCACAGAATCGTCTAGAATGTCATTGTATGTTGTAGCGTTAAGATTTCCCTTCACTGGAGCTAAGGGGCCTAGCCTGAACCATGAAAAACAGCCTCAGACCATTATTCCTCCTCCACCAACCTTTACAGTTGGCACTATGCATTCGGGCATGGTGAAGCGTGATTCATCACTCCAGACAACGCGTTTCCACTGCTCGGCAAGCTTTACACCACTCCAGCTGACGCTTGGCATTGCGCACGGTGATCTTGGGCTTGTGTGTGGCTGCTAGGCCATGGAAACCCATTTCATGAAGCTCCCAATGAACAGGTATTGTGCTGACATTTCTTCCAGAGGCAGTTTGGATCTCGGTGGTAAGTGTTGCAACCGAGGACAGAAGATTTTTACGCACTTCGGCACTCAGTAGTCCCGTTCTGTTAACTTGTGTGGCCCATCACTTCGCGGCTGAGCCGTTGTTGTTCCTAGATATTCCCACTTCACAATAACAGAACTTACAGTTGACCAGGGCAGCTCTAGCAGGGCAGTAATTTGACAAACTGACTTGTTGGAAAGGTGGCATCCTATGACGGTGCCACATTGAAAGTCACTGAGCTCTTCAGTAAGGCCATTCTACTGCCAATGTGAAGACTATGGAGATGGCATGGCTGTGTGCTTGATTTTATACACCTGTCAGCAACGGGTGTGGCTGAAATAGCCAAATCCACTAATTTGAAGGGTTGTCCACATACTTTTGGAATTGTAGTGTCGCTCACTATTTGTATGAATTATTTTACAGTGTTATTTGCTCATCTTTGTCAAGGGTGCCAATAAATTTGGGACCTGACTGTAGTTCAGTACCATCTGACAGCTACGTACCTGTCTGGACCTGGCGAGGCTCAGCCCTTGTTCTCTTATTCTTGTTCCGTTGCCTGCTGACCTTGTCCACTCCGTCTGACTCGTCAATGTGCAGCAGAGCACTGGCGGCACCGTTCCGGTTCTCACAGCTTTCACTGTCCTCAGAACCTGGAATCACATCGTAAACGTTGAATGCAAATGCACACCTTCTCTCAACACTGCTAGAGCAGAGATGCAGTGCATTCGGAAAGTATTCAAACTTTTCCCACATTTTGATATGTTATATCCTTGTTCTAAAATTGATTAAATTGTCCCCACCCTCATCAATCTACACACAATACCAAAGCAAAAACATGGTTAGAATTTTTTGCAAATGTTTTAAAAATAAAACACTGAAATATCACATTTACATTCGTATTCAGGCTCTTTACTCAGTACTTTGTTGAAGCACCTTTGGTAGCAATTACAGCCTTGAGTCTTCTTGGGTATGATGCTATAAGCTTGGCACACCTGTATTTAGGGAGTTTCTCCCACTCTTCTCTGCAGATCCTCTCAAGCTCTGCTAGGTGGATGGGGAGCGTCGCTGCACAGCTATTTTTAGGTCTCTCCAGAGATGTTTCATTGGGTTCAAGTCTGGGCTCTGGCTGGGACACAAGGACATTCAGAGACTTGTCCCGAAGCCACTCCTGCATTGTCTTGGCTGTGTACTTAGGGTTGTTGTCCTGTTGGAAGGTGAAACTTCACCCCAGTCTGCGGTCCTGAGCACCCTGGAACAGGTTTCGTTAAATATCTCGCTGTACTTCGCTCCGTTCATCTTTCCCTCGATCCTGACTAGTCTCCCAGTCCCTGCCTCTGAAAAACATCCCCACAGCGTGATGCTGCCACCACTATGCTTCACCGTAAGAATGGTGCCAGGTTTCCTCCCGATTTGACGCTTGGCATTCAGGTTATAGAGTTCAATCTTGGTTTCATCAGACCATCAGACTATGTCCATGTGTCTCATGGACATAGTCCTTTAGGTGCCTTTTGGCAAATTCCAAGCAGGCTGTCATGTGCATTTTACTGAGGAGTGGTTTCCATCTGGCCACTCTACCATAAAGGCCTGATTGGTAGAGTGCAGCAGAGATGGTTGGTCCTTCTGGAAAGTTCTTCCATCACCACAGAGGAACTCTAGAGCTCTGTCAGAGTGACCATTGGGTTCTTGGTCATCTCCCTGACCAAGGCCCTTCTCCCCTGATTGTGCAGTTTGGCTGGGCAACCAGCTCTAGAAAGAGTGGTGGTTCGAAACTTCTTCCATTTAAGAATGATGGAGGCCACTGTGTTCTTGGGGATCTTCAATGCTGCAGAAATGTTTTGGTACCCTTCCCCAGATCTGTGCCTCGACCCAATCCTGTCTTGGAGCTCTACACACAATTCCTTTGATATCATGGCTTGGTTTTTGCTCTGACATGCACTATCAACTGTGGGACCTTACATAGGCAGGAGTGTGCATTTCCAAATCATGTCCAATCAAATGAATTTACCACAGGTGGAATCCAATCAAGGATGATCAATGTAAACAGGATACATGAGCTCAATTTCGTGTCTCATAGAAAAGGGCCTGAATACTTATGTAAATAAGGTATTTCATTTTTTATTTTATTATATACATTTGGAAAATGTTCTAAAAACCCATTTTCACTTTGTCATTATGGGGTATTGTGTGTAGATTGAAGAGAATTAAAACATACATGTAATCCATTTTACAATAAGGCTGCAATGTAACAAAACGTGGAAAAAGGAAAGTGGTCTGAATACTTTCCAAATGCACTGTACTTATCACTACAGAGTACAGAAGAGCAACAAGACTTTATCTGCCCTGTTAAACGATACATTTGTATATAATAGTGTGTGTCACTGACCATAAGCGGCTGCCCAAGCCACAGGCATGAAGTCCTTACTGAGAGCCGTGCCATCGTAAGACCGCTCATGGGTCACTGGCTCCTCACCCCCCACCACCACCTCCATGTAAACCTCATCAGATATCTTTGATGCACCTGCAGGAAAACACACTAGTTGTAACACAATCGTAAAACACACACACTCTCTCACACACACACCGATTTTTATTTCTTACCATGGTCCCCCTGAGACATGTACACCATCTTCTCTCGGAGAGTTCGGCCTGTAGAGTCCGTCAGTGCCGCGTCCTCCGTTTCTCCTACGCAGACATCCACACAATGTCTTAATAACCCTTAGTGATCAACTACCGTGGGTTATATTATCCCTCTTTCTAAGTGCATTAAACATGATTCAAATGTCTCCTTACCCAGGTCATCCTCCCCAGAGTCTGCCTTGAAGATGTACACCTTGATCACCTCCTGGCCATCCTCGTCCTTCTCCACCTGGTCCTCCACGGCTCCCTCCACAGTCACCTCTGTGCCGTCGTCTGACACCATCTTGCCTGCCTCATCCACTGGAGGGAGATGAAAAGAGAGCGAGTTAAGAGATCCATTCACTACTGATCATTAGTCTGACTGCAATGTTTTCATTATAAGAGGCCAGGTGACTGAGTGAGGGCTATTGATGCAGAACTGGAAAAGTGAAGCAGGATGGTGCTCACAGGAGATCATGAGGTAGTCCCCACAGCCGTCTGTGTCTTGCTCTGGGTCCAGTTCATCCTGGGCATGCCCGTCTGCCACCATCTCATCCTCAGCCATGTCCCCCATGGCAACGCCTTCGTCCTCCCCCTCCAGCGACATCACACATGTCTCCACAGCAACCTCCTCGTCCTCGTCGCAGTGCACATACTCAGACACCACGTCCTCAACCGCATCCTGGATCACCAGCTCCTCTGGAGCGAACCCATGCACCGCCATTCCCTCCCCCTCCCCCTCCAACACCAGCACCGTCTCCTGCAGCTCCACCACAAACTCCTCCCCTCCAGCACCACCCTCATCTGGAACACACCAACACAGGAACAGGTGGATATCTTCCGTGTTGGCCTACATAAACATATCGCTGCAGACATACAATGCCTTCAGAAAATATTCACACCCCTTGACTTGTTCAACAAGTGCACCAGCTCAAATTTAAAATGGATTCAATTTAGATTTTTTTGTCACTGGCCTACACACCCCATAATGTCAAAGTGTAATTATGCTTTTCTAAAGTTGTACAAATTAATTAAAAATTAAAAGCTGAAATGTCCTGAGTCAATAAGTATTCAACCCCTTTTGTTATGGCAAGCCTAAATAAGTTGAGGAGTACAAATTTGCTTAACAATTCACATAATAAGTTGCATGGACTCAATGTGCACAATAATAGGTGTTCAACATGATTTTTTAATGACTACCTCATCTCTTTACCCCACACATAAAATGATGTGTAAGGTCCCCCAGTCGAGCAATGCATTTCAAACACAGTAAGTAGCCCTGCACGAGCCATGGCTTGTGCAAGCTGGAACAGCTCATAGGGCAGGTTTATGTAGCTTGATGTACCCCCTGGACTGGACGTGAGTCTATTGCAGGACCTTACCCCAATCTATCTCCTTAATGCTGAGTGTCAAGCAGAGACGCATCAGGTCGCATTTTTACAGTCTTTGGTCGAGCAGTGAATTTCAAACACAGATTCAACCACAAAGACCAGGGAGCTTTTCCAATGCCTCACAAAGGGCACCTATTGGTAGATGGGTAAAAAAATAAAAGCAGACATTGAATATCCCTTTGAGCATGGTGAAGTTATTAATTACACTTTGGATGGGGTATCAATACACCCAGTTACTACAAAGACACAGGCATCCTTCCTAAATCAGTTGCCAGAGAGGAAGGAAACCGCTCAGGGATTTCACTATGAGGCAACGGTGACTTTTAAAACAGTTACAGAGTTGAATGGCTATGATAGGAGAAAACTGAGGCTGGATCAACAACATTGCAGTTACTCCACAATACTACCCTAACTGACACAGTGAAAAGAAGGAAAATATTAATACTGCAAAAAAGTGGCAAAGCAAAATTTCTGTCCTGAATACAAAGTTTGTGTTTGGGGAAAATACAATACAGTACTGAGTACCAATCTTCAAGCACAGTGGTGGCTGCATTATGTTATGGGTATGCTTGTAGTCGTTAAGGACTGGGGAGTTATTCCAGGATAAAAAAAATTGCTGAATGGAGCTAAGCACAGGCAAAATCCTAGAGGAAAACTTGGTTCAGTCTGCTTTCCACCAGGCACTGGGAGACTAATTTACCTCTCAGCAGGACAATAACCTAAATCACAAGGTCAAATCTACACTGGAGTTGCTTGCCAAGAAGACAGTGAATGTTCCGGAGTGGCCGAATTACAGTTTTGACTTAAATCTGCTTGAAAATCTATGGCAAGACTTGAAAATGGTTGTCTAGCAATGATCATCCACCAATTTGACAGAGCTGGAAGAATTTTGAGTGGAATAATGGGCAAATATTGTACAATCCAGGTGTGCAAATCTCTTTGAGACTTAACCAGATAGACCCACAGCTGTAATCACCACCAAAGGTGGTTCGATCATGTTTTGACTCAAGGGTGTGAATACTTATGTAAATTATATTATTTCTGTATTTCCTTTTCAAGAAATGTGCAGAAATTTCTAAAAACATGTTTCACTGTGTCATTATGGGGTATTGTGTGTAGATGGGAGAAAAATATATTTTTCATCCATTTTGAATTCAGGCTGTAACAACAAAATGTGGAATAAGTCAAGAGGTATGAATACTTTCATAAGCCACTGTATGAATGCACTCTTACAAAGAAAATAGCTATATAAAAAAAAAGCTTTTAAGAAAAGTTTTATTTTTTGTGCATAACAAACAGTACAGGGAAATACTTGAATGCTCAGTGAAACGTAGCTATTACCTGATCCATGGAGAATGATTTTAGGATCCTGGGAATGGAGTGCAAGCCTTGTCTCATCCTCATCCATTGTCCTTACACCTCATTTGTCACTGCAGCACTGGAGGCAAGAATTGACCAGTCAAATCACAGTCACATAGGCCTAATGGTTAACCCAAAATATTAGTCTACCATATTCAAATCCTAAATCTCACTCAAAGTATTATTCTCCTTAAAGAGAAATACATATTGTTACAATGTAACAGGTATCATTATCCCCATGTGTTTCCCCTCCTGTGAAAATGTAGTCATGTCCTAATCTTTCTGGATATAAATTATATTGGTCTGTATTTTATTTGGTGGTAAACTTCTAAACTATTTTAGCTATATTACATGGCACACTGTCTAAACCAAAAAATAGGAAGGGTATAGGCAGCTGTGTGATTAGGTTTTTTAAGCTGTGATAATAAAGATAAAATCCTTATTTTGTTGTAATGTGCTTTGACGTCACAAGAGATGTTTTCAGCCATGCAAATACTATCTATCGATCTTAATCCTCATAGTCATGCAAAGTGAAAAAATATATGCGGTTTACTCGCCGAAATGCACCAAGAGATAAACAAGAGGTTTTGAGCGACGCAGCACATTTTTCATCCCAATTCCCCCACGGTCAAATCTGACAGCAGTGGTCTGGCACACAACAGCGTGGGAGAGCGAGACAAGCAGTGATGCTTCATGAGGACACGCACAATTAGATCAACAAACTCAAACCTTTAACTATAGTCTAAATGGGAACAAATTCAGTACAAAAATGGCGCTTGCTGTAATTTACTTAGATATTTACACAAAAAGACAACATTTAAGACAAAAGGTCAAAAAATGGAATTTCAAAAGTATCTGGCGGTCGCAGTAAAATGGTTACATAACATCAAAGATTAGACTCTAGCTAAATGTAGTCGTTCAAGTTCTTAAAAAAAAAAAAGAAGTGAAAGGCAGCTTTGAGCTAGCTAGCGTCAAGGGAAACATGACATCTGACCCAACCCACACATCCGTGCGATAGTAAACATAAGTGCATAGCTAATGTTAGCAAGTTCGCGAGCCACCCGAAAGGTTTATTGCTAAGTATGGCGGCTAGCCTGCCTAGCTAAAGCATATTTCATTCAGCGTTTTCAAAAACAGATGTGCGCCATTTTGATGGAGATCCCCGGACAAACATTTTAACCACTGGCGCTGTTAATGCAGAGCAAAAATAACCTCTGTACAATATCATATTTGAACATGGTAACTATACTGTTCAACTTTATGGGGGGGTATCTGGCTAATAGCAGACTATAATGTTACCGATGTTTCGAAAAATCCCCTCGCTGATTTTCTAGGCCGTAATTATGGCCTATTGAGGCCGGGGACCAAATAAGCAAGAAAGGCACAACCCCTCGTACGCTTCTCCACTTTTCAGATAGAAACATAGAATAATGCACATGCAATCACAAATGTAAAGCATTACCAATGCTCCGTGCACATAAAAAAAAAAAAAGCGCAAGACCTGCTTACCAGATTGTGTAGTACAGGTTGGCCTCTCACGATTTCCAGGCCGTCCGGTTTCCCCAGACTCGGGCAGGATTCAATCGGGAGTTTGTGCTAGCTGGGCGGGCCGCTGAGGCGCAGGGAGGGAGGGAGGGGCCGAGACTTTCGAAGCTCCACTGATAATCGCTACAGCCCCCAGCTCCGCCAGCACCAAGGCCGCCGTCAGCACTCACGTCACAGCCCGAAAGTCGTAGGAAAATGCGGAAGAAGTCTGGACACCCAACTGCTGGTAGTTATAGACAGGCCACGATCAGGAGCACAGCAATTGCGCTCCATTATGGATATTTTACATCGCGGCTGTTTTCTTTGCATACCATTTGAAAGCCTGGAATAGTGTGCTTAGTTTATTCATGTATGTCGCTAAAAATCATGAACAAACTGCGATGATGTTCGACATTTACTCCTACCATTAGCCAGATGCAATTATCTAATCCTATTGGTTAATCATGTTACTACCCGCTTTACAGGTTAATTTGACAGCTACAGATTTGCCAGTGATTGACCACTTCTACTTCTTGATCCAAATCATTTGACACATGGCGTTTTCTTTATTCTTAAAGTTGATATCCCTTGATGAGCTTCTCTCATGCCTGCAATTTGATTATACCTTCAAAGATGATCTATATCAGCACATCGTTTTAATGTAGCAGGAGAGAGACCAGCTGCCAGGGTGCTCGATCTTAGTGTATTCTGCTGCAGAAGTAAATGCTCTACCACCGTTTTTGCCCAGGCCTCAGGTAGAAGCAACACTTACAAACAAACGGTAGCCTATTCTCCAATAAGTGTCCCCATCTGTAACAGGTGTAAAATATACTTTGTATTTTACTGAAAATCTCTGATTTATTTTCATGTATTATTTTAAGGTTATTTTGATATGTATTACACTACTTTCAAGAGGGAACTATTTTATTGTATTTTCTAAATTGCATTGATGTTGTGATGTCATCAGTGGGAGCCATGCTTTTACTCCTGTTTGCTCAAAGCGTGATGAGAGCTCTGTGCCCTCATGTTCTAAACATGGCGAACCAGTTACCAACACCAGAAAGCACGAGGGGTTTGAGCTGATTGTATGGAGATTGTGACAGCTGGTTAAATGGTGTCCCTTGACAAGGCAAGAACAAGATGTCAAGAGAAGTGCAGTATTATCATAAGGAGACACTTGGAATACGGAGGAGTATAATGGAGGGGAAAAGAGAGGCAGAGGAGGGAAAAGCTTGAGCTTGAGTAGGTTAAAATGGTGGAAAAATGGAGATGGTTTGTAAAAGAAGAATGGTAGAAAGTGTAAGAGTGAGTTGAAGACAGGAGAAATGGAAGTGAATTGAGGGCAAAGTGTGGAAGGTGTGGTGAAGTTCTCGGAGCCTGAGGCTTGCACCGAGAGTCAGGATAAAGATGAGTCTGTGACAGTAGGACTGAAGCTTTTTGGAAAAAGTGGACCCTTGCCTTTTGGCTGATCCATTTGTGGTTACAGAGTGGGTGAAAACAGAGTTGGGTGCTGTGAAATCTGTGAGGGTAACCAGTAGTGGTCTTGTGATAATTGTTTGTGTTTCTGCTGGTCAGAGGGAGCAGGCGCTCCGTGTTAAATGAATGGGGGCAAGACAGGTGAATTGTTTTGCTCTCAAGAAAAGGGCAAAGTGATTACTGGGGTAGCGGTAAATGTAAAAGCTGACCAACGGAAGGGGAAGATTCCCGGTGTGATGCTTGTCGTTTGGTGTGACACAGACAGGGTGGCGTGCAAAAAGGAAAAAGTACCCAATTGTCATACTTTAGTAAAAGTATAGATACCTTAATAGAAAGTTACTCAAGTAAAAGTCAACCAGTAAAATACTACTTGAGTAAAAGTCTAGAAGTATTTGGTTCTAAATATACTTAAGTATCAAAAGTATTAACCTAAACTGGGACATGCTTAACACCCCGGCCCTCCTACAATCTAAGCTTGATGCCCTCAATCTCTCACAAATGATCAATGAACCCACCAGGTACAACCCCAAATCCGTTAACACGGGCACCCTCAGATATCATCCTAACCAATTTGCCCTCCAAATATACCTCTGCTGTTTTCAACAAAGATCTCAGCGATCACTGCCTCATTGCCTGCATCCGTAACGTGTCTGCGGTCAAACAACCACCCCTCATCCCTATCAAACCCTCCCTAAAACACTTCAGCGTGCAGGCCTTCCTAATCGACCTGGCCCAGGTATCCTGGAAGGATATTCACCTCATCCTGTCAGTAGAAGATGCCTGGTTATTCTTTAAAAGTGCCTTCCTCACCATCTTAAATAAGCATGCCCCATTTAAAAAATTTAGAACCAGGAACAGATATAGCCCGTGTTTCTCTCCAGACCTGACTGCCCTTGACCAGCACAAAAACATCCTGTGGCGTTCTGCATTAGCATCGAATAGCCCCCATGATATGCAACTTTTCAGGGAAGTTAGGAACAAATATACACAGGCAGTTAGGAAAGCTAAGGCTAGCTTTTTAAAGCAGAAATTTGCATCCTGTAGCACAAACTCAAAAAAGGTTCTGGGACACTGTAAAGTCCATGGAGAATAAGAGCACCTCCTCCCAGCTGCCCACTGCACTGAGGCTAGGAAACAGTGTCACCACCGATAAATCCACTATAATTGAGAATTTCAATAAGCATTTTTCTAGGGCTGGCCATGCTTTCCTACCCCGGTCAACCGCCCTGTACTCCCCACAGCAACTCGCCAAAGTCTCCCCCATTTCCCCTTCACCCAAATCCAGATAGCTGATGTTCTTGAAGAACTGCAAAACCTGGACCCCTACAAATCAGCCAGACGAGACAATCTGGACCCTCTCTTTTTTAAATTATCTGCCAAATTTTTTTGCAATTCCTATTACTAGCCTTTTCAACCTCTCTTTCGTATCATCTGAGATTCCCAAAGATTGGAAAGTTGCTGCGGTCATCCCCCTCTTCAAAGGAGGAGACACTTTGGACCCATATTGCTACAGACCTATATCTATCCTACCCTGCCTTTCTAAAAGCAAAGTCAACAAACATATTACCGACCATTTTGAATCCCACCGTACCTTCTCTGCTATGCAATCTGGTTTCAGAGCTGGTCATGGGTGCACCTAAGCCACGCTCAAGGTCCTAAACGATATCATAACCGCCATCGATAAGAGACATTACTGTGCAGCAGTATTCATCGACCTGGCCATGGCTTTCGACTCTGTCAATCACCACATTCTTATTGGCAGACTCGACAGCCTTGGTTTCTCAAATGATTGCCTCGCCTGGTTTACCAACTACTTCTCTGATAGAGTTCAGTGTGTCAAATCGGAGGGCCTGTTGTCCGGACCTCTTGCGGTCTCTATGGGGGTGCCACAGGGTTCAATTCTTGGGCTGACTCTCTTCTCTGTATACATCAATGATGTCACTCTCGCTGCTGGTGATTCTCTGATCCACCTCTACGCAGACGACACCATTCTGTATACTTCTGGCCCTTCTTTGGACACTGTTTTAACTAACCTCCAGACGAGCTTCAATGCCATACAACTCTCCTTCCGTGGCCTCCAACTGCTCTTAAATGCAAGTACAACTAAATGCATGCTCTTCAACCGATCACTGCCCGCACGCACCTGCACGCCCAGCATCACTACTCTGGATGGTTCTGACTTAGAATATGTGGACAACTACCTAGGTGTCTGGCTAGACTGTAAACTCTCCTTCCAGACTCACATTAAGCATCTCCGATCCTAAATTAAATCAAGAATTGGCTTCCTATTTCGCAACAAAGCATCCTTCACTCATGATGCCAAACATACTCTCGTAAAACTGACCATTCTACCGAACCTTGACTTCGGGGATGTCATCTATTTAATATCCTCCAACACTCTACTCAACAAATTGGATGCAGTCTATCACAGTGCCATCTGTGTTGTCAAACAAAGCCCCATATATTACCCACCACAGCGACCTGTACGCTCTTGTTGGTTGGCCATCGCTTCATACTCATCGCCAAATCCACTGGCTCCAGGTCATCTACAAGTCTCTGCTAGGTAAAGCACCGCCTTATCTCAGCTCACTGGTCATCATAGCAGCAACCACCTGTAGCACGCGCTCCAGCAGGTATATCTCACTGGTCACTCCCAAAGCCAATTCCTCCTTTGGCCGCTTCCTTCCAGTTCTCTGCTGTCAATGACTGGAACGAACTGCAAAAATCACTGAAGCTGGAGACTCATATCTCCCTCACTAGCTTTAAGCACCAGCTGCCAGAGCAGCTCAGATCACTGCGCCTGTACATAGCTCATCTGTAAACAGCCCATTCAACTACCTCATCCCCATACTGTATTTATTTATTTATCTTGCTCCTTTGCACCCCAGTATCTCTACTTGCACATTCATCTTCTGCACATCTACCATTCCAGTGTCTAATTGCTATATTGTAATTACTTCGCCACCATGGCCTATTTAAATAAAGGTGAAATTAATAAATACAAATGTAATTGCTAAAATATACTTAGTATCAAAACTAGAAGTAAAAAAATGTAAGCAAAGCAGATGGCACTATTTTCTTGTTTTTAAAATTGATGGATAGCCAGGAGCACACTCCAACACTCAGACATACTTTACAAAAGATGCATGTTTAGTGAGTCCGCCAGACCAGAGGCAGAAGGGATGACCATATGGTGTCTAGATAAGTGCGTGATTTTGGACCATTTTCCTGTCCCGCTAAGCATTCAAAATGTAACAAGTACTTTTGGGTGTCAGGTAAAATATATGGAGTAAAAAGTACATTATTTTCTTTAGGAATGTGGTGAAGTAAAAGTTGTCAAAAATATAAATAGTAAAGTACAGATACTACAAAAAAATACTTAAGCAGTACAACTGTTGGTAGGAATATATGTTAACTTGAATGGGAATCATTTTTGAGTTCAACTTTGCATGGCTAGCCCAGCTACCGTTAGCTTTGATGGTCTCTTTCAGGTAACGTTAGACAGTGAGTTTTCTGACGATTTTCTCACGGGCATTCTGCACTGTCTTTCGTCTTTTATCAGGCAAATATACTTGTGTATGAGAGTCCAGACGTTAGAATTAATGCTTGCCTTGCCTTCGTATCCATTCCATGAAGACATTTTGTGAAATGTGACGTTTTTGTGTTTTATGTGCCTAATTAGCTGTTGTTCCTTTTGTTATCTGTCTGGTCATGTCAGAAATGGCGTTGTTGGCCCGTAAAATAGTACACTAAATAAATATTTTGCACTTATTAGCAAATGAGTAGTGTATTGGTGTACAACGTTTATAAAATGAAATGTGAGTCTTTTGAAAATATTAACATGTACAATGCATTTTTTGTTGATTCAAATTTACTCAAAGTTCTATTAGTTCTATTGAGCACCAACTCGACTTCTGAACGATCTACTCTCAGCCTATTGTTCTACGTCACAATGCATGCGTTTGCTATTGTTGGCAATGAGAACTGCCCACGTTGCTGGTAGAAAACAACAACAAAAAATTACTCATGGGACTCTGAGGTTGTCCTATTGTTTCCTATAGGGAAATATAGGTACAGTTGAAGTCGGAAGTTTACATACACTTAGGTTGGAGTCATTAAAAGTTGTTTTTCAACCCCTCCACAAATTTCTTGTTAAACTATAGTTCGGTTAGGACATCTACTTTGTGCACGATACAAGTAATTTTTCCAACAATTGTTTACAGACAGATTATTTCACTTATAATTCACTATATCACAATTCCAGTGGGTCATAAGTTTACATACACTAAGTTGACTGTGTCTTTAAACAGCTTGGAAAATTCCAGAAAATGTCATGGCTTTAGAAGCTTCTGATTTTTTTATTTTATTATTATTATTATTTTTTAACCTTTATTTAACCAGGAAGGGCTCATTGAGATTAAAATATATTTTTCAAGAGCGCCCTGGCCAAGTTAGGCAGCACCAAGTCATTACAAAAAAAATACAGACAGACAACATGAAAAACTACAAGTAATCTAGTGAAAACCATTGAATTCACAAGAGTATAAAACAGCAAATTAAAAACATTGACAGGTCAGGGAATCAGCCTCAAAATCCTTCATCAGTGATTTAAAAACACCAATCGGGACAGGTTCTTCCAGTTTAAAATGTATTGTAAGGTGTTCAAAGACGATGGCGCAGAGTACATAAAAGCCCTTTTACCAAATTCAGTTTGGACATTTGGAACAGTTAGCAGGATAAAGTCCAGCAAACGAAGAGAGTACCCACCACATTTCTGAACAATAAAAATGCACAAATAAAAAAAGGTAGTAAACCCAAAATGGCTTTGTAAATAAAAGTATTCCAGTGACTGAGCCTACGAGTGACTAGAGAAGGCCAGCCAACCCTGGTATACAAAGTGCAGTGGTGCGTGAGGGTTTTGCAGTTTAAAATACATCTCAAAGTGCCATGGTAAAGGGTGTCAATTGATCTCAAACACTGAGCGGAAGCATTCATATATAAAATATCCCCATAGTCTAGTAAAGGCATAAATGTAGCTGATACTAGCCTCCTGGCTTCAAAAGAAAAACAGGCCTTATTCCTAAAATAAAATCCCAATTTCAGCTTCAATTTTTTGTAAATTATTAAATATGCAATTTAAAAGAGAGGCCGTCATCAATTAAAATTCCAAGATATTTATATGAGGTTACAACCTCAATCTCCTTGCCCTGACAGGTAGTAATAGGTGAAAGGTTCAGAGGTCTATTTCTTGCATTAGAAAACACCATTAGTTTAGTTTTGTCAGTATTGAGGATAAGCTTCAATTGACACAAGGTATGTTGAACAGTATAAAAAGCAGTTTGCATGTTCTGGAAAGCTTTTGTGAGAGGCGAGGCACAACAGTAAATAACAGTATAATCAGCATAAAAATGAAGTTGCGCATTTGACATTTTTGTCTAAATCATTTATATAAATAGTGAATAAGAAAGGACCAAGTACAGAGCCTTGGGGCACACCATTCAAGACAGACAATTTAACAGACATAAGCCCATCAAATTGAGTGTACTGAGTTCTATCAGACAGATAGTTAGCAAACCATGCAACAGCGTGCTCCGAAAGGCCTACACTCGATAATCTCTGCCTTAGTATAGCATGATCAACTGTATCAAAAGCCTTAGAGAGATCAATAAAAAGTGAGACACAGTGCTGTTTTTTGTCAATGGCTTCAGTGATATCATTTAAAACCATGGCTGCTGTAATTGTGCTATGCTTCTTCCTGAAGCCCGATTGGTACATTGATAAAATATAGTTAGTTTTTATTTACTATTTTAGCTGTTCACTTACAAGGGTTTCAAGTATTTTCACCCGTGGTGACAGCTTTGAGATTGGCCTATAATTATTTAAAAGAGTTGGATCTCCCCCTTTTAAAAGTGGTAGGACAAATGCTGATTTCCAGGTTTTCTTCTGAGTTTGTATTATTAACTACCATAATCTAGCCTGGGCTAAAGCAAGGAAATCATGTTCTGATGCTGATTTGCTTATTTTTAGGCAGTTACGAAACAAGTGTTCTTTTCTTCTCGGGAAGGCCAAGTCTGAATATTGTCTCATCGCTACAACTCCCGTACGGGCGTCCTCCGATACACACTGCCGCACTGCTTCTTAACACAGCGTGCATCCAACCCGGAAGCCAGCCGCACCAATGCGCCAGAGGAAACACTGTGCACCTGGCCACCTTGGTTAGCGCACACTGCGCCCAGCCCGCCACAGGAGTCGCTGGTGCGCGATGAGACAAGGACACCCCTACCGACCAAGCCCTCCCTAACCCGGGCGACGCTAGGCCAATTGTGCGTCGCCCCACGGACCTCCCGGGAAGCACGGGGGTGGTAGCATTATGTTGTGGTGGTGCTTTGCTGCTGGAGGGACTGGTGCACTTCACAAAATAGATGGCATCATGAGGGAGGAAAATGATGTGGATATATTGAAGCAACATCTCAAGACATCAGTCAGGAATTGAAAGCTTGGTCGCAAATGGTTCTTTCAAATGGACAATGACCCCAAGCATACTTCCAAAGTTGTGGCAAAACTTAAGGACAACAAAGTCAAGGTATTGGAGTGGCCATCACAAAGCCCTGACCTCAATCATATAGAACATTTGTGGACAGAACGAAAAGCGTGTGCGAGCAAGGAGGCCTTACAAACCTGACTCAGTTACACCAACTCTGTCAGGAGGAATGGGCCAAAATTCACCCAGCTTATTGTGGGAAGCTTGTGAAAGGCTACCCGAAACATTTGACCCATGTTAAACAATTTAAAGTCAATGCTACCAAATGCTAATTGAGTGTATGTAAACTTCTGACCCACTGGGAATGTGATGAAAGAAATGAAAGCTGAAATAAATCACTCTCTCTACTATTATTCTGACTTTTCACATTCTTAAAATAAAGTGGTGATCCTAACTGACCTAAAACAGGGAATTCTTACTAGGATTAAATGTCAGGAATTGTGAAAAACTGAGTTTAAATGTATTTGGCTAAGGTGTATGTAAACTTCCAACTTCAACTGTATGTCTGTCTATTTTGCCAAATATCTCGCAATGTGTATATTTAGAATTTTTTATTTTTTTTCTTTCAAATTGGACACCATTTTAATAATGAGAATCTCCTCTTTCTAATTATGTAAGGCTGGGCAGCATACTCCGTTGTCGGACACCATTCTAATCAGAATAATCTTCTCTTTCCAATTACATAAAGTTGGGCAGCGTACTCTGGTGTCATCGATAGTTAGACCAGAAATAGTCAAATGTTGCAATTTCTTTCCAAATTCCTCATTATGTAGACATAAGCACACTTGCAGGGATGCAAACTAGTCACCTTTCGGCGAAATTCGATGTTTTGAATCCAAAATAGGTGACCTACATGATTCGTGTAGATCCAATGAGAAAAGTTTGGGTGGGGGGGACTTTGGATCACTACTGGCTGTCAGCGAACGAGTAATGCGCATTTGGATCAATACTGGCTGTATCCAAAACTCAGCCAATCGTTCACATAACAACTGAATGAAGCAAGTGACTGAGGAGAGACTAGACAACCAATTTCCTAGTTACAGCATCAGCGCGTGCGCTCTGTAAAGAGGTGTAAAGTAGGTGAGAAGCTTGACCACGGAGACCTGGGTGAGGTGATGAAGCCTACTTCATGAGCTGTAACCGAAAAACAACTGGCATTTGGGAAGTTTGAGTTGAGGGATAAAGTGTGGTGGAACAAGTATTGTTAGCACTGTTAAATATCTTGCAAGCTGCATCGAATTCTCTGTGTCACATCTGCTCCTGCCACACCCCCTAGTGGACATCCGGTGTCTCATTGACCTGCAACCGTTGCCTCTCCCTTTCTCTCTGTGTATGTGTGTGTGTGTGGTTGGAGACAGGTGTGCTTGAGTCAGAGCAGTTCCCCACCAGCTGCAACCCGTTACATAATTAAGAACTCTACAAATATTCAGTCCTGCCACTTCCACTCGGCCAGATCGTAATCTCTGCTCATTTTGCCGCTCTGACTCTGGCTCCTGTTCCACATCTCGCTACCCTGTTCTGGATTCACCACACCACCACTCCATTGGCTTCCTCTCCAGACCTGTTTACCCTGTTCCAACCCAGCTAACTCCAACCTCAGCTTCCACATCTAATTTCCTAATACTCATCCAAGCTTCCCTGGATCTGCACTCCATATCTCCCTGTGTTAAAATAAATACCTTGGTTCTTTCATCCCTGTTTCTTGGTCTGAGTCTGCTCTTGGGTTCCCCTGTGTCGCTCCACCTAACAGTTAGCTAGCCAGAGAAATGTTGAGCAACATTAGCCAATTCAACTGATCAAATAATTGAGTTTATGGTGTGAAAATTAGCTGGCTAATAAAGTCAGACAGCTAACTTAGATGAGTTAACGTTAGTAACCTAACCAATCCGCAATAGTATTAACTGGTATACGAGTCCTTGCCTTTCCTCAAGTTATAACGCGTTAGTTGCTTACCGGACCCTGGCAATCTGTGTGGGATCAAGTGTAGCTGTGCCTAGCTTATGGAACGCCACACTCTTTCCCTCTCTCACTTTTCCAATACAGTGGATAAAAAGGGGCATGCCTGAAAGAGATCAATTATGCCAACAAAGGGTATCATGCTCTGCTGGCACATTGTAGAACAGATGTCCACAGGCAGAAAGTGTACAATGTAATAATGTGCAGTGTAGCCCATAGATATTGACAGTAACACTTGTGTGTGAGTGAGGGGGGATTATTAAATGTTTTGCTCCATGAATGTTATTTTTGCACATGTAACCAACTTCACATAACCCCCCAGAGGAAAGGTACATGGGCACCCACACTTCAGGTTGACTCGGTTTTTATCTGCAGTAAAAGATGTCAAACAGTGATGACGGGCATTGACAGGATGGTCACAGCCACGTTCACTGCCTTCAGAATATCTCTCAGACTCATTCCACAAAGTGATCATATAGTATACATGCGTTGTGTTTAGAAAATAACAAAAATACAGAAAAGTATACCTGCAGTAAAAGATATCAAACAGTGATGACAGGACCGTCACAGCCACATGTTCACTGGTTAGGTAGGACACAAGATATATTTTAGATAGGAGCAAGTGTAATGATACATGCCCTCAATGTGAAGTGATATTAATCCATAAATACAGAGCACAAGTACAACCCTTTTTATATAAACCTTTTAAGTTTGTAAGAAAATAAACATTAACTTAATGTTTCAATAAATCACCTGCTAGCAATAGCTAGTGTGACATTTGTTAAGGGTTGCGTCAATCGAATCTGGTACCAGGATAAGTATGACACTGAGTCACTGAATTGTATACTATGTATTTTTTATTAGCTAAGCAATAAGTGGTAAATGCAATTTCCGTGTATACGGGCTTTCTGTCCCACCTCGCAGGGCAAACAGAGAACTGACTTGTTCCTGACAAAGTTATTATAATATACTCTGACAGAAGTAGTTCCTGCTTCCGAGCCGGCCTGTCAGAGTAGAGACTGGGCGTTGTTTAAACTCACTCAGCCTATCGTTGATTGTTGGCCCCCGTGCTGGTCCCAGTCCCCTAGGCGCTTCAGCGGTCAGTCGTTGTAGTTGTGTAGAATATCTATGCGCCCATGCTCGATACAGTTATCACACCTGGCTCCTGTTATCTAACAAAATACAGTTTGTTCTCGCAACACTACGTTCTGAATGTGCCCTCACAACTCAATGCACAGTTCCTGTCTTCATGTTATTCTGTATTTTTCCATCATGAGAAAGGCCCATGGCCCTGAAACTGTTAACAATGTCTCAAGTCAGCTATGTTGCATAACACATACGCCCAAACAAGACAACAGCAAATAATATTCCATCACATATGATATGGTAACGGGCTATAGTGTATAACACAGAACCTCACACATTGCAGTGCAGTGACCGACGGTGCTAGTTAGCTCGTTATTAACATGGCTAGCTAAGCCAGCATCAACTTGGTTAACTTGCCGAAATAGGTCTTAAATACATTAACGGAAAGATAAATATATACAGTCACATTCGCTGTTGATATATGAACCCGTTTTCCAAAGACACTATTGTGTTGTACAGTTTTAAACCGTTTTTTATATACAGAGACAGGAGACACGACCCTGCACTCAGAATATCTGCAGGCAGACCAATTTCCCAAATAGGGGAGAAGCACTCAAAACCCACTAGTTGTTCTTTCAAAGAAAATAACACAAAATGGTAAGTCAGAAGACCTATCGTATTGCCAACCTTACTACAATGACAGCAAATATTATGAATTCAACAACACACAATGAAAGGAAACTTTATTTATTTCACACATTTTCCTGAAATGAATGGTTTCACCCACTACTCTACCCGCGAACTGCGCGTTCTTTGATATCTACATGGCGCGCGAGGTTGATGGAAACTACATTTTTACTTTGTCACACACATGTGGCCTTGAGCACTTACTCGATGTCTACTATAGTGGCCACTATAATAAAGCAAAAATAGAATGCCTGTGTCACGATCGTCGTATGGAGGGAACCAAAGCGCAGCGTGGTTAGAATACATTCTTCTTTATTGAATGAAGAACACTTAAACAACACGAACGTGACGCTATGATACCGTGTGCTGACACAGGCAACTACACAGACAATAACCCACGAAATACCCAAAGAGGATGGCTGCCTAAATATGGTTCCTAATCAGAGACGACGATAAACACCTGCCTCTAATTGAGAACCAATCTAGGCAACCATAGACCAACATAAACACCTAGATGAAAACAACCCCATAAATCTACAAAAAAAAACCTAGACAGTAACAAACACCCTAGAATGAGACAAAAACACACATATCACCCATGTCACACCCTGACCTAAAGAAAACAAAGAATACTAAGGTTGGGGCGTGACAGCCTGTTTGTTTCATGCTATTTCTACTTTAAAATGTGTTTTTTTCCCCCAAGTGCAATATTTAGATGTGTATGGTCACAAGCGTCCTATTATAAAGGCTGTCATGGGTAACTACAATATTAGTGTATTGTTTTTTTCTCAAGACTTGAGTGTCATTTGCAGGTAAGTCTAGGAAACAAATAACACCGGGTTGCTTTCTTTACATTTTTTAGCTGTGAGTTAGGTTCACATTAACCACTTTTTAATTTACACAACAGACTGATCATGTAGATCATATTCTTTGTTGTATAATTAGTTAAAACCTGCATTTCCCCCTAGCAGGGATTTTTTTTTTACAAGTGTCACCTTTTTGGGCCCTCACCAGTTTGCATCCCTGTCTTGGCACCATCGAGGTGCGGATGTTTACTTTCTACATTAGTTATTTTTCAGTTTCGTCCTAAGAACAGATTGTAGTGGTAAAATAAAAAGGGCTACATTTTTTGGTTCCATTTAGGCGAAATGGAATTCTAAGCGTCACTCCAGTCAGAGGCTCTGCGAACTTCAATTCCATTTATTTGCTATGGGCTCGCGCTAGTGTTCCAGTTTAGCCAACGTTATTTTGCCATTTGTCAGCATTGGGTGAATTTTGACTCTTTCTATTGTCCAGCCTAAGTCCAGACGGCAACATAAACGTTTGCCTTCTATTTGTATCCATTCCATGCAGTCATTAAAAGAGAGACAACCGGCAGAATTATGTCCAGAGCCTTCTCTTCCCTTCCACCTACACCTCACCAGAACACAACGCAGAAAGGTACTGGTACAGAACCGGTTACACATGCACAAAGCCCCACTGCTAGCAGGTGACACGTACTTCTCCAGCACCTGTGACGCCACCATAATAATCCAACCACTGCCACAAATGTAGCGGGAGAGAGAACAGCTGACAGGCTTGATCTTAGTTTTATGGCACAGTCTTCCAGTCTTATCGAGGCTACTGCTCTACCACCTGTAACACGAAAGCCCAGGCCTTAGGTTGAGGATTGTAGAATAGCCAGTCACAGCTGTAGGCTAATACACTGTAATTTACACAAGCATTTTTATTAGATTTGTGTGCAAAGCAAGAGAAGAGAAAATGAACAGCCATATAGGAGTGGGAAATGGTTTTTGGGTTAGGGTTAGTCTTGCTCAAGTTGAAGTTCTAGTTCAGGTGGATGGCACATTGTCCATATCATCCAGAGCAAGCTGTCTTGTCCACAAGCAGAGTTTCTCTGCTTCCTCTTCCCACTCAGAATCCGAGAGGGAATTCTCACTGGAGTCTTCCTCCAATCCCAATGGCCGAACTATCTGGGGTGCTTCAGGCTTTACAACACTTCCTTCCATGTCTTTCTCTTGCTCTCCTCTCTCTGGGTTGTGGTTTTTCTCTGTTGTTTCATTATTCTCATCCTGTAGAACGATGTAGAAATAAACTGATCAGGAATCGAGGCTATCTCTGCTATGTCCTGTTATCTACTGCACAGCGCTGATTGATCCCCCCCCCCCCCCCCAAAAAAAAACATCTGAGCAAGTACAATTTATGGTGTGTATATAAACTGAACAAAAAAATTGACGCAACATGTAAAGTGTTGGTCCCATGTTTCAAGAGCTTAAACAAAAGATCCCAGAAATTTTCCCACAGGAGGAAAAAAAAACAGAATTTCTCTCATTTTGTGCACAAATTTGTTTACATCGCTGTTAGTGAGCACTTGTCCTTTGCCAAGAAAATTCATCCACCTGACAGGTGTGGCATATCATGAAGCTGATTAAACAGCATGATCATTACACAGGTACTCCTTGTGCTGGGGACAATAAAAGGCATCTCTAAAATGTGCAGCTTTGTCACACAACACAGTGCCACAGATGTCTCAAGTTTTTAGGGGTGGAGTGCAATTGGCATGCTGACTGAAGGAATGTCCAACAGAGCTGTTGCCAGAGAACTGGATGTTCAGTTCTCTACCATAAACCACCTCCAATGTCATTTTAGAGAATTTGGCAGTACATCCAACAGGCCCCACAACCGCAGACCACGTGTATAGAGTCGTGTGTGTGAGTGGTTTTCTGATGTCAACATTGTGAACTGAGTGCCCCATGGTGGCAGTAAGGTTATGGAATGGGCAGGCATAAGCTACGGACAACGAACACAATTGCATTTTATCGATTGGCAATTTGAAAACTGTGACTTGATCCTGAAGCCCTTGTGAGGCCCATTTTCTTTAAAGATATCTGTGACCAACAGATGCATATCTGTATTCCCAGTCATGTGAAATCCATAGATTAGGGCCTAATGAATTTATTTCAATTGACAGATTTTCTCATATGAACTGTAACTCAGTGAAATCTTTGAAATTGTTTAATATTGCATTTATATTTTTGTTCAGTATATGTTTGATATAAACTCACCTTTGTTGTACCCCCAAGGATATACAGATGTCTCATGCGGGCAGCTGAGGTGCATGCACGGGCAGAGCGGCGAGTTGAGGGGAGGGGGGTGGAGCTAGTGGCAGGTTGTGAGGCATGGCGTGCTGTAGAAACCACAGAAGAGGGGGGAGCAGCAGGAGACCTAGGATCAAGTGAAGACTATTGCCATCATGATGCCATTTGTCATGAGTAGGAAACCCACAGTTACTCAAGTAATGTGTATATACACTGAGTGTAGAAAACATTATGAACACCTGCTCTTTCCATGACAGACTGACCAGGTGAAAGCTATGATCCCATATTGAGGCCGTCATTGTAAATAAGAATTTGTCCTTATTAACTGACTTGCCTTAAATCCACTTCAATCAGTGTAGATGAAGGGGAGGAGACAGGTAAAACAAATATTTTTAAGCCTTGAGACCAGTTGAGAAATGGATTGTGTATGTGTGTCATTCAGATAGTGAATCGGCAAGTCAAAAGATTTAAGTGTTTTTGAATGGGGTATGATAGTAGGTGCCAGGTGCACCGATTTGTGTCAAGAACTAGGTTTTTCATGCTCAACCATTTCCTGTGTGCATCAAGAATGGTCCACCACCCAAAGGACAACCAGCCAGCTTGACACTGTGGGAAGCATTGGAGTCGACATGGGCCAGCATCCATGTGGAGCGCTTTTGACACCTTGTAGAATCCATGCCCTGACGAATGGAGGCTGTTCTGAGGGTAAAAGGCGATGTAACTCAATATTAAGGTGTTCTTAATGTTTTTTACACTCAGTGTATACAGTATATCTTCCTATTGTAAATGCAAGAAACCACAATAATGACCTAATACAGTAGGGAATCTCACTCATAGTGCCCTCCTGAGCTTGTCTTTATGCTTACCTGAGCATCCGAGGTGGGATTGCTCCTCCAATCAGAGGGCAAGGAATTTGAGGCGCTAACAGCAGCAGCTCTTGCCTTAGCCTGTCTGCCACAGTGCCCTTCCCGCCCACCTCCAAGCTATCCCACTGTAGGATGTTTCGTGACAGTCCTTGAAGAGAGAGAGACCTCCAAGTGTTCTCTCGCCCTCCAAGGTATGCAGGTAGCTCGTCAAGGTGACTTGAGTACTAAAATTATGGTACATACTAGTGCTGTCAGATTTGTCTGGAAATCATGTCCATTGCATATGGTACAATTGTTTCATGTATGATGTAAAAGTATTGCTCTAAAATGCTCTGAATGTGAAGACTACTCTTATCAAAAATGTTCTCAATCTCACCTGCATAAAGTCCCTCATAGAGGTGATATAAGACGTGTCAGAAATCATTCTCCCTTGCCTCTGGATCTCATCAGCAATAATGTGATTGATGAATGTCCTATTTCCCATCATCCTGCAGGTGTCTGTTGTGGCCTACATGGAAGTACAAATAGGTTTAGATGATATGAGACATGTCGAACCAACTAAATCATCCACTTGTATTGACCACATCTTTGCTAATGCTGCAGAAATCTACTCAAAAGCAGTATCCATACCCATCAGATGTAGTGATCATATCTAGGAAAACCAGTTCCAAAGACTGGACCTAAAATAGGGCATAAGTGATCAGGATTTGCAATGATTCCTATGTTGAAGATATTAAAAATATTTGTTGGTCTGATGTGTGTAATGAGGAACATCCTGACGCTGCACTTGAAACATTTATGAAATTGCTTCTTCTGGTTACTGACAGGCATGCACCCATAAAGAAACTGACTGATAAAACTTCCAAATCCCCATGGATAGAAGATGATTGAAAAACTGTGGTTAAGAGAATGGCAAATAAGTCTAGCAATACAGCAGATTGGCAAAAATACAATAAATTGAGTAATCACGTAACTAAACTAAACAAAAAGAAGAAGAAACTACCGTAAAACTTCAATTAATAGCCCAGTCGTTTATTTTCTTAAATCACAGAACAAAACAGGTGCTTATTAGAGGCTGGCTTCTATTTGAGCCAGGTGTCTATTTCTTTAATGCACATAGCTTTTGCTCATTTGCATAGTTCATTGTTTAGTTCCAGCATTCACTTCCAGCAATTTAATGCATTTCTTAATTTATTGCACTAACGTGTTATCATTTACACACTGTGTCACATTTCTTTTGTCTTACTTTGACAAAAAAAATAAGAATATTGATTCTTGCTTTGACTGTGCATTTTCGTCAGTTCTTACTTTCGCCACTAGGCTGATTTCTGGGGGTCTACTCCTAAAGTTGACTTTTTGTGCTTCACAGTTAGCTAGTAGTTCTCAGCTGTTAGCAGCCAACGGCTAGCAGTTTCTTATTGCCGATAAAAACGGATGATTGCCATAATTTTTTGTTTGTTATTACTGAATTATTTAATATAACAAATCAAACATTTTAACCTTGCAAAAAAATCATGGTAATTCATGGTAACCTCGTAAACAATTCATTTATACCAAGCGCTTATTTGAAACAGGCGTTTATTTGCTGAATTGTGTGCCATTGCCCGGCTATCAAAAGGGACAGGCGGCTATTTGAGACTCAGTGTTTAATTGAAGTTTTACAGCATACTATAGAACAAAGATAAATGATAGCAAAAAGCTCTTGAGCAAATTCCAATTCTAAAAAGCTCTGGAGTACATTAAATTCTAGGCAGAAAAGCTAACTCAGCTCCAGGCTGATGGATCATTCATAACATAACCCTTTGAAATTGCCAACCACTTTAATAACTTTTTTTGTTGACAAGATTAGTCAGCTTGGGGATGACATGCAAACAACAAATGCTGAGCCTTCATATTCATGCATAACGGACCAAATAATGAAAGACGAGCCCTGTAGCTTTGAATTCCGCAAAGTTAGTTAGTGTGGAAGAGGTGAAAAAAGTATTGCTATCTAATAAATAAGGACAAACCATATGGAACCGACAACCAGGATGGTAAATTACCGAGGTTGGTAGCGGAATACATTACGACTCCAATTTGCCACATCTTCAATCTAAGCCTAGAAGGCGGAGTGTGCCCGGAGGGAGGCAAAGGTCATTCCGCTGCCCAAAATTAGCAAAGCACCCTTTAATGGTTCAAACAGCAGACCAATCAGCCTGTTAACGATGATTAGCAAACTTTTGGAAAAAATACAATGTTCTTTTACAGAAAACAAATTAACAACTTTCAGCATGCTTATAGGGAAGGGCACTCAAATAAATTGATAATAATAAGATTGTGGATGCTGTTTTGTTAGACTTCAGTGCAGCCTTTGACATCATTGATCATAACATATTGCTGAAACGTAGGTGTTATGGATTAACTTCCTCTGCCTATGTCATGGAAGGACAGTTACTGTACCTATCGAATAGAACAGAGGGTTTTATTTAATGGAAGCCTCTCTAATGCAAATTTAGTTGAGTGTGGTGTACCACAGGGCAGCCGGCTTGTACCATTATTGTTTTTTTTGTTTATTAATGACCTTCCACTGACCTTGAGTCAAGCCTGTGTGTCCATGTACGCTGACAACTCAATAGTATATACGTCGGCTGCAACAGTGAAATAAATGACTAACCTCCTAAACATAGAGATCTAGTCAGTTTTAGAATGGGTAGCAAGAAATAGGCTGGAGCTAAATATCTCAAAAACAAACTTCATCTGGATCTATTTTTGAATAATGCGGCTATTGAGTAAGTTGAAGAGACCTGACTGCTGGGTGGCACCGTAGCTAGGAATCTATCATGGAATCTATCAATCTATCAATCTATCAAAACATATAGAGTCAATGGTTACTAAAATGGAAAGAGGTCTGTCCATGATAAGGTGTCGCTCTGCTTTCTTGATATCTCAGTCAACCAGACAGGTCCTACATGCCTTAGTTTTGTGGCACCTGGACTACTGTCCAGTTCTATTCTACTTAGATGTACACAAAGGGAGAATGTCAATGACATGGATCTCTCCTGGCTCAAAGTTGAGGAGAGATTGACTGCATCACTATTGGTCTTTGTTTGAGGTGGTGATGTGTTGAAGGTACCAAACTCTCTGTTCAAGCTGTTGGCACACAGTTCAGACACTCATCTGTATCACACAAGACATGCAACCAGAGGTCTCTTCACAGTCCCCAGGTCCAGAACAGAGGCTGGAAAACACATGGTATTAAATAGATCCATGACTAAATGGAACTCTTTGTCACCGCAGGTTTCTCAAGCTAGCAATAAAACCAGAATAAAAAAAACAGATAAAAGAACACCTTACAGCACGACAGGGACTGTGAAGAGACACACAGGCATTTTTATGCATCTTGCATTGTATTATGTATTGTATTACAGTGCATTCGGGAAGGATTCAGACCCCTTGACTTTTTCCACATTTTGTAACGTTACAGCCTTATTCTAAAATGGAATAAATAAAAAGAAAATCCTCATCAATCTACACACAATACCTCATAATGACAAAGTAAAAACAATTTTTTGTCTAATATATAAAAAATGTATTTAAAAAATAACAACATATTTACATACTGTAAGTATTCAGACCCTTTGCTATGTGACTCGAAATTGAACTCAGATGCATCCTATTTCCATTGATCATCCTTGATGTTTCTACAACTTGATTGGAGTCCACATGTGGTTAATTTAATTTATTGGTGTCACGCCCTGACCATAGAGAGCCTTTTTATTCTCTATGTTGGTTAGGTCGGGGTGTGACTAGGGTGGGTAATCTAGGTTGTTTTTTTCTATGTTGGCCTGGTATGGTTCCCAATCAGAGGCAGCTGTTTATCGTTGTCTCTGATTGGGGATCATATTTAGGCAGCCATTTCCCCACTGTGTTTTGTGGGATCTTGTTTATGTGTAGTTGCCTGTGAGCATTCCATAGCTTCACGTATCGTTTGCTTTTTATTGTTTTGTGCGTTTCACAAATAAAAAGATGTGGAACCCATATCACGCTGCGCCTTGGTCCGAATGTTATTTAGACAATCGTGACAATTGGACATTATTTGAAAAGGCACACACCTGCCTATATAAGGTCCCACAGTTGACAGTGCAAGTCAGAGTAAAAACCAAGCAATGAGGTTGAAATAATTGTCCGTAGAGCTCCTAGACAGGATTGTGTCGAGGCACAGATCTGGGGAAAGGTACCAACAAATTTCTGAAGCATTGAAGGTCCCCAAGAACACAGTGGCCTCCATCATTCTTAAATGGAAGAAGTTTGGAACCACCAAGACTATCCAAACTGAACAATTGGGGGAGAAGGGCCTTGGTCAGGGAGATGACCAAGAACACGATGGTCACTGTGACAGAGCTCCAGAGTTCCTCTGTGGAGATGGGTAAACCTTTCAGAATGACAACCATCTTTGCAGCACTCCCCCAATCAGGCCTTTTTGGTAGAATGGCCACATGACAGCCCGCTTGGAAGTGTCTAAAGGACACTCAGACCATGAGAAACAAGATTTTCTGGTCTGAAGAAACCAAGATTGAACTATTTGGCCTGGAGGAAACCTGGCACCATCCCTACGGTGAAGCATGATGGTGGCAGCATCATGCTGTGGGGATATTTTTCAGCGGCACGGACTGGGAGACTGGTCAGGATCGAGGGAAAGATGAAAATAACAAAGTACAGAGAGATCCTTGATGAAAACCTGCTCCAGAGAGGTTCACCTTCCAACAGGACAACGACCCTAAGCACACAGCCAAGACAATGCAGGAGTGGCTTCGAGACACGTCTCTGAATGTCCTTGAGTGGCCCAGCCAGAGCCCAGACTTGAACCCAATGAGACATCTCTGGAGAGATCTGAAAATAGCTGTGCAGCGACGCCACCTGACAGAGTTTGAGAGGATCTGCAGAGAAGAATGGGAGAAACTCCCCAAATACAGGTGTGCCAAGCTTGTAGCGTCATACCCAAGAAGACTCGATGCTGTAATCACTGCCAAAGGTGCTTCAACAAAGTACTGAGTGCAGGGTCTGAATACTTACAGAGGGGCAAAAAAGTATTTAGTCAGCCACCAATTGTGCAAGTTCTCACACTTAAAAAGATGAGAGAGGCCTGTAATTGTCATCATAGGTACACTTCAACCATAACAGACAAAATGAGAAAAAAAATCCAGAAAATCACATTGTAGGATTTTTAATGAATTTATTTGCAAATTATGGTGGAAAATACGTTTTTGGTCAATAACAAAAGTTTATCTCAATACTTTGTTATATACCCTTTGATGGCAATGACAGAGGTCACACGTTTTCTGTAAGTCTTCACAAGGTTTTCACACACTGTTGCTGGTATTTTGGCCCATTCCTCCATGCAGATCTCCTCTAGAGCAGTGATGTTTTGGGGTTGAGATCTGGAGACTGGCTAGGCCACTCCAGGACCTTGAAATGCTTCTTACGAAGCCACTCCTTCGTTGCCCGGGCGGTGTGTTTGGGATTATTGTCATGCTGAAAGACCCAGCCACATTTCATCTTCAATGCCCTTGCTGATGGTAGGCTTTGTTACTTTGGTCCCAGTTCTCTGCAGGTCATTCACTAGGTCCCCCCGTGTGGTTCTGGGATTTTTGTTCACCGTTCTTGTGATCGTTTTGACCCCACGGGGTGAGATCTTGCGTGGAGCCCCAGATCGAGGGAGATTATCAGTGGTCTTGTATGTCTTCCATTTCCTAATAATTGCTCCCACAGTTGATTTCTTCAAACCAAGCTGCTTACCTATTGCAGATTCAGTCTTCCCAGACTGGTGCAGGTCTACAATTTTGTTTCTGGTGTCCTTTGACAGCTCTTTTGTCTTGGCCATAGTGGAGTTTGGAGTGTGACTGTTTGAGGTTGTGGACAGGTGTCTTTTATACTGATAACAAGTTCAAACAGGTGCCATTAATACAGGTAACGAGTGGAGGACAGAGGAGCCTCTTAAAGAAGAAGTTACAGGTCTGTGAGAGCCAGAAATCTTGCTTGTTTGTAGGTGACCAAATACTTATTTTCCACCATAATTTGCAAATAAATTCATAAAAAATCCTACAATGTGATTTTCTGGATTTTTTTTCCTCATTTTGTCTGTCATGGTTGAAGTGTACCTATGATGACACTTACAGGCCTCTCTCGTCTTTTTAAGTGGGAGAACTTGCACAATTGGTGGTTGACTAAATACTTTTTTGCCCCACTGTATGTAAATGTGATATTTCAGGTTTTTATTAGCAAAAATGTATAAAAACCTGTTTTTGCATTGTCATTGTGGGGTATTGTGTGTAGATTGATGAGGGTGAATAAAAAAATATATATATATTTTAGAATAAGGCTGTAATGTAACAAAGTGTGGAAAAAGTCAAGTGGTCTGAACAATTTCTGAATGCACTGTAAGTAAGTGATACGTGGTTGGGATACGACTGTGATATGTGGTTGTCTCGCCTGGCTATCTTAAGATGAACACCCAAGCTGTGGGTCGCTCTGGATGGGAGCGTCTTCTGAATGGCTAAATTGTAATGTAAATGTAGTGATATGTATGTTTGTATATTTATGTATATTATGTATTTTATTTGTTGTGTTGTTTCCTGTTTGGACCCCAGGAAGAGTAGCCGCTGCCGAGGAAGAAGCTAATTGGGGATACTAATAAATAAATACAATTATACTATATGCTACATTACAGTTGAAGTCGGAAGTTTACATACACCTTAGCCAAATACATTAAAAATCATTTTTTTCACAATTCCTGACATTTATTCCTAGTAAAAATTCCCTGTCTTAGGTCAGTTTATTTTAAGAATGTGAAATGTTAGAATAATAGTAGAGAGAATGATTTATTTCAGCTTTTATTTCTTTCATCACATTCCCAGTGGGTCAGAAGTTTACATACACTCAATTAGTATTTGGTAGCATTGTCTTTAAATTGATTAACTTGGGTCAAACATTTCGGGTAGCCTTCCACAAGCTTCCCACAATAAGTTGGGTGAATTTTGGCCCATTCCTCCTGACAGTACTGGCGTAACTGAGTCAGGTTTGTAGGCCTCCTTGCTAGCACACGCTTTTTCAGTTCTGCCCACACATTTTCTATAGGATTGAGGTCACTGCTTTGTGATGGCCACTCCAATACCTTGACTTTGTTGTGCTTAAGCCATTTTGCCACAATTTTGGAAGTATGCTTGGGGTCCATTGTCCGGGGCGGCAGCGTAGCCTAGTGGTTAGAGCGTTGGACTAGTAACCGGAAGGTTGCAAGTTCAAACCCCTGAGCTGACAAGGTACAAATCTGTCGTTCTGCCCCTGAACAGGCAGTTAACCTACTGTCATTGAAAATAAGAATTTGTTCTTAACTGACTTGCCTAGTTAAATAAAACATTTGGAAAACCCATTTGCGACCAATAATTAGCTTCATGACTGATGTCTTTAGATATTGCTTCTATATATCCACATCATTTTCCTTCCTCGTGATGCCATCTATTTTGTGAAGTGCACCAGTCCCTCCTGCAGCAAAGCACCCCCACAACATGATGCTGCCACCCCCGTGCTTCACGGTTGGGAAGGTGTTCTACGGCTTGCAAGCCTCCCCCTTTTCTTCCAAACATAAGGATAGTCATTATGGCCAAACAGTTCTATTTTTGTTTCATCAGACCAGAGGACATTTCTCCAAAAAGTAGGGTCTTTGTCCCCATCTGCAGTTGCAAACTGTAGTCTGGCTTTTTTATGGCAGTTTTGGAGCAGTGGCTTCTTCCTTGCTGAGTGGCCTTTCAGGTTATGTCGATATAGGACTTGTTTTGCTGTGGATATAGATACTTTTGAACCCGTTTCCTCCAGCATCTTCACAAGGTCCTTTGCTGTTGTTCTGGGATTGATTTGTACTTTTCGCACCAAAGTATGTTCATCTCTAGGAGACAGAATGCGTGTCCTTCCTGAGCAGTATGACGGCTATGTGGTCCCATGGTGTTTATACTTGCATACTATTGTTTGTACAGATAAACATGGTACCGTCAGGCATTTGCAAATTGCTCCCAAGGATGAACCAGACTTGTGGAAGTCTACAATTGTTTTTCTGAGGTCTTGGCTGATTTCTTTAGATTTCCCCATGATGTCAAGCAAAGAGGCACTGGGTTTGAAGGTAGGCCTTGAAATACATCCACAGGTACACTTCCAATTGACTCAATTTATGTCAATTAGCCTTTCTGAAGCCTCTGAAGGCTTTCTGGAATTTTCCAAGCTGTTTAAAAGGCACAGTCAACAGTATGTAAACTTCTGACCCACTTGAATTGTGATACAGTGAATTATAAGTG
Organism: Oncorhynchus clarkii lewisi; assembly: GCF_045791955.1. Classification (NCBI taxonomy): domain Eukaryota; kingdom Metazoa; phylum Chordata; class Actinopteri; order Salmoniformes; family Salmonidae; genus Oncorhynchus; species Oncorhynchus clarkii. The sequence continues at coordinate 45,748,540 of NC_092156.1, read as the reverse complement.
AAATAATCTGTCTGTTAACAATTGTTGGAAAAATTACTTGTGTCATGCAAAATAGATGTCCTAACCGACTTGCCAAAACTATAGTTTGTTAATTAACAAGACATTTGTGGAGTGGTTGAAAAACAAGTTTTAATGACAACCTAAGTGTATGTAAAGTTCAGATTTCAACTGTATATAGTTTGTGACAGCACGGGCAGCGCCATTGAGGCTATCTTTAATCTAAAGTGTAATGCGCCATGCTCTACCAACTGAGCTACAGAGGACCCATATGTGGGTAGTGGACAAGTGCACACTTCAGGAAAAAGTGTAAAGTATTGAGATTCATAGACAGCAGGGGGGCTTCAACCCCCCAAGAGCACAAACATTGACATCTGTTTGACAACACCATAGATGTCAATAATGTACTTTGTTGTACATTGTGGACGACAGGAAAAGGAGGACCGAGCACGCCCCGATTCTCATCGACGGGGCTGTAGTCGAGCAGGTTGAGAGCTTCAAGTTCCTTGGCGTCCACATCACCAACAAACTAACATGGTCCAAGCACACCAAGACAGTCGTGAAGAGGGCACGACAAAACCTATTCTAAACTCTTCCTACATGTACACAATTACCTCGACACCGGTGCCCCCGCACATTGACACATTGACTCTGTACCGCTACCCCCTGTATATAGCCCCGCTATTGTTATTTACTGCTGCTCTTTAGTTATTTGTTATTCTTATATCTTACTTTTTTTTGTGGTATTTTCTTAAAACTGCATTGTTGGTTAAGGGCTTGTAAGTAAGCATTTCACTGTAAGCTCTACACCTGTTCTATTCGGTGCATGTTACAAATCAAATTTGATTTGATTTGTACTGTACTGTATTGTGTTCTAATGTACTGTGCTCTACTGTACCCTAATTTACTGTTCTGTACTGTGCTCTAGTGTACTGTACTTTACCCTACTGTACTTTACCCTTACAAATTGTAGGACCCATGGACTCTTGATCTAGTGGTCTTGGTCTTGAGACCACTCAAGATCACATCAATTTGTTTTTTAACTTGTCATGGTCTCAACTCACTGGGTCTGGATCTTGGGACCAATGTCCTGGTATTAATCTTGGTCTTGGCTCCAAATCATAGGCAACCCAATTTGAAGAAGACAAAGCTCTTTGATCATTAGCTGATCACTCCCAACCCATAGGAATCCCCACCCAGTTGACTATTTTAAAATAGTGGAAGCCTTCAATGGCTTATTTAAAGGTTTAGAAAATCAGGTTAAAAGTAATGTTTTTACTATTTTGTTAATTTGGTATGCAAATACAATGTATTAAATTAATCTGTAATAGGTTCATCAAAACGATAACTACTGTGCATTATTCTCTCTTTATTGCAACTTTGTCACAGTTTCAGTAGTTTCACAGTTTCAGTTTCACACATTTAGTGGGGTGGTAAGCAATTCAGGTAAAATGTCAAATATGCAACACAAAATATGTGTGTGTGTATTATATGATGTATGTTGGAAGACTTGTGCTGGACATTTAGGAGGAATAGGTTACAAAAAATATATATTTCAACCCCCAATTTATACCTCTTATGTAGAATGACCCATACAGTATATTATGAAAGGTGAAATGTCTCTCTCAGGCTTACCTGATTAGATGGTCGGAACACTCTTTTCCCAGAAATATATTGTCTTCCTCCTCCAAGGTGGAAGATCTTGAAGACAATCACTGGAGGAAACTGGGAACCTGAAAATCTATCAGCCAAAGAACAAAAACAGGCCCATTACTGTGTTAGTGAGGTTTAGCATGCAATTTGGTATTTTTGAATAGAACTACATCCACATGCTTTTTACTGTCAGCATTTTAATTTGAATTTACCAGACAATCTTTACACTTGTTGAGACCATAGCAGCAAAATGGGTATTAGGTCTACAGATGGGGTACCTGAATCTGACCTTGCAGTGCATGCTTGGATCTCTGACCAGATCAGCTTCTCTGGGGCTGAGTTGGCGGAGAATAGCAGGTGCAAGACAGTGCTCCTGAACAGTACCATGACAAAAACAAATGACTCACTTTCTAGCCCACTTATAGTGCCTTGCAAAAGTATTCATCCCCCTTGGCGTTTCACAAATTGGTGAAGTGAAATGTAAAAAATAACTTGTTTAAAAAAAATCAAAAAAATTAAAAACTGAAAAGCGGTGGGTGTATATGTATTCACCCCCTTTGCTATAAAACCCCTAAATAAGATCTGGTGCAATCAATTACCTTCAGAAGTCACATAAAGTCCACCTGTGCGCAATCTACGTGTCACATGATCTGTCACATGATCTCAGTATATAAGCAAGCGGCACCATGAAGACCAAGGAGCTCTCAAAACAGGTCAGGGACGAAGTTGTGGAGAAGTACAGATCTGGGTTGGGTTATAAAAAAATAACAGAAACTTTGAACATCCCACGGAGCACAGTTAAATCCATTGTTAAAAATTGAAAGAATATGGCACCACAACAAACCTGCCAAGAGAGGGCCGCCCACCAAATCTCACAGACCAGGCAAGGAGGGCATTAATCAGAGGCAAAAAAGAGACCAAAGCTAACCCTGAAGGAGCTGCAAAGATCCCCAGTGGAGATTGGAGTATCTGTCCATACAACCACTTTAAGCCGTACGCTCCATAGAGCTGGGCTTTATGGAAGAGTGGCCAGAAAAAAAGCCATTGCTTAAAGAAAAAAAATAGCAAACACGTTTGGTGTTTGCTAAAAGGCATGTGGGAGACTCCCCAAACATATGGGAGAAGGTTCTCTGGTCAGATGAGACTAAAATTGAGCTTTTTGGCCATCAAGGAAAACGCTCTGGCACAAACCCAACACCTCTCATCACCCTGAGAACATCATCCCCACAGTGAAGCATGGTGGTAGCAGCATCACGCTGTGGCGGTGTTTTTAATCATCAGAGACTGGGAAACTGGTCAGAGTTGAAGGAATGATGGATGGAGCTAAATACAGGGAAATTCTTGTGGGAAACCTGTTTCAGTCTTCCAGAGATTTGAGACTGGGACGGAGGTTCACCTTCGTCACATTTAAATGTCTTTGATTGGCCTTGTCAAAGCCCAGACCTCAATCCAATTTAGAATCTGTGGTATAACTTTAAAGATTGCTGTACACCAGTGGAACCATTCAACTTGAGGAGCTGGAGCAGTTTTGCCATGAAGAATGGGCAAAAATCCCAATGGCTAGATGTGCCAAGTTTATAGAGACATACCCCAAGAGACTTGCAGCTGTAATTACGTATTAACATTGGGGGGCTCAAGTTTTCAGTTTTTTAGTCTTATGTCTTGTTTGTTTCACACAAAAAATATATATATTTGCATCTTCAAAGTGTTGAGTATGTTGAGTAAATAAAATTATACAACCCCCCAAAAAAATATATTTTACTTCTAGGTTGTAAGGCAACAAAACAGGAAACATTCCAAGGGGGGTGAATACTTTCGCAAGCCACTGTACATAAGTGAACATCTGATATAATGATTATATCAGATTTTCACACAGCTCCCCTATAATTGAGTTCATATTAAGGCTATTTATCCTATGATCAATTTAAATCTGAATTGCAATGTTGTGTTGATGAGTAAGGCTGCCAGGCTTCAACTCAAGCACTCACAGCAGCACGAACAGTGAGCGACATCAGCTGGAAAAGTCTTCTGTCTTGGTGAGACCTCCAGTATTTCTGGATCTTCTTCGCGGAAAATACACGCTCCTCTTGATTGAATCTGAATGATGTAAATTCACAATCAGAGACTCAGAATATATCAAGGTCAGACATTTAACAACAGAAGCAGACTATCATGTGCGAGGCCTCGTCTTGTACAATTAATCTACGAACCGGTCCCATACCCATATTCCATTTTCCACTCCAGCAATGCTGTTTTCTCTGCCTGTGTTGTATCTTGTTAGAGACGAGTTGCTAAGGGACGATTAGAATACTAACCTCACCAGCCAGTAAAGACACATTTCCTGAGCTAATCAGAGTGTTGGTGCTATACGGAATCGTTGCGACGCCCATACCCTAACTCCTACCCTTAGCCTAACTTTAACCTTAATCCTTTCCTAACCCTAACCATTTTAAATCGGTTAGGGACCCTTCCTTACCTTAATCATTTTCAATGTCAACTTCAATGAGGATAGGGATGTCCCAAGGATCCCAGATAGCATTGGAAAAAGCGTGCAAAAAAATGTACAAACTGATTGTCGACATTTGCATTCTTATGTGTTAATAACGTGTTTATTAACAAATAGCTTATTATCAAGTAATTATCTGGTTAGTCATTGGCCTTATTTTGAGAACACCGGCCTATGAGATGATGAGCTGAGGGAAGATAGCGAGTTTCGGATTGGAATGCGACCTGAGGCGCAGCATGTTCCCTTTCGGACACCGTACGTACTCGAAGCTTGGCACGGTAAAAAAAAAGGATCATGTACAAGGTGAGAATAGAAACTTTATGTACTACGTAATAACTTAATGTTAGGAAATTTATTTATTTCCGATTCAGTTCACACTGAGTTATGTGTTTTATTAATTTACTGTTTTAGTTGAATAGCGATCTGTTTCAATAAAATTAAGGGGAATCGATCCCCCGGTGAAGCACAGAGGGCGTAAGGACAGCGAGCAAGACACCATGATTATCAAGGGCATTGCATTAAATGCATAACACAGTATATATTTTTCTTCATTGTGTCGGAGTCATTCATACTGATACTTAGAGTTTCTGGCGCTCTGTCTCTTGTCACTCATGCATAGCCAACTAAAGTCGAAAGTAAGAAAACTCCGCTAGTTTTTCACACGCGTTCGGGCTGAGTTTACCACACTCTGTAGGTCCTTACTTGGTCAATCCACGGGGTACTTGAGGAGACTCATGAGAGCATATGAAGGGGTACTCTGGGCAGAACAAAATTCAGTTGGTGGTACAGTAACCGAAAACGTTTGGGAACCACTGCTTTAGGCTAGAAGTTCATGAACTAGACAGACACTCGATATACCGGTATTGTCACATGCCTACTTAATGGGATGAAGAATATACTCTTTTTTTTTTTACACTAGATGGCGACATTGATCTTCTGTAAGACTTAAGGGCCACAATTCTCAATTCCATTACAACTTCTAGCTTCTACTCTTTTGGTGTTTCCAGGTGTGAATGTACTGCTTGACAGGTGAAATTTCCAACATTGTGATGGCCTCACTAGGTAATAGCCTGGCGGACTCGATTCACGTTACTCACAGCGAGACCTACCATCTTCGCGTGAAAAGTTGTAGACCAAACTGCAAATTTACACCTGAGACTTACCCCAGTGTTTTACCAAAAAGGCTCAGTGGAACTGCTTTGACTGTGCTTGGTACTTTTCAGCTGGCATTTTAAATAACAATGGCTAACTGTGAACATGGGTTTACACGTTCCACGGTTAACACCTTCTCACAAAGCAACTGTCTTGATGATGCAGAGGTTGTTGATTCCACTCACCCCAAGTCTTGTGTCAAACACAGTTCCCGAAAAATAACACTTGAGCTTACGTTAACGTAAACGCTGGCCACAACACGGGTGTGGGTTAAGTCTCAGATGGAAATGCCCCATTGATGTCCCAGTCATCCTGTGTCTTCCCAGGTAGCAGGTGTGGCTGCTGTGCCTGGAACCCTATGCCTGATTTCAGGGACTGTGTTTGCTGCCACCAAGGATAATCCAAATGTCACCTTAAATACAGATGAGGTACCGCATTGTGCGCACAATCACACTTTCTGAAGTCTTTCAGCATACATCCAATCTGAGGCAAGCCCACATTGGGATGAGGTAACTGACCCATTTTGTTTGTTACAGCTCTCCCTCTACACTATACCGCAGCAGAAGTTCCGCTATGTGGAGCCGGAGATAGGGCACTTGGAGCAAGGTGTTACCACTCTAAGGAAACTGGCAGAGCCCTACACTACTTGGTGTCAGGTACATTGATAACCCTACTCACCTGTGAGCTACTGGGTGATAGTAATTATTTCCTCTGTTAGGAACAGTCTTTTCTATCCGAAAAATAAGGACAGTTGTTGGGTGTTTGTTTAGATATGCAACTCCAGGCAAGATTCATAATGTCTGATACCCCATCCTCACTCCAAAATACCTTCACATGGCCACTGTAATGTGAAATGTTTTTGCCCTGCTTTACATTATCATCCCAGCTGCTTTTGCGTATTTTACAATGCACCCCTGCAAAGATGTACTGTGATTAGTTGTGACTGGTAAATATTAACCACAGTAGGTCTCACTAATATCAATTCGTCTTTTTTTTCTCTTTGAGTATGAACAGTACTTATTTTCCCAGAGACCAGTTAATATTTACTGGTATTCCTTTGTGTCTAGAGCTATTATACATCCTGTTTCACAATGGCCAGTAAATCTGTACTGTGTTTCATCATGGCCAGTAAACATTTACTGTTGATTCCATGCTGCAATCAATAATCATTGCACGTGTTGAAATTATTTTGTCTATCTCCAATGAAGTGTTAGTCATTATTGTGCTGCTCTGCTTCTGCCCCTGTGATCACGCCAATGATCTGCTCCCCTTTCAGCAAACAAGCCATTCAGCAGTGGAAAATGTTCAGGTACTCCCCCATAGTCACTCACACATGATTAAAATCAAAACAAATCAAGCTTTATTTATACAATGCATTTCAGACATGGAATGCAACATAATGTGCTTTGCAGGGGGAAAAAACGAATAAAATACAATGAAAATAAAAGCTGAAATATTTACTGCACAACAAATATAAGATTAAAAAAAATGAATGACAAACTGAACAATTAAAAAAGACCCTAAGGAAAAGCAACGCTTAAAAAAATTGATATCTCTTTTGGGCTCCTGAGTGGCGCTTTGGTCTAAGGCCCTGCATCTCAGTGCTATAGGCGTCACTACAGACCCTGGTTTGATTCAAGGCTGTATCACAACCGACCGTGATTGGGAGTCCCATAGGGCGGCGCACAATTGGCCCAGCGTCATCCGGGTTTGACTGGGGTAGGCAGTCTTTGTAAACAAGAATTTGTTCTTAAATGACTTGCCTAGTTAAATAAAAAATATGTCCACAGTTTTGTATCAAACTTCTCATCAGGTCTTGCTTGACTGATACCCAGCCTAATATTGATTATCTTATCTTTGAAATATGCTGCAAACTCATCACATTTAGATGAGGAAAGTTCACATAGGTTTGCGGGGGTAGGATTTATCAGGCCATTAATGGTCAAGAAGAGCACTCAAATTATTCTGATTTAATAGTGATCAAGTTATACAAATGAGCCTGTCTGGCATTTCTAATTGCCTTGTGATAAATGCCAAGTTGCTCTCTCAGAATATCATAATGGACGTGCAACTTTGACTTTCTCCACATCCGCTCTGCAATTACTGCTTAATTGATTAGTTTTCTCACTCATCCAAGGGAATCTCCGTTTGGATGTGGCATTTTTCAACTTTACTGGAGCTATGGCATCAATGGTTGTCCTTAATTTGCTATTAAGGTTTTCAACTTAATCATCACAAGAGAAAGACAGAATAGGTGGTGGAGTATTGTTCATACACTCAATAAAATCTGTAGCAACTTCAGAGGTAAGATAGCGTTTCTTAATAATGCCCTTTGCTATGGGCAACAAGGTAGTGAAAAATCCACAGTGGTGATCAGATAAAGCAACATCAACAATAGAGGATACAGTGGGGCAAAAAAGTATTTAGTCAGGCACCAATTGTGCAAGTTCTCCCACTTAAAAAGATGAGGCCTGTAATTTTCATCATAGGTACACTTCAACTATGACAGACAAAATGAGGGAAACAAATCCAGAAAATCACATTGTAGGATTTTTTATGAATTTATTTGCAAATTATGGTGGAAAATAAGTATTTGGTCACCTACAAACAAGCAAGATTTCTGGCTCTCACAGACCTATAACTTTTTCTTTAAGAGGCTCCTCTGTCCTCCACTCGTTACCTGTATTAATGGCACCTGTTTGAAATTGTTATCAGTATAAAAGACACCTGTCCACAACCTCAAACAGTCACACTCCAAACTCCACTATGGCCAAGACCAAAGAGCTGTCAAAGGACACCAGAAACAAAATTGTAGACCTGCACCAGGCTGGGAAGACTGAATCTGCAATAGGTAAGCAGCTTGGTTTGAAGAAATCAACTGTGGGAGCAATTATTAGGAAATGGAAGACATACAAGACCACTGATAATCTCCCTCGATCTGGGGCTCCACGCAAGATCTCACCCCGTGGGGTCAAAATGATCACAAGAACGGTGAGCAAAAATCCCAGAACCACACGGGGGCTCCTAGTGAATGACCTGCAGAGAGCTGGGACCAAAGTAACAAAGCCTACCATCAGTAACACACTACGCCGCCAGGGACTCAAATCCTGCAGTGCCAGACGTGTCCCCCTGCTTAAGCCAGTACATGTCCAGGCCTGTCTGAAGTTTGCTAGAGAGCATTTGGATGATCCAGAAGAAGATTGGGAGAATGTCATGTGGTCAGATGAAACCAAAATATAACTTTTTGGTAAAAACTCAACTCGTCGTGTTTGGAGGACAAAGAATGCTGAGTTGCATCCAAAGAACACCATGCCTACTGTGAAGCATGGGGGTGGAAACATCATGCTTTGGGGCTGTTTTTCTGCAAAGGGACCAGGACGACTGATCCGTGTAAAGGAAAGAATGAATGGGGCCATGTATCGTGAGATTTTGAGTGAAAACCTCCTTCCATCAGCAAGGGCATTGAAGATGAAACGTGGCTGGATCTTTCAGCATGACAATGATCCCAAACACACCGCCCGGGCAACGAAGGAGTGGTTTTGTAAGAAGCATTTCAAGGTCCTGGAGTGGCCTAACCAGTCTCCAGATCTCAACCCCATAGAAAATCTTTGGAGGGAGTTGAAAGTCCGTGTTGCCCAGCAACAGCCCCAAAACATCCCTGTTCTAGAGGAGATCTGCATGGAGGAATGGGCCAAAATACCAGCAACAGTGTGTGAAAACCTTGTGAGGACTTACAGAAAACATTTGACCTCTGTCATTGCCAACAAAGGGTATATAACAAAGTATTGAGAAACTTTTGTTATTGACCAAATACTTATTTTCCACCATAATTTGCAAATAAATTCATTAAAAATCCTACAATGTGGTTTTCTGGAATTTTTTTCTCATTTTGTCTGTCATAGTTGAAGGGTACCTATGATGAAAATTACAGGCCTCTCTCATCTTTTTAAGTGGGAGAACTTGCACAATTGGTGGCTGACTAAATACTTTTTTGCCCCACTGTATGTCAACAGAAAGCCCCTTGGTAATAACCAGGGCCAGAATATGGACATGGTTATAGGTGGGCCCAGTAACATGTTTGAAAAAGTCCATAGTCTCTTTGTCAACATGAATATTCAAATCGCCCAACACAATGATTTTGTCACAGTTCTCAAGGACAATAGACAATAGTTCAGATAAATCAGTAAAGAAAGTGGGGCAGTGATTTGGTGGCCAATATAGCGTAATGGCCAGCACTGGTGGCTGCCATTTAAACAGTATAGCACGATGCTCAAAAGATCCAAAGTCGCCAAACGAAATGTCCTTACAGCTGAAAGCATTAGTAAAAAAAAAAAACCTGCAGTTAGGGTGAATCCTGTCTCTTTTAAAAAGTGATGGTTGCTCCCACAACAAATGTAAAAAATAGTCTGCAGGTACTCGTTCAGGGCAAAGAGTCGGCAGAAACGTTCCAAACCCCTTCGGTAGCAGGGAGGTGGCCAGAGATAATAATTATCTTCCCTGTGCTAGCGAGGGTGTTTAAAATTTTTTTGTAGTTCTCCCTCAGTTCCTCAAATCGCCTAAAACGAAGGTCATTAAAACCTACATGTGATGATGGTGTCAATATTGGAGTAGTTGGCCAGAACCGTGGGCAGGAGGGAGATGATGTCATGGACACGAACTCCTGGGTGAAAGTGGACCTTGGTCGGTCCACAGATCTAGCGGGGGGGGATCACTGGGCGGCCGCTGGCTGTTGCTATACACCCAGGCTCCGTGCTGATTCCCGGGGCTGGTAGGTCCGTCTCAAGCGAGGAAAAGCTGTTTGATAGCTGGATCACATCTTCTCGAATAGATGAAGGGTGGCCAGACTTCTTCCCCGATCTCCTACGCCTTGCGAGTGTCGTCTCCCATGGGCCGCAGAGTTGAGCTTAACATCTGTCTGTTGGGGGAAGGAAGGCCCTAAAAATTGTCAAAGACTCCAGCCACCTTAGTCATACTATTCTCTCTGCTAATGCACGGCAAGCGGTACCGGAGTGCCAATTCTAGGTTCAAGGGACTTCTAAACAGCTTCTACCACCAAGCCATAAGACTCCTGAACATCTAATCAAATGGCTACCCAGACTATTTGCATTCCCCCCACCCCACCCCCCTTTTATGCTGTTGCTACTCTCTGTTATTTTATATGCATAGTCACTTTAATAACTCTACCTACATGTACATATTACCTCAATTACCTCGACTAACCGGTGCCTCCGCACATTGGCTCTGTACCGGTGCCCCAGGTATATGGCCACGCTATTGTTATTTTACTGCTGCTCTTTGATTTGATTTGTGCCCAGGGTTGGTTAAAAACACTGGTGGGCTATCTCTGTTAGCGTTAGCCGTTAGCCTGCTCTGTTTTCACGATGGCTTGCATCTAACTGCTACTTAACAGGAATCCGGAACACAAACTTGCGGGTGACCGGGTCGCGGAATCTGTAGCAATACAAACTTTACCTCTGATTTGAAAACTTTTTCATAAAAATAACAAATTGAGTATAGACCGTACACCGTTCTGTTGTGCGCTTTGATGACACACACACAATCATCATAAACTCACAGAGAGGGATTGAGATTCAGCTGGTTAGTTGTTATGTCTAAAAGACTGGTAAAGTACTCTGTAATTTTTTTTTTTCAAACCCATTCAGCCTCTCCATTTTTGCTCGGCCAGGCTGTTCCATTTTTGCTCTAGAAGCTTCTGTTTGTGGCTGTGATCACTGCTTCTAAGTCACCCATCTGACCTTATGCCCCATTGGCTCCCTCAGTTAGGAGATAAGCAGCTCATTAACATACATCACATGTTTGTCAGTAAAGTGCAGTGGTTGGAACTATTGGTAGTTGCTCTTTTACAGTGCAGAATGTCTTTGCAACGTTTCAAGGGTACACAAAGTGCTGTTGGTTGATGTTTCAACTAGAGCTCCCTACTGGGTGACAAATTGACCTGTGCTTTAGGCTGTAAAACCCAATTTACAAATCGCGATTGTAAACAGTCAAATAAACCTTTGTATTGTAGGTAATTCTGACTCTATTGCAGGGTAAACAAAGACAGGTCTCTTCGTAGGCAAACAGAACTGTATGAGGGTTCTAAGGGCGTGGCAGTCCTACTGTAACCGGTTCTGTACCAGTACCTTTCTGTGTTGTGTTCTGGTGAGGTGTAGGTGGAAGGGAAGAGAAGGCGCTGGACACAATTCTGCCGGTTGTCTCTCTTTTAATGGCTGCATGGAATGGATACAAATGCAAGGCAAACTTTAATGCTGTCGTCTGGACTAACATGCACAAGTACGTTTGCCTCTCATCTCGCTTTGAGCAAACTGAGGAGTAAAAACATGGCTCCCGTTGATGACGACAACATCAACACAATTTAGAAAATAAATAAAATAAATAATCCTTGAAAGTAGTGTAATACATATCAAAATAACCATAAAATAATAAATGAAAATAAATATGAGAGATTTTCAGTCAAATACATAAAGTATATTTTACACCTGTTACACTACCACTAGTTATACTACCACTATAACAATCACAGTACAAACAATATAAAGCAATCACAAGTACACAGTAAACTTGAATTGAAGATTACTGAGCAAGAGCATATTTACTGTGAAATACCATATTATCATGTTATTAAATGTCAACTTGTTCTGTAACAATGAAAAATAAGCATTGATCCATTATTGAATGGCTCTGAAGGTGCAGAGATTGGGTGACATGAGCTGATGTACGTTACGTGTTCACTGTACTGTCCTCTTCTCCTGTGGGATTCAGGGTGCCATTGGACAAGTGAAGCCCAAGGTTGAAAGTGCCATCCAATTAGGAAATGGTAAGAGAACACACACCCCATGATACACATAAAGTGGACTCATTACTCATACACTGTAATGTACACCCATTTGTACAAATAGAATGTCCGTTTCAGTTTGGTAACAGAGTTACTTTCTGTTGTTTCAGAGACTTTCACTTTCCTGCAAAACCCTCCTGCTGAATTCTACCCCCGAGCTGGGGTCATTGGATTTGCTGGTATCCTTGGACTCTTTCTTGCAAGAGGTAAATACTGGGTGTAAGTTTTGGGTTTGGATGAAGAGTACCCTGTTTTTGATCTCAATTGTTTTAGGGGTTTTATCCACTTGTCCTTGTGCTAAGCAAGCACTCTGAGTCTCTGTGCCAGAGGCTGATCTAGAGGTAGAGCTGTAGTCTCCAGACCATACAAGGCTGGGGTACAAATCTCAAACCTACTGCTGCTTCCTGTTGCCCTCTCCAGGCTTCCTTTTCTTGTTTTTAATCTCCTTGAATATGGTCTATGTGACCCTCTCTGTCTTCTAGGCTCCAGGGTGAAGAAGCTGATCTATCCTACAGGACTGATGGCTGTGGGCTACACTATGTACTACCCCCAGCAAGCCGCATCAATCGCCAAGGTGAGTTAGCGTGTCAATACTGTATGTCAGGTGTTGTGTTTTTTTTTTACCTACTCGTGTGGGAGATAATGCATATTGTTCCATACCAAGACATAAGACGGTGTTGTAGGGTCATTCTTAATCCTGTGATGTTTGATTCTTAATGTATACTATTTTGCTTAAACCGATGTATCGGTTCCCCTCCTTCCCACAGAACACAGGAGACTCGTTGTACGATTTTGCCCTGCAGGGCTACGTTAACGTAGAGAAGGTGTTCAAGTCAGTGGAGGGGAAGGTGAGCTCATCTTGTAAGGTCAAAAACTAGTTTGATCCTGAGGATGGAGATGGTACAGAGTTACTGTGCAGATCAATGCAGATTATTTGGAATGGGTTGACCAGTCTGAATTTTCACATCCTACCATGAATCCTTCCACAGCCAATGAAAAAAGAGAAACCAGAGGAAAATAAACCAGAAGAAACCAGATGAGAAGAGCTGCAGAGGCCAAACCATGATCGCAGCAGGTACAACAAACCTGAACATTTTCGCACAATAACAGCCTGCCAGCACCCAACACTTTAATCATTGCCCTAGTGGTCAACCTGCAGGCTTATGTAACACCCCAATAACTTGGCACAAAATGTTGTCAATTCATTATAAATCCTTTTATAGTAACATTTATGCCAACTTTAAGATATTTTTGGGGGAAAGCAGAGAACAAACTAGTGTACTTTTCATATCAGGTGCTAATGCTAGCAAAGTCTTGTCGATAAAAGGCTAACAATGAGTTCTCTCTTTTCAGATACTAGGATCGTGACAACAAAACAAGATTAGCAGTCTTCCCAGGTCCTCCCAATGTATGCTACCATAAGTCATGGTTAGGCTCGCTCCCATTTGCGACTAATGACCAGCTTTTGCACTAGCCTTTCTCTCTGGCATTTACCCAGGAGGGGGCAGGACCTATCACAAAAGTTTTAAACTTTATGTATTGAAGGTTCAGCTTTGTGATTTGAATGTATTTATGTAGACCGGAATAAAATCTATATTGTACGATCTATATTGACAGCATTGATTTAAAAATAAAAGGCCACCGAAAACTGTAGAGGTATTGTACGTAGGCACCCTAAGCGTGTGTGAGAACTACTACGTGAAGAAAAAAACATTGTTTGACAAGACAGTTAAGTCTGTCCTTCCATAAACAAGCACCCACTTCTCCTTCTGAGCCAGACGTTATCGTCGAGCCAGTTATAAACGATCTATACATGCTGAGTCATGTTGAAATCTATGTTCCAGTACAAGGTCACATGACTAGGATAGTTCTCCTTTTTGTTTATGGAAGGTCAATCAACCATTATAAGACATGAGTAAATTAAACGTACTGACTTCGAGTTTCAAAAACCACCCAGATGTATAACAGGTCTTGCAGGAAGAAGTTGAACAAACTTTTTTAGTATTTATTTATTGAAATACATATTTCTTTTAAAGAACATTGACATCAACAAACAAAGGGGAAGGCATTGCCGATAGTGGTCATTTGCTGAATTTATCGTTTCTTTGCAGAAATCTTCAGCAGGTCATCCTTATCAATCGCATAGAGTCGCCACCCCTCCTCATCGGACAGGTCTGAGGCTCCACGCCGCTTGTAGAACTCTATGGACGACTTGTTCCACTCTGCTACGATGAAGTGCATGCTACTGCAGCGAGTCTTAACTGCCGTCTTAGAAAGGGAGGACATTAAAACAAAGTTAGACAGGGTCATCATATAACCTTGGCTATAGGATGGGAGTTTTCCATAGGCTGGACTGATCTATGCGTTCAGTAAATTGATTGCAAAAAAAGTCCTATAGACTTACCTCACTCAGAACCTTCAGGATATCTGACCCGATACCATAACCTGAGAAAACAGAATCAAAAGATTGGCAGTTAAGCCCTGGATCCAAGGACCCTGATTCAGTTGCCAGCGTTGGGCCAGTAACCGAAAGGTTGCTAGTTCAAATCCCCAAGCCGACTAGGTGAAAAACCAAACGATCTGCCCTTGAGCAAGGCACTTAATCTTAACCCAGTGTTTCCCAAACTCGGTCCTCGGGACCCCAAGGGGTGCACGTTTTTGATTGACCTAACTACACAGCTGATTCAGCTAGGGCAAAAACCAAAACGTGCACCCCTTGGGGTCCCGAGGACCGAGTTTGGGAAACACTGCCCTAATTCTGCCAAGGTCGCTGTAAATAATGGCTGATCCTTGGCTGTGACGTTCCCTTTCCGAGGGTGTCAATAATGCCTGATCCTTGGCTGTGACGTTCCCTTTCCAAGGGCGTCTCAGGGGGTGTGGGATATGCAAAAAAACACTGTTCCATTACACACCACACACTTAGACATGTGTGAAACAGGACAAATATAATCAACCCTATTTCTTTAATGTAACACACCATCATAGACTTACCCCTGAACTCCTTCATCACATAGAAGTCCTCTAAGTAGAGAAGCTTCCCAATCCAGGGGTCATAAGTGAAGTAGTACATGGCAAACCCAACGACAGTGTATCCTAAAACAGTGAAAACATCCACATCAAAATCCACACCGACAGGTAAGTGTTTGTGTAAAACTACTAGGATCTGACAAAATCCCACTTGGCTTATTGAGTATGATATTTTTGTGTTATGATGAAGGGGATTTTCATTGACAGGGAAAAACTTGGGCCCTAGTTATGATATCACTGAGGATTTAAAAAGGAGTTTCTCCGAGAATTGAGAACATTAAATTCCAAACTCCAGATCACGATTCACTTTGAGTTAATGCCCACCAACACTACCCAGACATTGTGTTGTGTCTACACGTACTCTTGTGTACCTTAGCAGCGCTTCCGTTCTTTTTTTTACTAGCCATAAATGTTTGGAATCTTGATTGTCAAACCTTTGCACTATTTCCTTACGAACTGACATTCTGTGAAACAGGATTACAACATGATTTACCGTCTGAGCTCTGCTTATCCTCAGGAACTTCTGCAACGACGCAATGGTAGAAGGGATGATCCCCAAAGCCGTCCTCTAGTAGTTCTGAAAGTAAATTGTAAAGTCAGGGACTTCTGATTTGTTGGGGAAACATTTGATATGTTTACAATAAATCAGCAATCACACACAGTAGACTTAACGTTACCTTTCTCCGTCAAGATGACCTGCTCTTCCATTTTTTCAAATTTCGCAAGTTCCTGAAATAATAAGGAATTTCTTTAAGTATTGTTGTTAGTCAAATGTCATAATATTGAAAAATATGCTTAGGCTATGACTGTGATGTCAAATATCCGTAGCTTAAGTTATACACATACATACATACATACATACATACATACATACATACATACATACATACATACATACATACATCGTTGAATACACGCATCATTTTACCTTTATGAGTCGCAATATGTCTGACACGTCCTTGGGCTCGGCTTTCCGTAATATGAAATTTGACATTTTCTTTTTTTACTCTTTTTCCCTTTTCTAACAAGTCCTCTGAATGTGAAAATAAGCAAAACCTGTTTCTTCATCCGCTTCTTAGGAGTTGACCCCCCTGCAATACGTTTAGGATTCCAGTACGAGCGGAATTACATTCGCTTTGGTCGCTGGCAGCTAATGACTTTACTGAGCGCTTCACCCTCTTTTAAACGCATTCTGTAAACGCGTCACAATCACATCCCGGAAGACTAAACGGGAAAATAGCTTAACAAATAACTGTTGACGTCATCGGGTCTCTACTTCCCATGACTCATGAGCGGTGCTAATTATAAGCCAGCTGGCTGACGATACTACACTTTCTGAAAGACGCGAACCAAATGCACATATTGATCAATGTGATACAGTCCTTTTCCAAAGCATCGGGTCTATATCTTAACATTAATCAATGTGAACTCATGGCTGTCAAAGATTGTGCGACACTTTCATATTATGGTATTCCGGTGAAAGAAGAACTTACTTATTTAGGCATAACCATTACTAAGGATCCGAAGTCTAGAGGCTTACTAAATTTTAACCCTCTTATTAAAAAAAAACAAAGAAGCTAAATCAATGGCTACAGAGGAACTTATCTTTTAAAAGAATAGTTATAATAACCAAGGCTGAGGGTATCTCTAGGCTAACATATGGCGCTCATTTTATTTTTTGACAGTTAAATAAGCAAGGAGAAAGACCTGATGTTTTTCAACTTTCTGTGGACAAACCGTAACCATTACATTAGGAAAACTTGTACTGAACACATGAGTATGGTGGGCTGAATTTTCGGGACTTTAATACCTTAAATAATACTTTTAAGATATTGGATCAACAATTCCTAAGAAGACCAACTTCTATGTGGAATTGTATTCCTCATCATGTCGGTCTTCTCTACTTTTGGTGGCCTTAAATTCATGTTGGTTTGCAATTATAATATTGACAAAGTTCCAGTGAAACTGCTTTTCATCGGCTGTTTTTCTTGTCATGGTCCTTCATTTATAAGCATAATTTCCCCCCACACAGATATTATATATAGAACAATCGGGATATATTGTATAAAAATACTCATTTGTTTTTAGAATATTGGTTCCGAAATAATATCCTATTGGTGAGCCACCTTGTAAATGCAGAGGGTTTTTACTTAGTTATAAGGAATTCTTATCACTTTACAAGATTCCTGTAACGCTAAAAGATTTTGCGATTGTTTTAGACGCCATTCCCTAAGGTATTACTTTATTATTCAGGAACGTGTCAAGACCTGACCCTCAGAAGCTACCTTCTATTAACCCTGTTGACTCATCAGTAGGAAAGATTTGTTTCTCTTTCGGTCTTTTCAACAACAATGCGTATCGCATGAAAATCTTGTTTCAGCAGGATGTTGTATCTACTATACCTTAAGTCCTGCCTTATTAAAACGGTTTTATTGATCATATCTGTTGGGAAAAAGTTTGGATTTAGCCACATACCTACTTGTTAACCAAATTAAGGAAGTTTCCTTTAAAATAATTCATACATATTATCCTGCCAACCACTATATGGAGAACTTTAAGGAAAACATTAACTTAAATTGTACCTTTTGTAATGACCACCCAGAAACGGCGATGCATCTTTTTTGGCATTGTATTCATATAAGGCAACTGTGGCAAGACATCAGTAGATTTATAAATGTATACATTTAAGAATATTTGACACTATTGTGGAGAGATGTACTGCTTGGATTCTTTATCTACTGAATTCTTTACCTACGATAGAAATAAGTTGAAACAATTTTATAGAATTACTTTCATTATTCTTTTGGACAGATTTCATATTCACAAATGTAAATTTACAAACAAAACACCACATTTACTTACCTTACAAAAATAAATGGAACTATATTTTAAGACAATTAAATACTCTACTAACAAAAAAGCTGTTAGAATTCTAAGTGTATGTATGTCTCTTAAGGTCCTTGTGTAATGTGATGTTGTACCCCCTAGCCCAATTGTTCTTTGTATATAATTTATATATACTTGTGTTCCCACATGTACTTCCTGTATTGATTTGAAAAATAAAAAATACAAACAAAAAATAAAAAAATAAAAATAAAAAAAATACAAAAATATATATATATATATATATAAATGATACATGCTGTCCGGCATCCTTAGGACATCCCTCCCTACCCTATTGACGTTGACATTTCCAATGGTTAAGGTTAGGGTAGGGGTTAGGGTTTATGGTACTTTACAACTGGGAAAGCTGAAAGATCAGGAAAAGTAAGAGCTCTAAAAATATGCCAGTTTCCAACTAAGAATTCCGAGTTTGATGATTCAAAACGATTTTACCCAATAGAAGTTCGTTTTTTTTTCCTGAGTTCCCAGTTGTCTTGAACACACTGAAGTTGGAAGTCAGAGATTTCCCAGTTCCCGGTTGTTTTGAATGCAGCATCGTTTCCTGTATGTCGGACTTTGACAAGGCTGCTCTTGATGACAATGCATTTAGGCCTACATGCATTCTAAATAGTCTCTAAAATGGGTTTAAATAGGGCAGTGGTTCCCAATCTATATATACTTTGTGTATATATAAGTATATTTTGCTCTGTCTGAAGTACCCCCTCATGCAAATTTGACCAGTAAGCCTATGGTCTCATGAGTCTCCTCAAGTACCCCCTGTAGATAGGACAAGTACCTCTGTTTGGGAAACAGTGAACTGTTGAGTAACTTTAATGAAGTCCTGTTTGCCAAGCCCTAGATAATGTACTTGACTTTATATGATGGTTCCATTTTTTTAAAGTTATTAAATCACTACACAATGACAAAATTACCTCTCTGTCACTCACACACACACAAAGTAGGCTATGTGATGGCCATGTCATGCATTTATGTAACCTGTCCTTGTCACATGGTGTAGGCTACAGTATTTGCGTGACACCTCCACTGTAAAATGAGGTGTATTCGTTTTGCAACAGAAACAGTTTACTCCAAACAGAAAACGTTAAGCAATAAAACAAGTTTATATTGCACAAATTAAAAATGGGGGGTGCTTATATTTGTCCTTTCTCAGTGCATGTCGAGTGGGTTAGCTGTGAGGTGTTTGGTTCCTAGTGAATACACCCACGGTCTTACAATGCCTTGAAGCTGTTATCCTATATGCATACACATCTGTTTCACTGTACCATCAGAAACACATGTGACGTGTTTAGGATGTGTCACAAGAGAAGGCTGAGAAGGGATGGTCAATCAAATGACCTAAAACATTTTGTTACTTACAGCCTTATTCTAAAATTGATAACATATTTTTTTCCCTCATCAATCTACACACAATACCCGATAATGACAAAGCAAAAGAAGGATTAACATTTTTTTTGTGTAAATGTATTCAAAATAAAAAAACAGATACCTTATTTACATAAGTATTCAGACCCTTTGCTATGAGACTCGAAATTGAGCTCAGGTGCATCCTGTTTCCATTGGAATGTTTCTACAACTTGGAGTCCACCTGTGGTAAATTCAATTGATTGGACATGATTTTGAAAGGCACACATCTGTCTATATAAGGTCCCACAGTTGACAGTGCATGTCAGAGCAAAAACCAAGCCATGAGGTCGAAGGAATTATCCGTAGAGCTCCGAGACAGGATTGTGTCGAGGCACAGATCCGGGGAAGGGTACCAAAAAATTTCTGCAGTGTTGAAGATTCCCAAGAACACAGTGGCCTCCATCATTCTTAAATGGAAGAAGTTTGGAACAACCAAGACTCTTCCTAGAGCTGGCCGCCTGGCCAAACTGAGCAATCAGGGGAGAAGGGCCTTGGTCAGGGAGGTGACCAAGAACCCAATGGTCAATCTGACAGAGCTCCATCTCTGCAGCACTCTACCAATCAGGTCTTTATGGTAGAGTGGCCAGATGGAAGCAACTCCTCAGTAAAAGGCATATGACAGTCCGCCTGGATTTGCCAAAAGCTACCTAAAGATTCTCAGACCATGAGAAACAATATTCTCTGTTCTGATGAAACCAAGATTGAAGTCTTTGGCCTGAGTACCAAGCTTCACATCTGGAGGAAACCTGGCACCATCCTTACGGTGAAGCATGGGGGTGGGAGCATCATGCTGTGGGGATATTTTTGAGCGGCAGACACTGGGAGACTAATCAGAATCGAGGGAAAGATGAAGGGAGGAAAGTACAGAGAGATCCTTGATGAAAACCTGCTCCAGGGTGCTCAAGACGGTTCACCTTCCAACAAGACAACGACCCAAAGCACACAGACAAGATGACGCAGGAGTGGCTTTGGGACAAGCCTCTGAATGTCCTTGAGAGGCCCAGCCAGAGCCCGGACTTGACGTCGCAATAACTACTAGCCTACACCTGTTTTTGGCTAGCACAATTTAAATGTAAAGCAAATAAACTAACGATACAACCAGGTGATCTAAAACAGGGTGAGAGGTTTAGCCACAATAATTTGTGTTTGTTACAAAATCCTATGCATGAAATGGCAATGTAAATTGCACCGAATTGCACAAACCACAAATACATCACAGTCGTAAGTACCATAACTATACCTACAATGTAATTACACAGTACCTGCTGCCTATGTAACTACATTGTAAATACATAGGCTTTAGGCTACTTGGAAATCACTGGCGTTGTGGGCCCTTTCATCTTTTCTTTTCCTTCATGTCAACAAAAACATATCCAATATGCATATTCATTAAGAGCATCCCCTATTATTGTCGATTAATCCTGCAGTCTTGTCCAAACCCATTGGCCCTTGACAGCAGTATTCTACTGCCGGTCTATGAGTTATTTTAAATCCCAGGATTTATTGGAAGTGTCAGTTATAAAAGCCCTTATGTGATTTAAACTTGATAAAAAAGACAGTATTTATCTTTTGACGACTCAGCCCGTTTGCTCTGCAAAGCTTCACAGTAGTGACCCAGTGTCACGTTCTGACCTTTATTTCCTTTGTTTTGTCATTATTTAGTATGGTCAGGGCGTGAGTTGGGGTGGGCAGTCTATGTTTGTTTTTCTATGATTTGGGGATTTCTATATTTCGGCCTAGTATGGTTCTCAATCAGAGGCAGGTGTCATTAGTTGTCTCTGATTGAGAATCATACTTAGGTAGCCTGGGTTTCACTGTTTGTTTGTGGGTGTTTGTTTCCGTGTCTGTGTTTTTCACCACACGGTACTGTTTTGGGTTTCGTTCGTGCCACATTTATTGTTTTTGTATTTCAGTGGTGTTTTTATTTTTATTTTTTTATTTCACCTTTATTTAACCAGGTAGGCTAGTTGAGAACAAGTTCTAATTTGCAACTGCGACCTGGCCAAGATAAAGCATAGCAGTGTGAACAGACAACACAGAGTTACACATGGAGTAAACAATTAACAAGTCAATAACACAGTAGAAAAAAAGTCTATATACATTGTGTGCAAAAGGCATGAGGAGGTAGGTGAATAATTACAATTTTGCAGATTAACACTGGAGTGATAAATGATCAGATGGTCATGTACAGGTAGAGATATTGGTGTGCAAAAGAGCAGAAAAGTAAATAAATAAAAACAGTACGAGGATGAGGGAGGTAAAATTGGGTGGGCTATTTACCGATAGACTATGCACAGCTGCAGTGATCGGTTAGCTGCTCAGATAGCAGGTGTTTGAAATTGGTGAGGGAGATAAAAGTCTCCAACTTCAGCGATTTTTGCAATTCGTTCCAGTCACAGGCAGCAGAGAACTGGAACGAAAGGCGGCCAAATGAGATGTTGGCTTTAGGGATGATCAGTGAGATACACCTGCTGGAGCGCGTGCTACGGGTGGGTGTTGCCATCGTGACCAGTGAACCGAGATAAGGCGGAGCATTAATTAGCATGGACTTGTAGATGACCTGGAGCCAGTGGGTCTGGCGACGAATATGTAGCGAGGGCCAGCCGACTAGAGCATACAGGTCGTAGTGGTGGGTGGTATAAGGTGCTTTAGTAACAAAACGGATGGCACTGTGATAAACTGCATCCAGTTTGCTGAGTAGAGTGTTGGAAGCTATTTTGTAGATGACATCGCCGAAGTCGAGGATCGGTAGCATAGTCAGTTTTACTAGGGTAAGTTTGGCGGCGTGAGTGAAGGAGGCTTTGTTGCGGAATAGAAAGCCGACGCCAGATTTTATTTTAGATTGGAGATGTTTGATATGAGTCTGGAAGGAGAGTTTACAGTCTAGCCAGACACCTAGGTACTTATAGATGTCCACATATTCTAGGTCGGAACCATCCAGGGTGGTGATGCTAGTCGGGCTTGCGGGTGCAGGCAGCGAACGGTTGAAAAGCATGCATTTGATTTTACTAGCGTTTAAGAGCAGTTGGAGGC
The DNA here is from genome assembly GCF_045791955.1 of Oncorhynchus clarkii lewisi. NCBI lineage: Eukaryota > Metazoa > Chordata > Actinopteri > Salmoniformes > Salmonidae > Oncorhynchus > Oncorhynchus clarkii. Next base: position 45,726,008 of record NC_092156.1, on the reverse strand, counting down.
CACAGAAGGAGTGTTGTATGGCATTAAAGCTCGTTTGGAGGTTAGATAGCACAGTGTCCAAGGACGGGCCGGAAGTATACAGAATGGTGTCGTCTGCGTAGAGGTGGATCAGGGAATCGCCCGCAGCAAGAGCAACATCATTGATATATACAGAGAAAAGAGTCGGCCCGAGAATTTAACCTTGTGGCACCCCCATAGAGACTGCCAGAGGACCGGACAGCATGCCCTCCGATTTGACACACTGAACTCTGTCTGCAAAGTAGTTGGTGAACCAGGCAAGGCAGTCATCAGTTCATGTGTAGTATTTCTTATTAAAAGAACCATGGGCACTTACCACGCCGCATATTGGTCCTCCAATCCTTCTCGCTTCTCCTCTTCGGAAGAAGAGGAGGAAATCCCTTACACCCAGATGTACTATCCAATCTTCAGGGAGGCAGACACTAACTCCACTTAAACAGGGATGATCCATGAACCTGTGACCCCACGAACTGCCACTGAACTCTCTTCCTGTTTGGTTTCTCTTTCGGTTAGTGCTAGTGCTATAATGAAACATCAACAGAATACATGTGATCATGCAGACTTACATGTTTCGTAAATGGGAAGGTTGTATTGTGTGTGCCAAGATGCACTGTAGTTACATTTACATGGAAAAGTTACACAAATTATTTAAAGTGTGCATGTTGTGAAGGGTCATGGCACCCCCAAAAAACTCTCAATGACCCTAGGACCTAGGCCACGCCCCTTACCTCCACACCTGTTCCCACTCCCTTTATCACCTCTCCACTGACTTTCTCCCACCTGTTTCCCCATGTAAGCTGCATGCCCCTTCCTACCTCCCAGTTCAATTCACGCTTGGTGATTCCACGTGTGGCCCTAGCCTTCCCCCTACCACTGTGGGTGTGTTATTTTGCTGTATAGAGAATGTTCTAAATATTATATCCTTGTTGCCCTACATTATATCACTTTGTATATCCATGACCTCAGTTTGCTAATGATAATGCCAAATGCTATGGCTCCTTGCTCTAGTTATGTGTTGGCAGTCTCCTCAGTTTAGTGTTAAACCCATATTTTTCTACTTTTAAACTCGGACAAAAGAGAGATGCTTGTTCTAGGTCCCAAGAAACAAAGAGATCTTCTGTTGAATCTGACAATTAATCTTAATTGTTGTACAGTCGTTTCAAATAAAACTGTGAAGGACCTCGGCGTTACTCTGGACCCTGATCTCTCTTTTGAAGAACATATCAAGACCATTTCAAGGACAGCTTTTTTCCATCTACGTAACATTGCAAAAATCAGAAACTTTCTGTCCAAAAATTATGCAGAAAAATTCATCCATGCTTTTGTCACTTCTAGGTTAGACTACTGCAATGCTCTACTTTCCAGCTACCCGGATAAAGCACTAAATAAACTTCAGTTAGTGCTAAATACGGCTGCTAGAATCCTGACTAGAACCAAAAAAATGTGATCATATTACTACTCCAGTGCTAGTCTCCCTACATTGGCTTCCTGTCAAGGCAAGGGCTGATTTCAAGGTTTTACTGCTAACCTACAAAGCATTACATGGGCTTGCTCCTACCTATCTTTCCGATTTGGTCCTGCCGTACATACCTACACGTACGTCACAAGACGCAGGCCTCCTAATTGTCCCTAGAATTTCTAAGCAAACAGCTGGAGGCAGGGCTTTCTCCTATAGAGCTCCATTTTTCTGGAATGGTCTGCCTACCCATGTAAGAGACGCAAACTCGGTCTCAACCTTTAAGTCTTTACTGAAGACTCATCTCTTCAGTGGGTCATATGATTGAGTGTAGTCTGGCCCAGGAGTGGGAAGGTGAACGGAAAGGCTCTGGAGCAACGAACCGCCCTTACTGTCTCTGCCTGGCCGGTTCCCCTCTTTCCACTGGGATTCTCTGCCTCTAACCCTATTACAGGGGCTGAGTCACTGGCTTACTGGGGCTCTTTCATACCGTCCCTAGGAGGGGTGCGTCACTTGAGTGGGTTGAGTCACTGATGTGATCTTCCTGTCTGGGTTGGCGCCCCCCCCTTGGGTTGTGCCGTGGCGGAGATCTTTGTGGGCTATACTCGGCCTTGTCTCAGGATGGTAAGTTGGTGGTTGAAGATATCCCTCTAGTGGTGTGGGGGCTGTGCTTTGGCAAAGTGGGTGGGGTTATATCCTTCCTGTTTGGCCCTGTCCGGGGGTGTCCTCGGATGGGGCCACAGTGTCTCCTGACCCCTCCTGTCTCAGCCTCCAGTATTCATGCTGCAGTAGTTTATGTGTCGGGGGGCTAGGGTCAGTTTGTTATATCTGGAGTACTTCTCCTGTCCTATTCGGTGTCCTGTGTGGATTTAAGTGTGCTCTCTCTAATTCTCTCTTTCTTTCTCTCTCTCGGAAGACCTGAGCCCTATGGCCATGCCTCAGGACTACCTGACATGATGACTCCTTGCTGTCCCCAGTCCACCTGGCCGTGCTGCTGCTCCAGTTTCAACTGTTCTGCCTTATTATTTTTGGACCATGCTGGACATTCATGAACATTTGAACATCTTGGCCATGTTCTATTATAATCTCTACCCGGCACAGCCAGAAGAGGATTGGCCACCCCACATAGCCTGGTTCCTCTCTAGGTTTCTTCCTAGGTTTTGGCCTTTCTAGGGAGTTTTTCCTAGCCACCGTGCTTCTACACCTGCATTGCTTGCTGTTTGGGGTTTTAGGCTGGTTTTCTGTACAGCACTTTGAGATATCAGCTGATGTACGAAGGGCTATATAAATAAATTTGAATTGAATATTCCCTACAGAGCTTTCAGAAAGTATTCATACCCTTGACTCATTCCACATATTGTTGTTACAGCCTGAATTAAAAATGGATAAGTAACATTTTTTTCTCACCTATCTAGAAAGAAATTCCCCATCATGACAAAGTGAAAACATTTTAGCAAATGTATTGAAAATTAAATAAAGAAATATCTAATTTATTCTGAACAAAAACAAACGCAACATGCAACAATTTCAAAGATACAGTGAGGGAAAAAAGTATTTGATCCCCTGCTGATTTTGTATGTTTGCCTACTGACAAAGAAATGATCCGTCTATAATTTTAATGGTAGGTTTATTTGAACAGTGAGAGACAGAATAACACAAAAATCCAGAAAAACGCATGTCAAAAATGTTATAAATTGATTTGCATTTTAATGAGGGAAATAAGTATTTGACCTCCTCTCAATCAGAAAGATTTCTGGCTCCCAGGTGTCTTTTATACAGGTAACGAGCTGAGATTAGGAGCACACTCTTAAAGGAAGTGCTCCTAATCTCCGTTTGTTACCTGTATAAAAGACACCTGTCCACACAAGCAATCAATCAATCAGATTCCAAACTCTCCACCATGGACTGCCAAATTATCTAAAATGACGGAGGCGGCATTTGATAGAGAAATGAACATTCAATTCTCTAGCAACCGCTCTGGTAGACATTCCTGCAGTCAGCATACCAATTGCACACTCCCTCAATACTTGAGACATCTGTGGCATTGTGTTGTGACAAAACTGCACATTTTAGTGGCCTTTTATTGTCCCCAGCACAAAGTGCACCTGTGTAATGATCATGCTGTTTAATCAGCTTCTTGATATTCCACACTTGTCAGGTGGATGGATTATCTTGACAAAGGATAAAATGGTCACTAACAGGGACGTAAACAAATTTGTGCACAAATGCATTTGAGAGAAACATTTTATTTAAACTCATGAAATATGGGACTAGCACTTTACTTGTTGCGTTGATATTTTTGTTCAGTGTACATAAGTATTCACACCCGAGTCAATAGTTTGTTGAAGCACCTTTGGCAGCGACTACAGTCTTTCTGGGTAAGTCTCTAAGAGCTTTCCACACCTGGATTGTGCAACATTTTCCCATTATTCTTTTAAAAAATGCTTCAAGCTCTGTCAAATTGGTTGTTGATCCTTGCTAGAATAATTTTCAGATCTTGCCATAGATTTTCAAGTAGATTTAAGTCAAAACTGTAATTTGGCCATTCACTGTCTTCTTGGTAAGCAACTTCAGTGTAGAGTTGGCCTTGTGTTTTAGGTTATTGTCCTGTTGAAAGGTGAATTCATCCCCAGTGTCTGGTGGAAAGCAGACTGAACCAGGTTTTCCTACAGGATTTTGACTGTGCTCCATTCATTTCTTTTTTTTAATCCTGAAAACTCCCCAGTTCTTAACAATTACAAGCATACCCATAACATGATGCAGACACCAATATGCTTGACAATATGGACAGTGGTACTCAGTAATGTGTTGTATTGGATTTGCCTTAAACATAACACTTTGCATTCAGGACTAAAAGTGAATTGCTTTGCCACATTTTTGCAGTATTACCTTGTTGCAAACAGCATGCTTGTTTTGGAATATTTTGTGTTCTGTACAGGCTTCCTTCTTTCCACTGTCAATTAGGTTGTTTTTGTAACGTTTTTGACGTAACTTATGTTGTTGATCCAGCCTCAGTTTTCTATCACAGCCATTCAACTCTGTAACAGTCTTAAACTCACAATTGGCCTCATGGTGAATACCTGAGTGGTGTTCTTCCTCTCCAGCAACAGAGTTAGGAAGGACACCTGTATCTTTGTAGTGACTGGGTGGACACTTTCTGAAGGTACTGTACTTTTTCATGCCTGCACCTTTTATGTTATATGTTTCCCCTATGTGCGTAAACTCTCAAGCAACAAGTTTATAGACTTCTCTGTTCTGGTGTGTCAGAATGTCAGACATTTCTAAGAGACATTATACGGTTGTCGTAGTTCCTGTCCTGTTTCTCATCTCAAAAGGTCACTAGTTTACTCAGATCGCTAGATGAGATTGAATTAGATTAGCCAAATATGGCTAAACATTGCTAAAAACAAAAACAGACACCAGATTATCAAAACTGTTTTTATTCTGAGCTTAAACCAAAGTGTTTATTAGAGGGGAGGGTCAGTTCAGCTTGTCAAAGTACTTTAGTTTGCCCGCTGGGTCTGGGATTATCTGTGAAGAGCAATACATTGAATTAGTGCACAAGCAATTGTCTAAGAAAATCCTATCAAATCAAAGGTCTTTTTAAAGCCCTTTTTACGTCAGCAGATGTCATAAAGTGTTTATACAGAAACCCGGCCTATAACCCCAAACAGCAAGCAATGCAGAAGCACGGTGGCTAGGAAAAACTCATTCGAAAGGCAGGAACCTAGGAAGAAACCTAGAGAGGAACCAGGCTCTGAGGGGTGGCCAGTCTTCTTCTGGCTGTGCCGGGTGGAGATAAATATAATCTCATGCATGCACTCACTTAAAGCGGCAGTCAGCAGTTGAAACAATAATAAAGCGTATTCCCCCGACCCTGTTTCGGTAAAAAGATGGAGGGACGCGGCTGGAGAAATGTAACTACTCAAACTCATCGACAGAGCCAAGGTGATGCAAGGATTGACCATCCATGGTTATAGTTTTAACCATGTTGAGGCTATATAGTGTTGGTTTACAAACATTGGAATAAAACAAGCTCCTATTTTCAGGTTCTGATAGGGTATGACAGTTGGACTAAGCTCATGAGGCATTTAGAAGTTATTCTTCAAGAATCAAATGGGTACAAATTGATGTAGCAACTGCTGATTGCCCCTTTAACCACACACAGTATGAAACTTACTGTGTCACTGCCTGGCTTCCATCCTGCTGGGCACACTGCAAAAAAATAATATTTTTTAATTCACACAAACTGTAAAAAAATAAATAATGTAAAAAGACCATCCATAGCAACCACAGATAATTACGTGTTTAGCTGTATTATCTGAGAATGTTATGTGGTGAGACTGAATTTGGAGGCGTGAACCGTACCTTCGCCGTGTTTGTCAGTATACTGGAAGGCTTGGACAAGCCGCAGGGTCTCGTCTACAGAGCGCCCCACAGGGAGGTCATTCATGGTGATCTGCCTCAGGACGCCCTTGTCATCGATGATGAACAGGCCCCTGAGGGAGACAATTAAAACAATGAGAAGTTCGGTTCGGTTCAGTTTCAAACCGCATTACTTTAAACCTCATGAACTTATAAGAGTTAAGGTGTTTTGTTGTACCATTTAAAAACAAAAAAATGGTAGTAGTACTAGTAATCTTCTTTTGAAGTGGCTTCTACCCCCGTGAGCAAGTGTATACTGTACCTGAGTGTGTGTCCTGCATCCTCCAGGAAGACTCCATAGTCTTTGGAAATCTGGTGTGTGAGGTCAGACAGCAGAGGGATTTTCATTGGTCCGAGTCCCCCCTGCTTCCTGGGTGTGTTGATCCTGTTAACAACAAAGCCGGAGGGAGAAAAAAAAACAACTCTGAAATTAAAGTCCAAGCACCTCTGAAGAGGGGTGTGATGCTTGTAATCTTACCATGCCAGATGTGTGAATTGTGAGTCGACAGAGCAGGCAACAACCTCAGCATTGATGGCACGGAACTCGTGCACACGATCACTGAACGCAATAATCTCAGTCGGGCAGACAAACGTGCTGCAGGTACACAGAGTTAGTGTCATCAGAATAACACACAGCCAACAACATTATTACTTTACCAAAGCATACTGGATTTTCATTAAGTCACTGGTTCTAAAATACAGCAAAAATCTGTATAACAGTTACTACAGTTTAGATTTTACAATACACTACTAATAATTTCTCTCTTTCCCTGAATCTCCCAATTAAAATCCGATGATTTGGATTGCTATTTTATATTTATTCATCCTGGTACATTACTAAAATCACTTTAATACCCAGACAAAATCCTGCAATCTTTACCATACCGTCGTTATACTGCCTTTTCTTTATATCTGAAAGGGGAAACCAATAACAAACCCAGTTTGCCAACAGCTCTGAAAACCCAGCAGTAACATTTTTTCCAGGCATTGGGACAATGCTTTAATTGCATGTGTTCTTTCCATTTAAATGCATGTAGTTCGGTCCTTAAGCTGTTCTTGTACATTAATGTTCAGTCTATCATGTGTGTGGACCCAAGGAAGAGTAGCTGCTGTGTGAGCAACATCTAATGGGGATTCTAATAAATAATTTACATTTCTGTTGCTTGATTAATTTCACCAGTCATTTCTCCTTGCATGTTTAGCTCCAATTATTTAGATAATTGCCTAGTGCTAATATAAATCTTTTTTTTTTTTTTTTATCAGTTCAAGTACATTTGCTAGCAAGCTATCAATGTGCATAATATGGAGAGGGTAGGAAAAAAAATATTACATGTGGATCTGCAATCTTTAAGCAAAAATGCCATTAAAATACATTTTTTAAATCACGTTCATCTAGGTCAGACATTTGATTTTAATACACGATCGGAAAGAGCAAATTCTAGGGTTTCTAAAGCACTTAAAAGCGATGAGGGCATGGGCTCGGTTTCAGAAGATCACTTTCTTAAATTGATTAACAGCGGGTCCACATGTTCCCGCAACACTCAAGTTGTTTGGGAAAAAATATTATTTATATTTTATTCTTACTATAAAATGTTGTGTTGACTGATCTGGGCAGGGGAATGTAATTGTGTCTTGTTTGTTTAATGAACTATTGATTTAATTTGCATGGTGCAGCCATAGCCTATAGCCTAGGCTGCACAGACGAGTAACATAAAACTCAAAATATGCTATTCTATTAAAATACATTTTCTTAGTATCTTAATGTTTCTTAAGATCTGCCGAAACTTATAATAATAATAATAATAATGGATTTCTTTGTGATGGTATATAGTCAATGGATTTATTCAAATAGACATCCGCCGGCTGCGCAACGGGATGTAGCCTGTAAAATGTGCATACAAGTGGTAAAAATGGGACTGTTTGAAAGGGGGGATCATATAAAACATTGCCCTTTAAAAATAATAAATGATGTCCGAAATACGTATAACAAAGTCAAATAAACAAACAAACATTGTATGCCAGTAGCAAAGAACACTATAAAAAAGGGATTGTTTTAGGATGAAGGTCAGTAAGAGATAGTACTCACAAGTCCAGGGGGTAGAAGAAGAAGACTAGGTATTTCCCTTTGTAGTCCGACAGTTTGAGCTCCTTAAACTTACCATCGATGACAGCTGATCCCTCAAAGTAAGGTGCAGGCTTTGAAACTGCAAAAAGAAGAAATAACAAAAACACAAGTTATTTGCTGATCACATTTTAGGGAAAACCCAATCAGAACAGACTTCCTGCTGTGTATCCCAAATATTGCTCATACCAACACACCATTATTTAGTGTGCTTGGTCAACAATGAATAGTATTTGTTCATAGTTGGTGAGCAGTGTGCAGGTAGGCCTATGGCTCAGGGCAGGCTTGGGGCACACACAGCTTTCGTTCACCAAAGAGGGCTCCCTCTACGTCAATAATCCTTGCTTGCAATACGGTTTTGGAAACCTTTGGAAGTTTACTTCCATTGCGGCTAAATCGAGAAAGATTTTTCATAAAACAAAAAAAGGTAAAATTACAACCCCCACACCGCCATATTTACTGTTATACTGTTTACGGAAGAGAGGCGACCACTTGTTCTAATTAGCCTAGCCATCTAACGTTAGCGTCCCCAAACGCCAGAAAAGTGTTGTAACTGAGAAGTACTGTCGGCTGCACTGTTAAAACAGTAAGTGTATATTTTGCATTAGTAAAATTATTTTAATGTGATGTGAAAGTAGAGGGCTTTTTATGTTTCTATAACCGTATCGTATTTGGCTGGTTTGGCTGCCAGAGTCAGTCCACCCGGCACAGCCAGAAGAGGACTGGCCACCCCACATAGCCTGGTTCCTCTCTAGGTTTCTTCCTAGGTTTTGGCCTTTCTAGGGAGTTTTTCCTAGCCACCGTGCTTCTACACCTGCATTGCTTGCTGTTTGGGGTTTTAGGCTGGGTTTCTGTACAGCACTTTGAGATATCAGCTGATGTACGAAGGGCTATATAAATACATTTGATTTGAGTTTACCTCAGAACATTTTTGGTCCTTGGATGTTAATGGAGTAGGCTTGCCCATGTAACCAATGTGAAATGGCTAGCTAGTTAGTGGTAAGCGCTAGTAGTTTATTTTGTGACGTCATACACTCTGAAACCTTGAAGTAGTTGTTTCCCTTGCTCTGCAAGGGGTGCGGCTTTTGTAGGTAACGATGCTTCGTGGGTGACAGTTGTTGATGTGTTCAGAGGGTCTGGTTCGAACATAGAGGGACGGAAGCAATACTGTTACACCTACACTCCTTAACAGTACATCTTGGGATAGAGCACACCTGGCTACCTCATGGGGTGCATCCTGGAAGTGGCCTCCTTATCTTCTCTCCTCTGCAGATTGGAAAATGCAACAAATGTGAAAGCGATAGGGAAGGTACCAGCCTAGAATTTAATTTCACCTGCCATTTTAAATGAATGCAGATAAAGAAAGCCACTTAACATAACACTGACTGAGATGCATCCATTGGGATTGTATGGTGCAGCAGCTGTTATTGCTAGGGCCCTCCTGTCTGGGTCCTTGAGACAGTAGTTGAGTAGCCAGCATATTCTGACCCTACCATTCCGCTTGTTTATACTGAGCTGCACTGGGGTCGTAACACAATCATGGTTAGATTAAGACACTGCAGCGCCAGATCACAAACTACGTTTTCAGAATTTAGGCTTCGATATCAATACCAGCTTAGTATAATGATAATCAACACCATAGCGATACCCCTGAAAAAATAACTTAATAAAGTCAAATATACAGCACTGTTATTGTATGAAACACATGGTCAACTCGCCATCTGGACTGCTAGGCCAATGGGTGTGCAGGCTTTTGATCCAGCACTGCTCAAACACACCGGACTCAGCTTAACAAGGTCCTGTTAAGTAGTTGATTTGTCAAATCTGGTGTGTTAAGATTGGGGCTCGAACACAAAAAGTGTACCCCCCCCCCCAGCTCTCCTTAACCTATTATGCTGTACCATTTGAACATTAGCCTAAAACCAAAAAAGGTATCAAATGGCTATACTTCAAAGCAAGGTAGCTGAGCGGTTGAGTAGGGCTCTAGACTTACAAGTAAGACATTAATTATTTCATGGAAAGCCTAAATAACTTCAGGAGTAAAAATATGCTTAACCAGTCACATAATAAGTTGCATGGACACACTGTGTGCAATAGTGTTTAAAATGATTTTCTGAATGACTCTCTCATCTCTGTATCCCACATATACAGGTAATTAACTCAATCTACCTATTGGTAGATAAAATAAAGCAGACATTGAATATTCCTTTGAGCATGGTGAAGTTATTCATTGCACTTTGGATGGTGTATCAATACACCCAGTCACTACAAAGACACAGGCATCCTTCCTAAATCAGTTGCCGGAGAAGAAGGAAACTGCTCAGGGATTTCACCATGAGGCAGTTACAGAGTTTAATGGCTGTGATAGGAGAAAACTAAGGATGGATCAACAACATTGTAGTTACTCCACAATACTAACTTAATTGACAGAGTGAAAAGGAAGTCTGTACAAAATATTCCAAAACATGCATGCTGTTTGCAACAAGGCACTAAAGTAATACTGCAAGAAAATGTGTCAAAGCAATGACATTTTTGTCCTGAATACAAAGTTTTATATTTGGGGAAAATCCAATACAACACATTACTGAGTACCAATCTTCATATTTTCAAGCATAGTGGTGGCTGCATCATGTTATGGGTATGTTTGTACTTGTCATGGACTGTGGAGTTTCAGGTTAAAAAAACCTAAGCACAGGCAAAATCCTAGAGGAAAACTTGGTTCAGTCTGCATTCCACCACTGGGAGATTAATTCGCCTTTCGGCAGGGCAATAACCTAAAACACAAGGCCAAATCTACACTGGAGTTGCTTACCAAGACAGAATGTTCTGGAGTGGCCGAGTTACAGTTTTGACTTAAATCTGCTTGAAAATCTATGGCAAGACTTGATCTAGCAATAATCAAAAAAAAAAAAACTTGACAAAGCGGAGCATGAATACTTTCTGAATGCACCGTAGGTTACCACTGCAAATGGCGCATTCTGCTCCGTTGACGCATCATCTCAACTACATACTGTGTTTGTAAAGTGATTTTTTTCCCTCTATATTGAAAGTTCAGAAATAAATTGTTATACTCATAAAGCTGAGACGCGCAATTAAAATTCTGAAATGTTACTCAACTGTCAGTATGCTTGCGCTTCACTCCGTGTGCAAAGGGGGGACTAGGAGTAATTAGAGCCAGCAAAACAGGGACAGGGCAGATGTTTTCATTGCAGGAAGCAGGTTAATGCATATTAGTGTTGACCAAATAATGGTTTTAGAACCAAAAAGAAACCAGCAGCAACGTTGTGTAGCCTAATCACTGAACTTACCGACATAAGCAAAATGATTCAGTCAGAGGAGGGCAATGTCAGTGTCGGTAACTTTCGGTGTATCGTCCCAGCTCTAGCTAGTATTGTTGTCTATCAAATTGTATAGGCTTCCTTGCTCTCTCCTCTGGCAACGGCCGACTCTCACACTTACTTGACGTGCACACACGGAGGCATACATGTGGATTGCTCTCTAACATCTTAAAAGTGCACCTGAAGCATTATTTGATGTTCAATCTTTTTCCGTGGTGGAAACAATTAAGCAGCGGCACAATATAACGGAAACACTGTAGTCATCTCCGTCACTTTTTTTTAAGACTTTGAAATTTAAAGACATTTTAATACTTAAGGCCTTGAAATCAGATACATGAATGTAAGACTTTAAAGACCTAGCAGACACCCTGATCTTAGTAAAATAATCAGTGGTGTATAGCCAAGGCCATATGCAAACAAAATCAAATGTACTTCTCATAATTTAAATTCACAAGATAGAATGAACTTGTCAGCAATCGAGAATTGGACCTTGATTCTTGAGTTTGGGCGCTGCCATTGGACATGACACAACACAAATTCAACATTGGCAGAAGCAACTTTCATTGATTTCAAAGGAAGCATTTCTTCAACGACTGATGGCAATGCCACACCAATGGCTATAGTGTAGCAGGGCCTTTAATCTAATCATGACGGGCGTTCTGACCCCAGTGCAGCTTAGTGTAAACAAGCGTAATCGTAGGGTCGAGAAAACTGCAGGCTACAGTTGGAGCCAAGTTTTTTGGCATGACGTGTCCAAATGTACTACTAGCTACAATTTATGAATTTGGGTCGACAAGTCAAATCTGGCAGATTACAATAACGCGAATACCGATTTGATTCAAACTTCAGTTGTGAAAATGTGCAGTATAACTGGAACGGTGTCTAGCTAACATTAATCAACACTACTAAGTTAGCTATCTAATTGGCTGCAGGCAAACTAGTTAGCTAACTTTGTAGTTACCATTGTATTGTTGGGTAAGACATCCTCCCGTTATTAAAATAATTTAAGTCAATATGATTGCCAAGTACAAATACAGTACCGTGCAGGGGGACAATACCCACTTTTTGCCTTGCTGAGGTGCAAGGAATGATCAGAGACGGGCACACGGAAAGCCTCTCCGGGGTAGACGTGTCCTCCAGCGTAGTTGTAACACTCTTGGTCCTTTTTCCCATTAGAGCCGTCTTGGGCTGCAGTGGTAAACTTGGTGACAAGACAAATTGTGCAAAACACACTTAAAATGTCCTTTAACATTTTCATATGAAGCATGACGTGCATTCCACTGTCTTGCTAAAACCACGTAGCTAGCTGCTAAGAAAGTAATGTACAGGAAGAACTACAAACCCCCTTCTTCGTGTGAATTTTCGGCAGACTAGACGCTGTGATGCATATTGCTGCCTTTCGCAGGTCAGAATGCGGAGTGCACATTTTTGGTCACAAAAAAAGGGGGCATGTGGACATTTTAAATTGCACCACCTTCTAACCCTGCAACTATACACAGTAGGGGAGCGAGGGTAAAATCACTGGGGAAGCCAAGCCAGAAAAAAAGCCATATTACAACCTATGAGTTGTGATAATTTAATTGTTTGCTCCAGCCTGTTAGTTAATATGCCTTGGGACCGTGATATATTCGCCTAAGGCAGAGACAATAAGAAGACACAGTGGCAAATAAATTCAACCACACCTTTGTTTCATCACAAAACCGGAGAGCAACCTCTGTCCGATTAAGTCCACAAAGCATATTGCATGTAACAAACAGCATTGTCAAGCAAGTTAATGTTTCTGACTTTTTCGGACTACTAAACAACTATTTATTAAGAATCACTTGGAGAGTTACCGCAAGTTGCAAAGAAAACAGGAAACACTACCCTAGCACCATTTCAACTTCAACATTTCAAAATCATCAAATCACATATGCTTAGTCTAATAGTGACAACTAATAGATACCAAAAACGATTTAGTCCAATCAACGTAAGCTAAATATGATGTGGCTGTCCAGGGTTCTGATTTCTGTGTATGTGTGCGAGTTCGTGCAAGTAAAAAAAACTTGTTGACTCACCCTACTTGTAGAGAGACACCAATGCCATCCTCCTCTCTTTCATACTGACGAAACGGTCTATGACTCTGTCATACAGTAAACAATTAAATTTTTTGTCCTAGGCTACCTGGCTAAAATGTTCTGCCTAGCCTAACTTCCTTTTTATGGCCAACGTTAGCCTACATCTAGCTACATACTGAACTTCCATCCTCTCAGGCCAGGGGAACAATATATTAATTTATGTTTGGATTAGAATCACCGTTATAATTATTGGCCATTATAGAGAATTAAGTAAAACCACAAGTCCAAATCCCTGTCTCCATCCATGGCTAATTTAGGAAAGGGTCCATTTTAGCTAGCCAGCCACTGGACAACAACACAACTAGATGCAACAGTTCAAGTTGTTTCTGTCAATGACATATTGCTCTCCCTGTGATGTGATTGGAGAAGCCAAATCGACTTCCCTTGAAAAAAATGGTGGGGTGCGCCAGGACTATTCACAGTTGCGCTCACTCAATTTAGCTCAACGCTGATTGGCTATTATTTTCTACTTATTTTTTTTATCAACGGAGGCCAAATGCTCGCTGGCTTCCTTCCCTTGCATTCAATGCTATGGGCAGCAACAATGTCATACTCTTTTTGACCTGACAGCATCAGATAGATGGCCTAAATTATGAAAGTGAGAGAGACGAAATATAAATTTTTTATGTTTTTCTCTTTTTTTGTTAGTCATTTTTTGGGGGAAGCCTGGCTTCCCTTGGCACCCCATCCCACCACTTTGGCCCTAAACAATCCTACACCAGGCCATTGGCCTGGCAGGAACCCCTTTTCTCAAAACTCCCTGTAGATCTTCTGCACTGAAATCTCTCAAACCCAAATATTTCTCAACTGCTGCAACTACCACATCTATTTTCTGTGATAACCGCTCCATCAGTGCAGTGCAGTTGATCACGATGGCTATAAAGACAAGAAATCCAAACTTACCAAACTCAGTCGGAACACTAATCCCTCAAATCGTCTTCCCGACTCAAATTTGGCAATCTCAACTATACACAGTGGTTTCTCAACCCCCACTTCAAATCAAATCAAATTGTATTTGTCACATACACATGGTTAGCAGATGTTAATGCGAGTGTAGCGAAATGCTTGTGCTTCTAGTTCCGACAATGCAGTAATAACCAACAAGTAATCTAACTAACAATTCCAAAACTACTGTCTTATACACAGTGTAAGGGGATAAAGAATATGTACATAAAGATATATGGATGAGTGATGGTACAGAGAAGCATAGGCAAGATACAGTAGATGGTATCGAGTACAGTATATACATATGAGATGAGTATGTAAACAAAGTGGCATAGTTAAAGTGGCTAGTGATACATGTATTACATAAGGATGCAGTAGATGATATAGAGTACAGTATATACGTATACATATGAGATGAATAATGTAGGGTATGTAAACATTATATTAGGTAGCATTGTTTAAAGTGGCTAGTGATATATTTTACATCATTTCCCATCAATTCCCATTATTAAAGTGGCTGGAGTTGAGTCAGTGTGTTGGCAGCAGCCACTCAATGTTAATGGTGGCTGTTTAACAGTCTGATGGCCTTGAGATAGAAGCTGTTTTTCAGTCTCTCGGACCCAGCTTTGATGCACCTGTACTGACCTCGCCTTCTGGATGATAGCGGGGTGAACAGGCAGTGGCTCGGGTGGTTGTTGTCTTTGATGATCTTTATGGCCTTCCTGTAACATCGGGTGGTGTAGGTGTCCTGGAGGGCAGGTAGTTTGCCCCCGGTGATGCGTTGTGCAGACCTCACTACCCTCTGGAGAGCCTTACGGTTGTGGGCGGAGCAGTTGCCGTACCAGGCGGTGATACAGCCCGCCAGGATGCTCTCGATTGTGCATCTGTAGAAGTTTGAGTGCTTTTGGTGACAAGCCGAATTTCTTCAGCCTCCTGAGGTTGAAGAGGCGCTGCTGCGCCTTCTTCACGATGCTGTCTGTGTGAGTGGACCAATTCAGTTTGTCTGTGATGTGTATGCCGAGGAACTTAAAACTTACTACCCTCTCCACTACTGTTCCATCGATGTGGATAGGGGGGTGTTCCCTCTGCTCTGTCGTAACCGGCCGCGACCGGGAGGTCCGTGGGGCGACGCACAATTGGCCTAGCGTCGCCCGGGTTAGGGAGGGCTTGGTCGGTAGGGGTGTCCTTGTCTCATCGCGCACCAGCGACTCCTGTGGCGGGCTGGGCGCAGTGTACGCTAGCCAAGGTGGCCAGGTGCACGGTGTTTCCTCCGGCGCATTGGTGCGGCTGGCTTCCGGGTTGGATGTGCGCTGTGTTAAAGAAGCAGCGGCTTGGTTGGTTGTGTATCGGAGGACGCATGACTTTCAACCTTCGTCTCTCCCGAGCCCGTACGGGAGTTGTAGCGATGAGACAAGATAGTAGTAGCTACTACAACAATTGGATACTACGAAATTGGGGAGAAAAAGGGGTAAAATAAAAAAAAAAAGAATATTACCGTAAACACACCGGCCAGCTGGTCTGCGCATGCTCTGAGGGCGTGGCTGGGGATGCCGTCTGGGCCTGCAGCCTTGCGAGGGTTAACACGTTTAAATGTTTTACTCACCTCGGCTGCAGTGAAGGTGAGTCCGCATGTTTTCGTTGCAGGCCGTGTCAGTGGCACTGTATTGTCCTCAAAGCGGGCAAAAAAGTTATTTAGTCTGCCTGGGAGCAAGACATCCTGGTCCGTGACGGGCTGGTTTTCTTCTTGTAGTCCGGGATTGACTGTAGACCCTGCCACATACCTCTTGTGTCTGACCCGTTGAATTGAGATTCTACTTTGTCTCTATACTGCCGCTTAGCTTGTTTGATAGCCTTGCGGAGGGAGTAGCTGCACTGTTTGTATTCGGTCATGTTACCAGTCACCTTGCCCTGATTAAAAGCAGTGGTTCGCGCTTTCAGTTTCACGCGAATGCTGCCATCAATCCACGGTTTCTGGTTAGGGAATGTTTTAATCGTTGCTATGGGAACGACATCTTCAACGCACGTTCTAATGAACTCGCACACCGAATCAGCGTATTCGTCAATGTTGTTATCTGACGCAATACGAAACATATCCCAGTCCACGTGATGGAAGCAGTCTTGGAGTGTGGAATCAGCTTGGTCGGACCAGCGTTGGACAGACCTCAGCGTGGGAGCTTCTTGTTTTAGTTTCTGTCTGTAGGCAGGGATCAACAAAATGGAGTCGTGGTCAGCTTTTCCGAAAGGAGGGCGGGGCAGGGCCTTATATGCGTTGCGGAAGTTAGAATAACAATGATCCAAGGTTTTTCCAGCCCTGGTTGTGCAATCGATATGTTGATACAAATTTAGGGAGTCTTGTTTTCAGATTAGCTTTGTTAAAATCCCCAGCTACAATGAATGCAGCCTCAGGATGTATGGATTCCAGTTTGCAAAGAGTAAAATAAAGTTAGTTCAGAGCCATCGATGTGTCTGCTTGGGGGGGAATATATACGGCTGTGATTATAATCGAAGAGAATTCTCTTAGTAGATAATGCGGTCGACATTTGATTGTGAGGAATTCTAAAATCAGGTGAACAGAAGGATTTGAGTTCCTGTATGTTTCACACACCTCTAACTATGCCCTCCTGCACACTTTCCACATTGGGGGATATACCTTCTACATATTGCTACTGTCTGAATCCTTGGCACCTGAAGCACTGTAGCAGGTTCGGAACAATTGCCCTCAACGAATAGTTAATGTACCCTAGCCTGATCTTATCAGGT
Organism: Oncorhynchus clarkii lewisi; assembly: GCF_045791955.1. NCBI lineage: Eukaryota > Metazoa > Chordata > Actinopteri > Salmoniformes > Salmonidae > Oncorhynchus > Oncorhynchus clarkii. Next base: position 45,708,827 of record NC_092156.1, on the reverse strand, counting down.
AGAAACTCCAAGACAAACAGGGTATCCTCCGTCTAACCATTTCCACCGGGTTTGCATCTTACCAAACGGCAGGAGTCAAACACCAGGAATAGTCTTTCTCATCACTGATCACTTCTTTCAGCGGCACCCTGCTCTGGAGAGCAAAGACCAACACAGGCCAACCCCCGAGAAGCTTGATGCATAGCGCCTGCTGCTTCTGGGGTGGAAGATACACAACAAAAATCTAAACAATTCCTCTTCTCAAAACATTGACAGATGTAACAGTTACCAGTTCATCCTTTACTAAGCTTGAAACAATATATGGGTCAGCCAAAAAGCAGGGACCCCCTTTTTCCAAAAACTTCTCTGGGAAAATGTTGGAAATCTCTAACCCCACAGGTAGGTCTTCATCCTGCCCTCACAATGATGCCACTTTTCTCTGATTTCTTCTTTGTTTGTGCTGTGCAGTTTATGACCATTGTAATAAATGACACCTTTTTCACATGCAATATATCAGGATACCTCTGTTGCCGAGAAACTTCAGGTTACTTGCGTAACCCCGGTTTTCTGATATTATGGGTGAAACATTTCACTATACTAGTGGAATTCACCATAATCTTCTAAGTAGCTCGAAGAACCAATCATACACGTCTCTCAGAGACAGACAGGTTGGGTGGCGAATGAGTGAGCCCCTCCCCTCAAAATAAAGAGCCACCCGCCTGCCCTCTGATAATTTTGGAGCGTGCCAAACTTCCTCACACTCTTGTGAATAGGGGAACGTGATGAGATGTCTCACTCATAATCTCAGGGAAGAGGGGTTACACAAGTAACCTTAAATTATCTTTCAATTATTTGTTTCGACATATCACTAGCGGGATATGACCAACTCCCGTATCCCAGATGCTCTCTGAAGCCAGGCAGTCTCAATGTCAACCCACAGAGGCCCTGACACTGAGGACATTATGTGCCAATAACGGAGCAGTGGCGTTTAGTCAGAAGAACCTCATAAAGGTATGAGGGATGCCCAACAAGCTGCACTGCAAATCACCTGCAAGGAGAGTCCCTTGAACAGAGCCCAAGAGGTAGCCATACCTCTGGTGGAGTGAGCCTTTAGGACCTCCGGAGGCTGTAATCCCTCGTTATTATAGGCCAATACAATTGCTTCCACAATCCAATGGGACAACAGTTAACAAGAGAGGGGACTCCCCTTGCAGGGAGGCACCAAGGACACAAAGAGTTGGTCACTCTTGTGCAAAACTCTCTTCCTATCCAAGTATACGCGCAACACACATATGGGACAAAACGGTGTAGCCGCTCCTCTTCAATCGAAAAGAAAGGTGGCGGGTGGAAAGCCACAAGCTCCAAGGCCAGACAATTGTAATTGCGCTAACCTCGGGCATAAAGGCGGGATTGGGCGTAACATACGGGACTCAGAGCTTCCACAGGAGCAACCAATGTCTTGGACCTTTAGACCAAGAGGAAATTCCCCCCTTGGGTAGACACTTGTTTTGAAGTTCACAGGCAGGGCTACCTCATCACGTGACCATAACCACTACATTCACCCCCCTTTGACCTCTTCACTCATGAGAGACCACCCCACGTTGGGCAGCATTGTATGACACGGGGCATGAACCCAGAGCAACCAACGTCTTAGACCGTTAGACCAAGAGGATATTCACCCCTTAGGCTGCGGGCAGACACTGGGTTTGAAGTTCGCATGGCTTCCTCATCATGTGACAATGACCAACTCATGGGCTAATTGGGTGTAACCGGTGTGAAATGGATAGCTAGTTAGCAGGGTGCGCGCTAATAGCATTTCAATCGGTGATGTCACTCGCTCTGAGACCTTGAAGTAGTTGTTTCCCTTGCACTGCAAGGGCCGTAGGTAACAATGCTTCGAGGGTGACTGTTGTTGATGTAGTGCAGAGGGTCCCTGATTTGAGCCCAGGTAGGGGAGAGGGACGGAAGCAAATCTGTTACATTGATGCTGCTGACCCGGATCACTGGTTGCTGTGTCAAAAGTGGGGTGAGTGTAACCGGGGTGTGCGCTAATAGCGTTTCAATCGGTGATGTCACTCGCTCTGAGATCTTGAAGTAGTTGTGGCTCTGCAATGGCCATGGCTTTTGTGGAGCGATAGGTTACGCTGCTTTGAGGGTGACTGTTCTCAATGTGTGAAGAGGGTCCCTGGTTCGAGCCCAGGTAGGGACGAAGAGAGGGAAGGAAGCAAACTTGTTACATGGGCAACAAGGTGAACTTGGAAAAGCCATGGTCAAACTGCAGGCACGAATGATGATTGACAGTACATGCAGCTCATTCACTCTTTTTGTAGTAAAGTTGTCTTAAAGGAGAGATATTTCATCTCCATAGTTCCAGCGGCTCAAAAGGCTGCTGTGAAATAGCCTCAAGCACAATAGACTAATCCCATGATGGGGCTAAGGGCTTGGGAACTGGACGTATGGGATGTGCCGAATTATGTATATAAACCCTGGATTGCTTGCGCTATGTATTGGCCATCGAGAGGCTTTGAAGCCACTGGTCGGCCATATTGGCACTCCCCAGTAGGAGCAGTCCTCCATAGGAATTAATTCCATGTATTTAAGTATTTTTTTGTTACTTTAAGGAAAATTATTTTATATATTTTTTCATTTATTATTTGTATGTTTAATATAATTTAAAAGTGTGCATTAATGTGTCTGTAATATAATAAATGTGTCAAAAGCGAATATAGACATGAATAAATGCATTTCTATATCTTCCAAAACCTACCAAGAAGGCTGTGTGGTGACTTCAATACAGCGACCCCTGTCAGTCATCCTCGGTTCCTACACATCATTGGACATGCCCCCTTCATGAAACAACATAACAGGGGGTGATTTCCCACCTTGTTCTTGTGGAAGCCTATTTAACATAGAGATAGACCTTAACCTTCCCTCTGTCCAAAAGGTCCTGCAAGAAGCATAACACCTCAGATCCAGAGGATCTGTTTTTGGTTGCACCACACCTCAAAATTACACCACTTATTTCCATACAGTAAGCGTGTAGAAGGGCGGCGTGTATCCTAGTGGTTAAGAGCATTGGTCCAGTAACTGAAATGTCGCTGGTTTGAATCCGAGTTGACTAGGTGAAAAATAGGTCGATCAAGGCACTTTAACCCTTCCTCAAAACAGCTAACTTGTTACAATTGTACACATTTTGCCATGGGGCAAAGATAATCTTTTGTTGTTTTATAGCTAATCTCAGTCTATTCTACACATTTTGCCATGAGGCTGAGAGAAGGTTAGTGGCACCTTAATTGGGGAGGACTGGCTCCTGGTAATGGCTGGAGTGGAATGGTATCAAACACATGGTTTGATGCCATAGATACACATGGTGAGGTGTGGCTAAACATGATCATGCTCCCGAGTGGGGTATTCCCTGGACTCACATGTTAAATTGCCAACTTTATTTTGCCTACTCATAACCCGACAATGGCTGTATTATTTTTTCTTCTATCATTCTATAAAACATTTTGAATATGCTTGGTTGGTTGTTTAACATACTTCCATGTCATCTTAATCAAACTACATCATATCTAAAAACACTGATTCTAAAAGTAAAAATGTTATCATGAACAGACTGCAACATGGAATGTATGTCACCATCAGCCAAATTACCGGTTCCAATGGACTTTCTTCAGCTAGCTAACGTTAGATAACCCTTTTATAGCTAAGATGCTGAAAAGCTGTTGTGTACCATTTTGTTTGAATAATAGTCAAAGAAAAGACCGCTAAATTAAGTTTCATCAACTTCCCAAGGTCCAGGTTAGACGAAACTCATGGTTTCAGGCTATACCCTGCAAAGATAATGGAAATCTGTTACTCGATACATTTGTGTGTTCGAAGCACTTCATTCACAGTAAATCGCTAGCTAACACTTGTTTGTATCTAACTAGCTATATGTATTGCCTGTGTAAACCTGGAGATTACACGAAGTAGGTGTAGATATCGCCATAGGCTCCCTTTGGCAGGATTGTCTTCACAACTGGTCTCCGGCAAGTTGAAAGTATACAGGAAAGCCAACAATAAACTTTTCTAAATATTTAGACTGTATAAGGGCAGGCAAAGACGAGAAGTAGTTATGCGGCATATTTAAGGCTTGAGAATTAGATCGAGCCTCCAATAAATTCTACACAGAGTACCACAGTATGAGTCATAATACCCATAAAACCTAGCGGTCAAACTGGGAAATGGTTCCAATCCATTTTATAATACATTTTTACATTTAACCAGGCAAGTCAGTTATGAACATATTCTTATTTACAATGACTGCCTACCAAAAGGTATCCTGCGGAGACGGGGGATTAAAAATATAGAACAAAACACACACATCACGAAAAGAGAGAACACTACATAAAGAGGGGCCTAAGACAACACAGCATGACTTGGTAGCAACACAAGATGGCAGCAGCACAGGTTAAAAATATTGGACACAGACAACAGCACAAAGGGCAAGAAGGTAGAGACAACAATACATTATGCAAAGCATCCACAACTGTCAGTACAAGTGTTCATGATTGAGTCTGAATGAAGAGATTGAGATAAAACTGTCCAGTTTGTTTGTTGCAGCTCGTTCCAGTCGCTAGCAGCTGGGGTGAAAGAGGAGCGATTACATTAGAGGAAACCAAGTCTAGATTTAGATTTAACTTTAGCCTGCAGCTTTGATGTGCTGAGAAAAGGACAGTGCACCGTCTAGCCATACTCCCAAGTACTTGTATGAGGTGACTACCTCAAGCTCTAAACCCTCAGGTGGTAGTAGTCACACCTGTGGAGAGAGGGGCATTCTTACCAAACCACACGACCTTTGTTTTGGAGGTGTTCAGAACTAGGTTAAGGGCAGAGAAAGCTTGTTGGACACTAAGAAAGCTTTGTTGTAGAGCGTTTAACAGAAAATGCACCATAGGGGATTATAGAAACACTTAAAGGGCTGTGCCATGGCATTACGTTTTAATAACTGTGTAAATCTCTCTAGGACAAGGTGACTACTAAGTAATATAGTCGCCTGTATTTACCCCAGGACATATGCATTTTTGTTAAACCCACTGCCTGCAGCGCCCCCACCGCTTTGATTGAGCAGTGGTGGAAAAAGTACCCAATCGTCATACTTGAGTAGAAGTAAAGATACCTTAATAGAAAATGTCTCAAGTAAAAGTTGAAAGTAACCCAGTAAAATGCTACTTGAGTAAAAGTCTTAAAGTATTTAATTTTAAATATACTTAAGTATCAATAGTAAATGTAAAAAATATAATTAAGTATTAAAAGTATGAATCATAAAAAAAACTGAAATGTTCTTGTTTTTTTAATGTATGGATAGCCAGGGGCACACTCCAACACTCAGACATAATTAACAAACAAAGCATGTGGGCTACAAGTCTGCCAGATCAGAGGCAATAGGGTTGACCAGTGATGTTGTCTTGATAAGTACATGAATTGGACCATTGTCCTGTCCTGCTAAGCATTCAAAATGTAAAGAGTACATTTGGCTCTCAGGGAAAATGTATGGAGTAAAAAGTACATTTATTTTCTTTAGGGATGTCGTGAAGTAAAATTAAAAGTTGTCAATTATAAATAGTAAAGTATAGATCCCCCCCCCAAAACGACATAAGTAGTACTTCAAAAGTACTTTTACCTAAGTACTTTACAGAACTAAGGTGGAGTTTAATGAAAATAATGGAAAAGCGTTACAAATTGGAGGAAAGTACCGTTTGTTTAACGTATTTGCTTAATGATTTGACAACTCGTGCACAAGTTCTGTGTCCTTCATATTGGAGTACTGCGTGTCTTGACCAAGCAGAGTCATGGAAATCACAGGTCGTGCGAGACAGCATAAGACACATCTAGCAAAGCTCTCTCTCCACGTTTCTCAGATATTTAGCAAGTGTGATAATAGCTCAACCCCGACAAACACAAGCTAAAATTCTTAACAGAAATGTTGCAACAGCCTACACCTAAACATTATCTATTTGCCATGCTGTTTGGGATGAAAACTAGACGATTTTTCAGTGTGATCAAGTGTAGGCTACGGATTACAACAGCAGGTGCATTACAGCCAATGCGCCCCGTCACCCAGGGCAGCGTAAACGAAGTGGTAATGTCATGTATTTATAGCCCATTTATTTATCTAAATGGGCTATAAATACATCCAATATATTTTCTGAAAATGTGAATGTGACCACATTTAGTTTATATTTAAACTTGGGCTGGCTAGGCTACTTTGGCCTTTTCAATCACAAATTATTAGCCTACCTGAATGTAATCAAACAACACAATAATGATGACAGACTGAGTTACATTTTTTATTAAAGTTGCATAGGCCTACAAGACAAACCTGCATAAAGCAAAACCCTCACCACCCCTGTTAGTCATATACAGTGCATTCGGAAAGTATTCAGACCCCTTGACTTTTTCCACATTTTGTTACGTTACAGCCATATTCTAAAATTGATGAAATTGTTTTTTCCCCCTTGTCAATCTATACACAATACCCCATTATGACAAAGCAAAAACAGTTTAGAAATGTTTGCTGATTCATAAAAATGAAATATTACATAAGTATTCAGACCCTTTACTCAGTACTTTGTTGAAGCACCTTTGGCAACAATTACAGCCTCGAGTCTTCTTGGGTATGACGCTACATCATTCTTCTCTGCAGATCCTTTCAAGCTCTGTCAGGTTGGATGGGGAGTATTCCTGCACAGCTATTTTCAGGTCTCTCCAGAGATATTAGATCGGGTTCAAGTCCGGGCTCTGGCTAGGCCACTCGAGGACATCCAGAGACTTGTCACGAAGCCACTCCTGCGTTGTCTTGGCTGTGTGGCCTGCCGCTGAAAAACATTCCTGCAGCATAATGCTGCCACCAACATGCTTCACCGTAGGGATGGTGTCAGGTGTCCTCAAGACATGATGCTTGGCATTCAGGCCAAATAATGAAATCCTGGTTTCATCAGACCAGAGAATCTTGTTTCTCATAGTCTTTATGTGCCTTTTGGCAAACTCCAAGTGGGCTGTCATGTGCCTATTAGTGAGGAGTGGCTTCTGTCTGGTCATTCTACCATAAAAGCCTGATTGGTGGAGTACTGCAGAGATGGTTGTCCTGTCAGAGAGACAATCAGGTTCTTGGTCACCTTGGTGGTTCCAAACTTCTTCCATTTAAGAATGATGGAGGCCACTGTGTTCTTTGGGACCTTCAATTCTGCATAAATGTTTCGGTACTCTTCCCCAGATCTGTGCCTTAAATGTAATATTTTGGTTCAATTATAATGCATAATAAGCATCATCAACAAAGGGAACATATTGGGTGTATGCTGATAAATGGTAGAAAGAATATGTTAATTTAGCAGACTTGTTCAGTAGTAAAAACCCTGCTCAGGATGCATGACTGGGGGTCGGTCGAATGCTGCTTCCGCTTGTTCGACACCCAGGCAGATGACACAGAGGGAGTGCGTGTCCTTGCCCAAAATGGTTGCCCTGCATAGGCATGGGTCTGCTGGGGAATGGGCCGGGGCCTTGCTTGGTAGCCCTGGGCCGGGCTAGCAGGTTCCATGGCTCCAAAAAACATCTATTCCGCGAACAAAGTGAAATGTCACTAGAGTTCGCCACTTGGGCTAGTAGCCTAACTAGTTAGCACAGTGCTAGCCGGAGAAGCTAATCCTTTAACAATGTGAACGTAGCTACTGTTCGCCACGTGGGCTAGTAGCCTAGCTAGGTAGCACAAAGTTAGAGAAAGAAAGCTAGCGCTATGTTGGTCTTGCGACTAACAGAAGTGTGGCTCTTAACCGATAAGCAATGACGCTGGGATGGTCGGTCTAGTCAATGCCGGTAGTGGGTTGAACTTATCGAGAGCGTGAACTAGTAATTTTACTCTTCCAGGTAGAAAAGCTAGTCAGTAGGATAGCTAGCCTTGCGGCGAGCCAGCCAGGTTAGCTAAGCCTTGCAGCTAGGCTAGCCAAGTCTCCTCAGCTAGCCGTGTGACGCTAGCTACAAAAGGATACAAAGGAAAAAAAAAGTGGTGAAACAAATTCTTACCCGAAGCAAAAAAACTTTCCTTTCACTAAAGTCACCCAACTCAAAAGACGAGAGGTGATAACCCTGCGCTCTGCAGCATAACCTTGACGGCACACCTGTAAACAGTTAAACAGGAAAACAGATCAAGTCGTGCTGAGAAGAGCTAAGTAAAACGCTTCTGGAAGGAACAGAGGCGAGAATGATCAGAGGGCAGGCGGGCGTCTCTTTAGTATGAGGGGAGGGACTCCCTCATTCGCCACTCGACCTGTCTGCTCCGACAGATGTGTATGATTGGAACAGGAGGGTGGTAGCACCTTAATTGGGGAAATGACTGGAGCAGAGTAAGTGGAATGGTATCAAATACACCACACGGTTTCCAGGTGTTTGATGCCATTCCATTTGCGCTGTCCATTGCTCTGTCCATTTCTTATGAATCATTCTCCAACAGGCAGGCTCCTGTGATGATTGGTTCTTCGAGCTACTTAGAAGATTCTAGTGAGATGTCAAAATTAATAATTGAAAGAGAACATTCACTCACTCCTTCTGCTCTTCTCAGTGCCTCCTGCTAGCCATGCTGGACCGCCCTTATTCTTGCCATCTCTGTCTCATTCACCCTAACAGAGCGATCTGGGCACATGTTTGCCACCAAAATTGCAGCATATAACCTCAGCTGGCATACGATATTCTTCCCATCTGCATACACTTGACACATGCCCAAATCTTTTGCATTAATGACACTGAAGGGGGCTTGTGTACAAAAACTCTTACAGAATATCTCATAAATCCTAACTTTACATGAGAAGGGAGAGACTCTTCATCAAAGAACAATAACATGAATGAAGGGAATTTCTTTACTCTATCTACCGTACTGGTCAATAAACGTGAACCAATCACTTCACCTACTTCCTCAGGTATATAATCTGCATTCACTTCATGCGCCACCCCAGAGATAACCCCCTGGATAGACACCCTGATTAAAAATTCCATACATGAAACATTCCACCCCTGATGTGTTTTTGAGGTACAAAGCATGCTTTTTCTGCTCCGCAGACACACAAAAACTTTAAGACCACTTGTTGTGACTCTCATCCACAACACATTATACTCCAACGCATCCCAGATTTTCCTTGAGACGTCAAATGGATACCACAGGTAGCATTGATCCAAAACTTTGACAAAAAACGAGTCTAGAGTAGGCTTGGATTTCCCCACAACTTTACTTCTCTTGTTTTCTTTCTTTTTTTGCCACTGTAACACACTCATTCGGACTCTATGTGCTCTCTCATCTTCACCCGATGCGCTGTTGGTTTCAAACAAAACATCTGTTTCCGCCATCTTTCTCTCCAAGAACTACAAATGCATGCAGGGGGTGCTCTTATTTCATGTGCACACGTAGTTTTGACCTCGATTGAACCCTTTCCAGGGGTACTTGCCCTTTCTCTAGTGTGTGATAAGAATTGATTTGGCTATATAAAACTAATGTAAAAACAATGTGATGAAAGCATTAAAATAACTCCTATTTTGTTGTGGCTCAGTCGGTAGAGCATGTCGCTTACAAAGCCAAGGGATGTGGGTTTGATTCCCGCTGGGGCCACCCATATGTGTAAAAAAAAAATATATATATATATATATATATATATATATATATATATATATATATATATATATATATAAAAACATGTAAAAAGTTGCATTTGGGAAAAAGTGTCTGTTAAATGGGATATATTATTATAATTCTAAAGGGTCCCTACAATAAAATGTATATTGTGTTACTCATGCTTAAGAGGGATGTGAAGGATGTATTGTCAGTATCCTCTGAAGGTCCTTGTTTAAACAGTCTAAACCAGTTTATGTATCGTCCTTTTTCATGACTATTTATAAGAACTTGCTTCGTATGCAGTAATTCCTTCTGCAACCCCCACACACCAAACGCGATCACGACACGCAGGTAAAAATATCAAAACAAGCTATGAACCATTGACATTAATTTGGGAACAGGTCGAAAAGCATTAAACATGTATGGTAATTTAGCTAGTTAGCTTGCACTTGCTAGCTAACGTTAATTTGTCCCATTTAGCTAGCTTGCTGTTGCTAGCTAATTTGTCCTGGCATATAAACATTGAGTTGTTATTTTACCTGAAATGCACAAGGACCTCTACTCCGACAATGAATCCACACATAAAACGGCCTACCGAATCATTTCTATTCATCCCTCCTCCTTCCAGCCTTTTTCATCGTTTAATTTATATGGGGATCGCATCTAAACTTTCATTGTATTACCACGACTACCCGCAAAACAGCTCGTCTTTCAAATCACCCACGTGGGTATAATCAATGAGGAGATGGCACACGGGTACCTGCTTCTATAAACCAATGAGGAGATGGGAGAGGCAGGACTTGCAGCGCGAACAGCGTCAGAAATAGGAATGAGTTCTATTTTATCCATTGGCGTCGCAGATGCTCGTTGGCGTGCGCGAGCAGTGTGGGTGCAATAATTGAATAACATGGGTTTCTAAATTTATTTGGCGACGCTCGCGTACGGTGTCCGGTTTGGTCAGCATGTAACCCAGCGTTCCTCGGGACCCCAACTGGTGCACGTTTTGGGTTTCGCCCTAACACTACACAGCATATTCAAATGATAAAAGTTTGAAGATTTTTTCCCAGCAAAGTATAAGGGAGTTAATACTCCAGTCTAGTAGGTGGCGGTAATGCAACATTTTATTAGATGCCATCGCCGTTTAACCTCATCGAAGAAGACAGGCAGCAGAAAGGAGGGGATAAACGTCCTGAGACCGCAGGTCGGTAGCAGCACGATAGTATGCAAAAGATGCTGACAATAATCTCCAACGTACTGAGGGGTAGTGCAAGCAGACATGTAAGTATTGTTTCTGTATAGGATATAAAGTGCCGCATGCCTTTTTCTTAAGCAAGACCAGCTGCCGCCCTGACCTTGCTAGACAGCAAGGCCCCAATTCGTACGCATACCGGGGTAACGTTAGGTTGCCTGGCTTTAGATACACATAGGACTGTTGCCTAGCTGTAGTAAAGTTAACCTGCTAGCTAAGATCCATCCTAGGGAATCATATTAAAGGCCTAAGTTACCGGTACTTTTTCTAGTTAGCTAACTAGCCAATCGTTTACCTAGCTGTTAACGTGTCAAAATATTTTACCTTAATTAACAAGCCTTCCCTCCAGCAGCATCCTCATCAAAGACAGTCTAATAACGTTAGATGCGAGAGCGTCTCATATTTGTTTTCTTTCTGTGCCACAATGTCAGCTATTAATCAAGATACCCAATGGTAAGGTCTTAATGATGTGAAAAAGCTTCTGACGGAAGTGTCAGTATGACGAGAGAGGATCAGTGTTGTGAAGGTAATCATAGGGAACTAAACATGTGTGATTGGCTGGCTTGGCCACCATGGATAACACAAGTCAAACATTTGATGTGGCACATAATTGTTGGAAATGTAGTCTTTTCATGTCTGACAATCTCGTGATTCTCTAATTGATCTCTTTCCCTTATCTCACTTTTTCTCCTTTTGTTCTCTCTCCTAATGGCTGCCTTATAGGGAGCCCAGGTTGTGTCAGAGGTAAGATGTGATTTAACTTGTGTAAGGGTGATACAATCCCTGTGATGCCTGACTCTGCCTGTTTTGCACTCCAGCTTTAATCTAAATGATTTATTTCCCTTTCACATGGTATGTGCCATACTTAAACTCAATGATTTTAGTTTGTGACCACTGGTGAATACTTTTGTCCCTTTCCAGCATCCTTCAACATTGTACCCGCCACTACAACACCCAACCCGCCACTAGAAAAACAGTTTATTTAATTATCTTTAAGAAATCATGCTTTACTATCTTCTTATCCCTCACCTTGTTGATTTTTGAAAATTCTGAGCTATTCATTCTCACATGCACACAGACCTATCTCATATAGCTTCTAGCTAGACCTACTTATTTCACATTGGATAGTGGTGTCAGAGCCAACTGGCTCTGCTTTGGCTAAGCCAAATGTGGTCTGATTGGTAAGCACTGTTTTATTTTATGTTGTGAGTGGAAAGTTGTTTGGTTTGTAAGTTTAGTGCAGAGAATGTGGTGTAGAACTAGCCTATTTATTTTTAAAGGGCTTTAATTGGTGCAGTAGTTATGTGGAATAACACTATCATATTCCTGATTAAACAAAGAACTCAGATGATGCACTTTGTGTTGAGAATAGCTTTTTTTTTTTTTGTATTGAACTTGATCAACACCTTCAGACCAACCAAAATACCTTTTAGATGTTTGAGATGGAGGAGTTAACTGCTGCTGCTTTCAAACCTCTCAGTGGGTGTTGACTCTGCAGTGACTTATCTGCCTGGCTCTTCTCTCCCCAGTCCTCCATGCGCAAGGCTGTTTTGCAGCTGCTGGCAGTCCAGGGGCAGTATGCTGACACAACCTCTCCACCAGATCCAGCACTACGACCCTACAAGCCAGACACAGATTTATACTCCATCTCACACAGTCCTCTAGCAGACAATTTCAAAAGACCAAAGACTGATCAAACATTTACTGAAATAGACCCCAGTGCTGTACTGACCACAGAACGTACAATTGCCAGCAGACTAATACCTAAAGAAGAACCCCTAGAAGTCACTCTAGTCGATCCGTTCCCTGTCTACAACAGTAAACCTGAAGAGGAGTTATTTGACACTGACAAACCATTTGCAGATCTATCACTTCACCATGTGATCAATACGGACCCGTCAGTCTCAGAGTTATCCGTATCAGAGCAACCAAATCTAAACTCACCAGAACTCTTAGCAACTGGCCTGACTGTTTCAGAAGCAGAACCCTTGGCAGATACCGCCTTGACTGTTTCTGAATTAACTTTATCCGAATCCTTCGTGAGTACGAACCCATTTATTCCAGAATCAAACTCATCTGAACTGTCAGCTGTGATGGCCTCTCAAGTATCAGAATCGACTTTACCAGAGCCTCCAATAACCTCTGATGCACCTATCATAGCCCACTCTTTAACACAAGCAGAAATGAACTTTGACCAACTAACGCTAGAACTATCATCACCAGAACAACCTCTAAACACAAACCAACCGACTCAGGAATTAAACCCACCCGAACCTGACATCAGTACAAACAGCAACACTTCCATATCTGAGCCTCAGCTGGCAGAGAGGAGACAGAATACAGACATAATGTTGCTTTCACGCCCTGAGATCGCCCTCAGCTTGACTGAAGACGCTCCTTTACCAGAGCCACAGCTTGCTGTGAGTACTGGCAGCCCCCCTGTCTCTTACACTCCTCCCCTCACCACTACTCATGCTTTTACAGTACACTGCATGCCCTTATGCACAGGTGCAGTGATCCACCCGTTTTCTCACACTAAGGCTAAGCACATGGTGTGGTGATCACTGTTTCCCTAGAGTGCTTGAATTGACTGGCTGTGCGAACCTGCTCACCCCAAAATGAACTCTATTCATATTTGGTCTACAACACTGTTCTCTTTCTCCATTAAACATTCGCATTTGAACACACATTAGATTTTTCCAGTGTTCTGGATATGTCTGTTTTCAGCCAACGAGGCATTCTTGTTAGTTGATTGGTTCAGTGTTTGAGACAATGACTTTTCACTGGCGATCTCGGTGACAATGGAGTGTTTATCCACACTAGTTGTGGTGTGTGGATCAACCGCTGGAAGTTAGCTGTTTTGTCTCAAGGTTGTTCACTCTACCCTTTCTCACTGTTTGGGTCTGTCCTACTGACTTGCCCAACTGCAGGTCTTGCGAAGTATATTTGTGATGTCTGGTGGAAGGTACACATGGAGTGAAACCTCTCAATGTCCTCTGTTTTTATTTTAGGCTGCCAGCATGGTGGCGTCGTCACGTTCATATGCTGATTTCACCCCTGAGGCCACCTTTGACATAAAGGTAAGACAAATAAAAAGTATATATTTTTTTAGCTGATTGGTACTCACTTTTCGCCTCGATCTCATTGTGTGCTCCCTCCTATAGAAAGTTGACCTTCATCGTCTGGAGGAAGGCCCACCCCTGACGGCCAATCTGACCCGGGAGGAGGGGCTGAAGTACTACCGCACCATGCAGACAATACGACGCATGGAGCTGAAGGCAGATCAGCTGTACAAGCAGAAGATCATCAGAGGCTTTTGTCACCTGTATGATGGCCAGGTCAGAGTGCACACAATCACTCATGTATTGTATAAGCAAATGTACAGTCTCGCATGAACACACAGACGCACTTCTTTCAAATATAAACGCTCAGATTCTGTTTGTTATTCTATGATAGGAAGCCTGTGCGGTTGGCATTGAGGGGGGTATCACCCTGTCAGATCACCTGATTACTGCATATCGCGCCCATGGCTACACCCTCACCAGGGGCGGGACCGTCAGGGAGATCATGGCTGAGCTCACTGGTGAGTGGACTTGATAACTAATAGTGCTGAACAATTACTGCTTTTTGAGGTCTGTTCGATTATTAGGGAGTAACTGTATTTCATTATATATATGTATATATATATATATATATATACTGCTCCAAAAAAATAAAGGGAACACTAAATAAACAATAACAAAAAATAACAATAAAACATCCTAGATCTGAAGGAATGAAATATTCTTATTAAATACTTATTTCTTTACATAGTTGAATGTGCTGACAACAAAATCACACAAATTATAAATGGAAATCAAATTTATCAACCCATGGAGGTCTAGATTTGGAGTCACACTCAAAATTAAAGTGGAAAACCACACTACAGGCTGATCCAACTTTGATGTAATGTCCTTAAAACAAGTCAAAATGAGGCTCAGTAGTGTGTGTGGCCTCCACGTGCCTGTATGACCTCCCTACAACGCCTGGGCATGCTCCTGATGAGGTGGCGGATGGTCTCTTGAGGGATCTCCTCCCAGACCTGGACTAAAGCATCCGCCAACTCCTGGACAGCCTGTGGTGCAACGTGGCGTTGGTGGATGGAGCGAGACACGATGTCCCAGATGTGCTCAATTGGATTCAGGTCTGGGGAACGGGCGGGCCAGTCCATAGCATCAATGCCTTCTTGCAGGAACTGCTGACACACTCCAGCCACATGAGGTCTAGCATTGTCTTGTAGTAGGAGGAACCCAGGGCCAACCGCACCAGCATATGGTCTCACAAGGGGTCTGAGGATCTCATCTCGGTACCTAATGGCAGTCAGGCTACCTCTGGCGAGCACATGGAGGGCTGTGCGGCCCCCCAAAGAAATGCCACCCCACACCATGACTGCCCCACCACCAAACCGGTCATGCTGGAGGCTGTTACAGGCAGCGGAACGTTCTCCACGGCGTCTCCAGACTGTCACGTGCTCAGTGTGAACCTGCTTTCATCTGTGAAGAGCACAGGGCGCCAGTGGCGAATTTGCCAATCTTGGTGTTCTCTGGCAAATGCCAAAAGTCCTGCACGGTGTTGGGTTGTAAGCACAACCCCCACCTGTGGACGTCGGGCCCTCATACCACCCTCATGGAGGCTGTTTCTGACCGTTTGAGCAGACACATGCACATTTGTGGCCTGCTAGAGGTCATTTTGCAGGGCTCTGGCAGTGCTCCTCCTTGCACAAAGGCGGAGGTAGCGGTCCTGCTGCTGGGTTGTTGGCCTCCTACGGCCTCCTCCACGTATCCTGATGTACTGGCCTGTCTGGTAGCGCCTCCATGCTCTGGACACTACGCTGACAGACACAGCAAACCATCTTGACACAGCTCGCATTGATGTGCCGTCCTGGATGAGCTGCACTACCTGAGCCACTTGTGTGGGTTGTAGACTCCGTCTCATGCTACCACTAGAGAGAAAGCACCGCCAGCATTCAAAAGTGACCAAAACATCAGCCAGGAAACATAGGAACTGATCACCACCTGCAGAACAACTCCTTTATTTAGGGTGTCTTGCTAATTGCCTATAATTTCCACCTGTTGTCTATTCCTTTTGCACAACAGCATGTGAAATTTATTGTCAATCAGTGTTGCTTCCTAAGTGGACAGTTTGATTTCACAGAAGTGTGATTGACTTGGAGTTACATTGTGTTGTTTAAGTGTTCCCTTTATTTTTGAGCAGTGTATATTTTTCAAACATTTACATTAAATGCATTATTAAACAAGGATTAGCGATTTTTAATGGAAATGCCAAAGCTAGAAATGATGAACATTCAATTGCAAAAACATTCCATTATCTTTGTCAGGTCCATAGGGGGAGGAGGAAATTACTATTAAATAATAAAATATTTCAGTTGTGTATATTACTTAGTTTTGACTTCATAATTTTTAATTCCTTAGTCCTCTCATCTGCTCAGACAGTAGCAGCCAGCCAGACAACCATTTAACATTCCGTGTTTTCCCCATACTGTGCTGTCTTAAGTCATCCTATTTAGCTAGGCTAGCCTTCCCTAAGTATGTTTTCTGATTAAATAATTTTACTAGTTCTTCAAAGTAGATAAGGCATACTTTAAAACTTTCTATCCCTCTCTCGTTGTGTACATTACTCTCTCATGCAGTGGCGTATGCTCTCTGTGTGTATCTAATCTAACATAGGAGGCTAAAAGTGTATCAATCTGTGTCCGAGTCGGAAAAGAACAGGCTCAATGGATTATGGTCCGTGTCGTTAATTACCACGGTTCTGTGCTGAACTAGGTTTAATATTTGCTTCATAAAAACTACAACTCCCTTCAGCCCAGCGTCCCATTTAGTTCTTTACTTAATTTCTCTTGTGACTGATTTGATTTCTCTCTAGAGAAACAGAACATTGGGCTCACCCCCAATAACTAAATGGAATTAAAGTAATTGAAACTGTCGGTCAATTATTTGTTTAATAACCCCCCCCAAAAAAACGAACATTTGGGCTCCAGAGTGGTGCATCGGTCTAAGGCACTGCATCTCAGTGCAAGAGATGTGACTACAGTCCCTGGTTCGATTACAGGCTGTATCACATCCGCCCATGCTTGGGAGTCCCATAGTGCGGCGCACAATTGACCAAGCGTTATCTGGGTTTGGCCGTTGGTAGGCTGTCATTGTAAATAAGAATTTGTTCTTAACTGACTTGCCTAGTTAAATAAATAATCGCTTAGCACCAAGAGCTAATCATTGTACTTTGCACCTCTGATTTTGTCTTCCAAACCATTCAAACACCTCTTTCACTCATTGTTTTCTTCCCTCATTTCCTATTTTCTTCCCTTGCTGTCTCACTAAGGTCGTAGAGGAGGCATTGCTAAGGGAAAAGGAGGCTCTATGCACATGTACACTAAAAACTTCTATGGAGGCAATGGCATTGTGGGAGCTCAGGTAATTCACAAAGGCCTAGCGTTATTCATTTATCTTAGATTTGAAATAATCCCTTTTTGATTTCATTTTTAAACCTCATAATTTGTATAAGCTATATATCCCATTCAAAGATGGTGGGTTCTCCTTCTCAAATATAGCACCTGCCTAATCTCCCCTCAGGTACCGCTGGGAGCCGGTGTAGCCCTGGCCTGTAAGTACCTGGGCAATGACCAGCTGTGTGTCAGTCTCTATGGTGATGGAGCAGCCAACCAGGTTTGACATGCTTCTTGAAACCTGCATGCATGGAACATATGAAGGACAATCACTTCAAGTTTAGATTTGAGCCCAATTGTTGACTGAATTTGTATTAATCCACAGGGTCAGATATTTGAGACCTATAACATGTCGTCTCTTTGGAAGTTGCCCATCATTTTCATCTGTGAGAACAACCAATATGGCATGGGCACATCAGTAGAGCGCTCTTCTGCCAGCACCGAATACTACAAGAGAGGAGACTACATTCCTGGCCTCAGGGTAGACCGCTAACTAATACATTCACGCTTCTGTACAACATAAAACATTTCATTCTTAAACTCACGCAATGTATCTGTATCCAGGTGGATGGGATGGATGTCCTGTGTGTTAGAGAGGCCACCAAGTTTGCAGCTGATCACTGCCGATCTGGAAAGGTGAGCATCAAACTTACGAACAGGGTTGTTAATTTTGTCTGTGTGTACTGTGTACAGGTTTGTGTGTTTTAAGTCTGTTTCTCTGCTCCACCTGTGTTCAGGGCCCTATCCTCATGGAGCTCCAGACCTACCGTTACCATGGACACAGCATGAGCGATCCTGGCGTCAGGTAAAAGTTCACAGCTACACTGAGTATACCAATGACTCAAGTGCTTCCCACAGTGCCAAGTTGGCTGGATGTCCTTTGGGTGGTGGACCATTCTGTATACACACGAGAAACTGTTGAGTGTGAAAAACGTAGCAGCATTGCAGTTCTTGACACAAACTGGTGCGCCTGGCACTTGCTACCATACCCCGTTCAAAGGCACTTATATTTAGACTTGCCCGTTCACCCTCTGAATGGCACACATACACAATCCATGTCCCAGTTGTCTTGAGGCTTAAAAATCCTTCTTTAACCGGTCTCCTCCCCTTCAGGTTTGACATGAAGTGTATTTCCACTGACTGAAGTGGATTTATCAGGTGACATCAATAAGGGATCATTTCTTTCACCTGGTCAGTCTGTAATGGGAACAGCAGGTGTTCTTAATGTTTTGTATATTCTATTCTTGTTGGATTAGTAGATTACTATTGTAGATTACCTACCTGTCTGTTATTTTCTCTGGAAAAGTTTGAACTCCCATCAGTGAAGTGAACTCCCATCAGTAAACAGGTTTCCATCCAACCATTTAATGCGGATGATTTACCTGGCGCATAAAAACAGCCACGACAGGGCTAATGGAAACAGGAAATGTCGGTTAAAATTCATAAATGTCGACAATTTGTTTGTTCGACATGGTGGGATCTGTTCAGACCCCTCTTGTTGGTGGAGAGATATTTGCCATTTTAAAGCTAACTTACTGCAATTCTACACATTTTGCCATGTCTTATGTGTGTTCATGTGATGCCGGAGTGACTCAACAAAATAAACTGGGGATCAAACCCACTGGCCACGTAATCTGGCCATGATAAATTAGACTGACCAGCTATCTAACAAACATGGGCAAGTATTTGATCATCTGGACATTTGAGTGTCTGGCATAGTATTTTTTATTTATTTAACCTTTATGTAACCAGGTAGGCCAGTTGAGAACAAGTTCTCATTTACAACGGCGACCTGGCCAAGAAAACAAAGCAGTGTGACAAAAACAACAACAGTTACACATAAACGTAGTCAATAACACAATATAAAAATCTGTATACGGTGTGTGCAACTGTATTAAGATTAGGGAGGTAAAGCAAATAGGCCATAGTGGCGAAATAATTACAATTTAGCAATTAAACACGAGTGATGTGCAGAAGATGAATGTGCAAGTAGAGATACTGGGGTGCTAAGGAGCAAATAAATAAATAACATGGGATGAGGTAGTTGGGCTGTGTACAGGTGCAATGATCGGTAAGCTGCTCTGACAGCTGATGCTTAAAGTTAGTGAGGGAGATGAGGCTCAGTGATTTCAGTGATATGTTACTGTGAGGGAGGTAGAACTGGGGGGGTTACATACAGAGCCGCAGCCATGGCCTTTTTTGGGAACATAGCCCCAAAAATCATTTTTATGTGCACGTCATCACACAGCCTTTTCTTCACAACAAATCAGTTTGATGGAAACACCTCGTGGGAAAATGTGCATATTGATTAAGCCATATATACAGTGCCTTGCGAAAGTATTCGGCCCCCTTGAACTTTGCGACGTTTTGCCACATTTCAGGCTTCAAACAAAGATATAAAACTGTGTTTTTTTGTGAAGAATCAACAACAAGTGGGACACAATCATGAAGTGGAACGACATTTATTGGATATTTCAAACTTTTTTAACAAATCAAAAACTGAAAAATTGGGCGTGCAAAATTATTCAGCCCCTTTACTTTCAGTGCAGCAAACTCTCTCCAGAAGTTCAGTGAGGATCTCTGAATGATCCAATGTTGACCTAAATGACTAATGATGATAAATACAATCCACCTGTGTGTAATCAAGTCTCCGTATAAATGCACCTGCACTGTGATAGTCTCAGAGGTCCGTTAAAAGCGCAGAGAGCATCATGAAGAACAAGGA